>NC_141534.1:113677500-113997500 GCF_021556685.1 Rattus norvegicus
TTTATCTAGCCAAAAGATAAATCTTTATTCAATACAAATTAATATTCTTCTCTTTATTGTCCTAGAACACAAATTGATTTGGAAGTGATATGGTGGCCACCAGACACTGTGACCATGTTTCTACAGTTCTGCCATTTAGGCAATATGTGACTCTACTTCATGAAAATACTCACTGGAATAAAAAAAGTGACAAATGGGTGTATCAAGATTAGGAACAAAGAAATATAATGTGTTTGCAATAGATTAATTAAAAAGTAAAAAGCCTGTTTTATTTTTCTGTTGATCCTATGCTGTAGTAATTATAGAAAAAAATGAAATAAATCTAGTCTTTCACCAACAATGAAGTGGATAATATACAAAACAGGTAAATAGGTGGAATCAGGGTGTTTCAGTAGAAGGAACTAGACTTCAAGGAACATAGGTGAAGGACACATTTGAAATCAGCATAAAATGTGAGTGCAATGTTTCAGAAGGCACACATTTTCTTCACTTTTCTGTTACTACAGGTACATATCTAGAAAACTGTCATGGTGGATTTTAACTTTCAAAAGAGGCATAATCACTTGGCTGCATGGTCAAGATAATCTGTTTACAAGCATTAATATTAGAATAGCCAATCCTTTGTTTGTTTAGACAGAACATCTGGGGTATGGGGTGACCTAATGAGTAATATAAGAAGACACAGGATTTCCGCTCTTCTTTTCCCTGGATCTGCATACTGAGGTTGTAAGCACGCACCACCAAGCAAGTTTTATGCCATGCTGAGGATGAAGGTCCAGACTTTGTGCTTGTTAAGCAAGTAATTTGACAACTGAGTTATAGTACCAAGTCTCCTTACTTCATTTAATAAGAGCAAAGTGCTCCCCAGAGTTTAAAAATATGTGTCAGAGTAGAACTAAGAAAATTGAAACACTATAGATGCAAAGTTTATGCTGAGTCTTCTAGAAAGAGCCAGTGCTCATGACTAAGAAAAAAGAGAGAAGCAGAGAGATGAAGACACCAAGAAAGATAGAATCTGTAGAATTCTACCTCAAAATTAAAATAAATCTGCACAGCAAGTGGGTCTGCGATTATGCTTGTCCCTTGCAGGTCCTAAAAATTCAGGGACAGTGATATCCAATCTCTAAGGTAAAGTGAGAAATTGTGGTAATGCAGTACAATAATTGCCTCAGATTGGGGATTTGTGTAAACACATTCTCAGATGCTATAATATGGCCTCGCACATGAAAACAACCATCTTCTTTAACAATGAAAAGGAAATATATTACCAAGAAGCCTTTGAGTTTCAGATTGAACAACCTTTCATTGACCTGAGGCTTCTTTTCCTACATTGAGCATTTTTCCTGAGCTCTGGAATATGGTAAAAGGCAAGAGGCTGAGGTACTGATCTAGAGAGCTTTACCCTGCAGCATAGAGAGGAGCTCTGCCTGAGACAGGGTAGATTCTGAGGTAATCAGTAAGGTTGTGTGTAAGGAAGGGCAAATATCAGTGAATTTGCTATCCAGCAAACCTGCCCACATAGATCACAAATCGACCTCTTTATTCAGGTAGAAAGTAATAGGCACTGGGTATGTGAAACCCATCCATAGAGGAAACAGAATTACAAACTTCCTCTGTAAATCTGCCTACATGTTAATAAAAATCAGTAAGAGAAAGTTGTGGAAGAGTTGTCCATAATTCTTTCCTTGTTATTAAAGACCATGTTTGGGTAGTAAGGCAATCTGACTTCTGGTGTTATTATACTTAGCATGACTTGAGTTAACATTGTTTGGATGCACATGGGTGTAACAGTATGCATGCCTGTATATATGTCCAATGGGCTGGCACACACTTGTGAAAGTGTAGGGAGGCCTGAAACTGACATCGCTTTCTTCCTTGATTGTTCTCTATCTTATAAACTGAGCTAGCTGCCTTGACCAGGATAGCTAGCTGGTTGCTTTAATTTTCTGTTCTTGCCTCTGTCAGAGGATTACAGGCCAGCTGCCATGCCTAACACCCTGTTCATATGCTGCTCACTATTTACAGGAAAGGGTAATTATTTCTGTTTTCTTATTCCTTTCCATCATAGGTCACTCTTCAGAATTGTCTCTAAACACTTTTGTGTCAGTAGTGATTCCTATCAATGAGTACATAGTTTTTTTTTTTACAATAGCATTCAGGAATAATAGTCCTCATTTCGAATTCAGATATTTTCTTACAGTTCTGTTTTGCAACATGAGACCCCAAAGTCCTAAGTGGATGATAATAGACAACCTTCAAATAATTTATTCAACTATTTCTTTACATAAGTGCATCTCGGTTTTTGTTTTCTCAGCTCCATATGTCTTCCTCCATGATTAATGTGGTTTTGCTGGAGTTCCAGGACTAAGAATCATGCAATTGTGGATAAATATACTATACATGTTGAGTTACTGAAAAAGTTTAAAATAGCAAAGTTTTGTAGTTGTTATTAGTTTTTCTGTCTGTTTTGTGTTTTTGAGATAGGGTCTCTTACAAGACAGAAGGACTCTATATTCCCTATCTAGAGTCTGTCCTTGAATTTTAATCCTCCTGCCTAATTTCCAAATGCTTATAGTTGGGTACCATCATACCTACCACTACTAATTAATTAAAAATGGATCTTTGAAGCTGAAAAAAAAATTAATTATATTTGGTAATAAAAAGTACCCGTATTATAGGCAAATAAAGCAAAGATTTTAGCAGGGAGTTAATGAAAACATAAAGACAGGTATAGGGCTCATTTGTAGAATACTGCTAACTTAGGAAGAGTTGGTGCTAGAGACAATATATCAAGATCTCCAGCTCTCCTAGAAACATTTGTCCTTATATATCCCTTGACATTTCCAGGAGTGTTCACTTTTGTCAGAAATTCTTGTATAAGAAGAATTCTAGATTTGATAACCAGCTCACAGGACCAAGGTCCTATAGAAACAGGCCTCTGTCTTCTGCCCCAGTGGTTCTGTTCCTGCAGTGTTAGACCTACGGCAGACTGCACTTTCTTTGACCTTGTCTTATCTACTATAGGTCTTACTCTTTCAGTTACCATTCAAAATCTATGTCTTCCATTTTTTTCTATATCACTAGATAAGAAAGAGAAAAGAGTGTAGGAAAAAAAAACGATTTTTAAGTTCAACAAGAGTGTCCAGCAAGTCAGCACAAAACTTCTCTGTAAAAATAAGTCAACTAAAGAAAGTGAGTGATATTTATTTGTTTAATATAAATGTTTGTATCCATAGCATATTATTATATAAGCAATGTGCTGTTTCACTTTTTAGCATAAATTTTCCTAAATACTCAAATATGAATTTATCATATTTACAGTTTCCATGGGAGAAAAAATAGTCTATTTGATTTGGCATGATGAGTTTAATTAGGTTATTATTTTTTTACTTTAACTTATAGATGTACAATTGATGAGAACATTAGAAACACATATTACTTATCTTATTCTCATACCTTTCTGTAAACATTGAAAATTTACTATAACATGGGAATGAATTCAAGATAGTCATGGAGATAAATATAGTTTCCTTCACATGCTGGTTATTTAAATATAAGCTGTTATCATGCGATGTAAAGCATTTTCCTTTTATATGTAAATTGTTTTCTTTCTGTTATTTGGATTTGGTTTTTGGCTATACGTTTTTCTATTTTTTTTTCAGAGCTGAGGACTGAACCCAGCTATATGTTTTTCATAGCTTGAATTCCAGATCTTTTTCCTCTAGCTGCCCGAGTTTTGGCATTAGAGATAGGTCCAATTACATCCATGTGGGAGTCCTGTTAAAAAATGCAGTGTATCAAATTGGTGCTACAGTTAGCACCTTTAAACCATAACAATTATTCTACATTCAGACCTCCAGTTGAACCACTACCATTTGTTTAAATGCTGTCTTTTTCCCTCTCAATGGTTTTAGCTTCTTTCTCAAAGATCATGTGACTATAAGTGTGTGGATTAATTTCTGGTCTTCAATTCTGTTCCATTGATCTACTTGCTTGTCTCAGGACCAATATCTTGAAGTTTTGATCACTATTGCAGGAATCAAACTACCCTATTAAAATGTGGTTCAGAGCTAAACAAAGAACTCTCAACTAAGGGATATTGAATGGCCAAGAATCACCTAAAGAAATGTTCAACATCCATAGTCATCAGTGAAATGCAAATCAAAACAACAATGAGATTCCATTTCATACTAGTCATAATGGCTATGACCAAAAGCTTAGGTGACAGCAGATGCTGGCAAGGATGAAGAGAAAGAGGAACATTCCTACATTGTTGGTGGAATTTCAAACTAGTACAACCACTATGGTAATCAGTCTGGTAGTTCCTCAGAAAACGATATAGTGCTACCTGATGATCCAAATATGCAACTATGGGCATATTCAAAAGATACCTCAATGTGTAACAAGGACATATGCTCCACTATGTTCATATTAGCACTATTTATAATAGCCAGAAGCTGGAAAGACGCCAGCTATCCTTTAACAGAGGAATGGATACAGAAAATGTGATATATTTACACAATGGAGTACTACCCAGCTGTTAAAAACGATGACTTCATGAAATTCTTGGGCAAATGGATGGGACTAGAAAATAACATTCTGAGTGAGGTAACACAGACATATATGAACACATAAGGTATGTACTCACTGTTGAGTAGATATTAGGCAAAATGCTTGGAATACCCATGTTACAATTCACAGGGCATATGAAGGCCATGGAAAAAGAAGACAAAATTGTGGGTGCCTCAGTCCTACTTAGAACAGGGAACAAAATAATCATGGGAAGGTGAGGATGGGAGGGACTTGGGAGGAAGAGAAGAGGGGGAGAAAAAAAAGGAGGGCAGGATTAGGTGTGAGAGGATATGTGCAAGATATACAGGTATAAGGAAATTGAACAGAGGTGTATAGTATTTGGTGATGGGGAACCAGGGATAGCCACTATAAATCCCAGATGCCAGAAAAGCAAGAGACTCCCAGGACCCAACAGGGATGACATTTTCTGAAATACCCAACAATGGAGAGAGAGAAACTGTAGAGACCATATCCAGAGGTTAGGCAGCCCCAAGTTGAGGGATGTGGCCACCCAACCTTCACAAAATTTTAATCCAGAATTTCTCTGGTCTAAAGGAAGTACAAAGACAGAAAATGGAATAGACACTGAAGGAAAGACCATCCAGATATTGTCCCACCTAGGGATTCATCCCATATGCAGCCACCAAAGGCAGACACTTGCTGATGCCAAGAAGTCCTTGCTGACTGGAGCTTGATAAGTATTTCTCCTGAGAGGCTCAGCCAGAGCCTTACTCAAACAGATGTGAATGCTTGCAGCAAAACATTGATCTGAGCATTAGAACCCCAATGGAGGAATTAGGGGAAAGACTGAAGGAACTGAAGGGGTTTTCAAACCCAGAAAAGAACAAGAATATCAACTAATCAGATTTCCCCCTCCTCACAGTGCTCTCAGGGACTAAACCACCAACCAAAGAGGACACATGGAGGGACTCATGGGTCCAGTTGCATATGTAGCAGAGGATGGCCTTGTCTGTGATCAATGGAAGGGCAAGCCCTTGGTCCTGTGAAGGCTTGATGCCCCAGTGTGGGGGAATGCTAGGGCAGTGGGCCAGGAGTGGGTGGGTGTGTGGGAGAACACCCTTGTGTAAGGATGGGGTGAGCAGTGGATCAGGGGGGTTTGGAGGGAAAACCAGGAAAAGTGATAACATTCGAAATGGAAATAGACAAAATAAACAATAAAAAAATTAAAACATAATAATTTACTTTCACTCATAGTTTGTAAACCCAGGAACAGTACAGCAGTTTTGAGGCACAGAGATACTGAAGAAATGATGGCAGTGATAGCAGTATGTTTGCATGTCTGTATTCATGCTGAGGCTTAACTGTAGCATTAGAATCTCAGCTTACTACTGTGCTTCTTGGCAGGACTTGATTGTTAGTGGTTTACAGCAGTGTTCTTCAGTGACATGCTATGCAAGCATCTAACCATGGTTTTCTCAATTACATGTTTCTATTTTGTTAGTGAGGGAAAACTGAGGCACAGGACCTTTCGTAACATAAAGTCATCACTTGCCATATGCTACTGGATACACATAGCTTCAGTACAGTGTAAGAAGAGACTACATAATGAATACTCAACATTCTGTCATCTACTTCCACCATATGCACTCTTTGACAACACCATGATGACAAGTGTCTATCATAAGCCATTTTAGGACAATGCCTAGAAATCTGTCATTAAATGTGGCTTAGACCACTAAGGGATAGATTTGTTTTGCTTAGAATTTGAGTAGATGCAGTCCATTTTGGTTTGAGAGACAGGAGACAGTTACCCACACTGCATCTAATCATGAAGTAGAGAAAGATGAATGGCGGTGCTCAGATAATTTTTTCCTATTAATCTGTCTAGGATCATTGCCCTTGAAAGCATGAACCCACATTCAGGGTGTGTTTTCTCTTCTTTGTAAAGCTTTTCTAGAAACAAACTCAAAGATATGAAGACCTGGGTCTTCAATTCTGTTCCATTGACATATCTGACTGTCTCTATACCAATAGCATACAGTTTTTAATCACTATTACTCTGTAATACAGTCAGGGATGGTAATGCCCCCAGAAGTTCTTTTATTGTGAAGGATAGTTTTCTCTATTCTGGATTTTTGTTTTTCAAAATTACTAATCAAATGAATTTGCAAATTGCTCTTTCTAACTCTATGAAGAGTTGAGCTGGAATTTTGATGGGGATTGCTTTCTGCAAGATGGCCAATTTTACTACATTAATCCTGTCAATCCAGGAGCATCGGGGTTTTTTTCCATCTCCTGAGATCTTTGATTTCTTTCTTCAAAGACCTGAGGTTTTGTCATACAGATCTTTCGCTTGCTTGGTTAGATTCATGCCAAGGTATTTTATATTATTCGTGACTATTGTGAAGGGTGTCGCTTCCCTAAATTCCTTCTCAGTTTGTTTATCCTTTGAGTAGAGAAATTCTAGTGATTTGTTTGAGTTAAAGTTATATCCAGCCACTTTGCTGAAGTGCTTTTTCAGATCCAAGTGTTTTCTGGGTAAATTTTTGGGGTCACTAAAGTATACTATTATAACATCTGCAAATGGAGATATTTTGACTTCTTCCTTTCCATTTTGTATCCATTTGAATTTCTTTTGTTTTCTAATTGCTCTGGCTAAAACTTCGAGTACTTCACTGAATAAGTAGGGAGAGAGTGGGCAGCATTTTCAAGTACCTGATTGTAGTGGAATTGCTTCAAGTTTCTCTCCATTAACTTGACGTTGGCTACTGCTTTGTTGTATATGGCTTTTACTATGTTTAGGCTTGGGCCTTGAATTCCTGATCTTTCCTAGATTTTTACCATAAAGGAGAGTTGAATTTTGTCAAATGCTTCCTCTGAATCTAATGGGATGATCATGTGGTTATTTTTCTTTGAGTGTGTTTATATAGTGGATTACGTTGATAGATTTCCATATGTAGAACCAACCCTGCATCACTGGGATGAAGCCTACTGAATCATGATGGATGATTGTTTTGATGCGTTCTCAAATTCGGTTTGCAAGAATATTATTGAGTATTTTTGTATCTATATTTATATGGGAATTGGTCTGAAGTTCTCTTTTGTGCTTGGGTCTTTTATGTTGTTTAGGTATAATCGTAATTGTGGTTTCATAGAACAGGTTAGGTAATGTTCCTTCTGTTTCTATTTTGTGGAATAATTTCAAGAGTATTGGTATTAGGTCTTCTTTGAAGGGCTGATAAAATTCTGCACTAAATCCATATGATCCTAGACTTCCTTTGGTTAGGAGACTTTTTTATAATTGTTTTATTGGATTTTTTATTTATATTTCAAATGTTATTCCCTTTCCGGTTTCCCAAATATAAACACACTATCCCATCTCCCCACCTCCTTCTTCTATGAGGTTGTCCTCCACCTATCCATTCACTCCTTCTTTCCTCCACACACTGACATTCGCATACACTGGGGGGGGGGGGTTCCACCTTGGCAGGACCAAGGTCTTCTCCTCCTATTGGTAAACAACAGGGCCATCGTCTTCTACACATGCAGCTAAAGCCATGGGTCTGTCTATGTGTACTCCTTGAATGGTGGTTTACTCCCTGGGAGCTCTGGTTGGTTGGTAGTGTTGTTCTTATAGGATTGCAATCCCCTTCAGCTCCTTCAATTCTTTCTCTAACTCCTCCAGTGGGGACCAATTTGTCAGTTCAAGGCTGAGAGCATTCTCTTCTATATTTGACATGCTCTGGCAGAGCCTCTGAGAAGACAGCTATATCAGTCTCCTGTCAGCATGCACATTTTTAGTTGGGAGTCTCTTAATGACTGCTTCTATTTCTTTAGGAGTTATGGGGCTTTTTAGATGGTTAATCTGATCCTGATTTGACGTTGGTAGCTGGTATTTGTCTACAATTTTGTCTATTTCATCTACATTTACAGTTTTGTTGAGTATAGACTTTTGTAGTAGGAGCTGATGAGTTTTTGAATTTTCTCAGTTACTGTTGTTATGTCTACCTTTTTATTTCTGATTTTGTTACCTCTCTTGTGGATTTTCTCAAAGAACCAGATCTTGATCTTGTTGATTCTTTGTATAGTTCTTTTTGTTTCTACTTGGTTGATTTGTGCCCTGAGTTTGATTACTACTGTGTGCTCCTCTTGGGTGTATTTGCTTCTTTTTGTTCTAGTGCTTTTAGGTGTGCTGTCAAGCTGCTAGTGTTTGCTTTCTCCAGTTTCTTTTTCTAGGCACTCAGAGCTATGAGTTTTCCTCTTAGCACTACTTTCATTGTGTCCCATAAGTTTTGGTATGTGGTGCCTTCATTTTCACTAAATTCTAAATGTCTTTTACTTCTTTATTTCTTTCTTGACCAGGTTATCACAGAGTAGAGCATTGTTCAGTTTCCATGCCTATGTGCAATTTCTGTTGCTTTTGTTGTTGTTGAAGCGAACCCTTAATCCATGGTGATCTGATAGGATGCATAGGATTATTTCAATCTTCAAGTATCTTTTAAGGCTGTTTTTGTGACAAATTATATGGTCAATTTTGGAGAAAGTACCATGATGTGCTGCGAAGACGGTATATTCTTTAGTTTTAGGATGAAATGTTCTATAAATATCTGTTAAATTTATTTGGTTCAGAACTTCTTTTAGTTTCTCTGTGTCTCTGTTCAGTTTCTGTTTCCATGATATGTCCATTGCTGAGAATGGTGTGTTGAAGTCACCTACTATTTCAATTATGAATATCTATGATCTAAATACAAGAGCACCTACATTAATAAAAGAAACTTTACTAAAGGTCAAAGCACACAAAGCACCTCAAACAATAATGGTGTGAGGCTTCAACAGACAACTCTCATCAATGCACTGATCATATAAACAGAAGACATACAGAGACACAGGGAAACTAAGTGAAGTTATGGACCAAATGGTTTGAATAGATGTTTATAGAACACCTCATTCTAAAATAAAAGAATATAACTTCTTCTCAGCATCTCATGGTACCGTCTAAAAAAATTGACCATATACTTGGTCAAAAAAATAGGCCTCGACAAATACAAGAAGAATTAAATCATCCTTGCTTCTTATCAGATCACCACATACTAAGACTGGTCTTCAATAGCAAAAACAAGGGAAATCTGACATACACACTGAAGCCAAAGAATGTTCTACTCAATGATAACTTGAACTTGGTCAAGGAAGAAATAAAGAAGGAAATTAAAGACTTTTTAGAATTTAGTGAAAGCGAAGGCACAACAAACCAAAATTTATGGGACACAATAAAAGCAGTCCTAAGAGGAAAACTCATAGCTCTGGCGGCCTCCACAAGAAACCGGGAAGAGCATAGACTAGCAGCTTGACAGCACACAGGAAAGCTCTAGAACAAAAGTAACAATTATAAAGAAGAGAAGTAACCTGGAGAAAATAATCGAACTCAGCCCTGAAATCAAACAAGTAAAAACAAAAACTACAAGAACTATAAAAACAATCAATGAAACTAGGAGCTGGTTCTTTGAGAAAATCAAAAAGATAAATAAACCCTTAGCCATACGAATCAGAAGGAACAGAGACACTATCCAATTTAACAAAATCAGAAATAAAAAGGGAGACATAACAACAGAAACTGAGGAAATTCAAAAAATTATCAGATCCTGCTACAAAAGCCTATACACAGCAAACCTGGAAAATCTGGAAATAAAAAAAAAATTCTCCTAACACTGTGCTGTTAAGTCTAACTCAGGAGTTGGAAATTCATTCAGTATGACTAAGAAATATGCAGCAAGGGCAGAACTAGAATTGAGAACAAGGGAGTGCCTCTTTCAGACAGTCTAGAAAGCAAGGGCAGTGGAAATTCCCAGGAATCTATGGGGTTGACACTCACTAAAACTCCTAGCAATGAGAGATATGTAGTCTGAACCCACCACCTCCTGTGACCAGGCAAGACTTCCAGTGGAGGGACTGAGACCTTAACCCAGTCACAAAACCTTTGACCTATGATTTAGCTTCCTCTATATGTCTTCAAGGCGGATGCTAAATCTAATAACCAAAACAAGTAGACTTTATTTAAAGTCATGTTTACTTAATAAATGATCCACAAACTCTTCAGAGACTTAATCACTGAATATGACAGTTACAATATTTCATGAGAAAGTTTCCCATTATAGACAGAAATGCCAATTCCCTGAGTGGACCCTGAGGTCGTGAAGAAAGACCTGGGGTAATGTGCTAACCACTAGATAGAACTGACCACATTCCTCTCCCTCCACCAAGACTCTGTCCAGACTGTGCACACTGTTTGACTGTGTCTTGTCAAAGTAACGTCAGTTTTTCCCAGTACCTCCTCTCCAGGAAAATCTCTCAGACATTCTTGTTCTGGCAGCTGAAGGCCAGTGCTCTCTTGAGCAGCAGCAGATGATTTCATGTTGTCCTGTATGACAACCAAAAACTGACCATGGAAGCTATCATGAGGGCCATGGGAGCCTATGGTATCTAGGTATCCTGCAGGTCTCTGTAAATTTAATGGATACAGAGGGCCAGTTGGATTACACTTCCAGCTGTAATTTATCCTTCTCAGATCCTGGAGAATATGGACTTACTAACTGTAGCTTAAGCAGGACAAACACATCAGCCCCTTCCTCAAGGCTGCAGTTGCCTTGTTAATTCTTTTAACTCAAATCTCAAGCTGCACTTTTCTAGAACTTAAAGGCCTGCTGCTGGGAAAGCCAAATAGTCTACCTTGCTAACATACTTGATTTTTAAAGAGACAAACTAACAAAACAAGTTTCAAAGTAACTTTTGACTCTTATTTTAAAAACTTGCTTTGCAATGACTGCTGTCAGGAATCAGGCATCTAGGTTTCATGGTAAATGATTGGATGAAAAAAATTGCATTCTTAAGTAAGTTGTGAGCTTCTAAAATGTAGCTTAAGGTGTGTAAATACAAACTGTAAATTCTGAGGAAGTAGAAGCTGAAATAATTACTGGTGGTCTAAAACTTTGTTTTAAGGTTTGTAAATGGAAATTATAAGGTTTCTGAGAAAGTGACTTAAGGTAATACTGTTTCAGATTTCCTCTCCCATCTATGCTATTGACAGATTAAAATTTCTGAAGCTCACAATTTGAACATTTATCAATGGAGTTCTAATAAGCCATTAATGTAGCCCTGCTTAAAACTTATTGTTATTATTATCATCAATAAGTTCTAACTTTTAAATTTCCTTTAGTGATATTCTAAATATAAAGTTGAACATTATTCTCTTAAAAACTGCATGTAAACTTCAAGGAGTTGACATGAATCCACCAGTCAAGGTCAAATGGATTACCAATAACTATTCATGTCAATTAATAGAGTATGTTTCCCTATCTACTGCCTATTCCTGAACATACACTTTCTACCACCTCCTCTCTCCCCCTTTATAGAAGAAATAGTCTGGAGGTCCTGTCTGAAGAAGCCTATATTTCAATTCTGTGATTGTGAGTCTGTTCTCAAAGTGAGATTTTCCTCTTTGTGAACATGGATGTCAGCCATTTAGCAGCATAACAATGGAAGGTGTACTATGTAAATATGCTCCAAGCAGTCTCCGCCCTGAAATCTATTACTCACCATCATAAGCAAGATATGTGCTTATGAAGTAGTTGCTTCATGATTGGCAGCTGATATTCTGGATCCTACACTTAGTTAAAGTAGATACATTTAGTTACATTACAGGAACCATGAATTGTGAAATCAAGGGAAGGACTCTAATGCATTCAACATTTTAAAGCCAAGAATAATTTGATGATAGTGGCATCTTGAAACACATTCCAGTTATAGGAAATGTCTTTCAAACATATCTGAATTTACTATTATTTCTCTTTCTCTGGAAAATTAAGATTTAACAAATTTCTTCATGGAGTGAAAAATTCACTAAAATTGGTCATTGATAAAGAACACAGAGTAAAAAGCAGCATCCACAGTATAGCTAAGTATCATTTCCTCTTATGAATCTTATCATGACTCTCAATTTTACACAACCCACATAGTTGTATTTTTCTATCTGTGAGTCCCAGCACACACAAAAAAGAGCTTATATATCATGTTTAAATGAAAATATTTTTCTGATGCCTCAAGTATCTTTCCATTGACTCAGAAAAACAATAGAATCAGGTTGGAAGTATTGGCTTAGTGATTAAGAACATTGAATTTTGTTCTAGAAGACCTAGATTTTGTTTCCAGCACTCATAAAATGGCTCAACTTCATGTATTTCCAAGGTTATTGGAAATGACCTTCTGAACTCTGTATCCCATAGACACACACACACACACACACACACACACACACACACACACACACACACAGTGCACATATACATTCAGACAAAATACTTCTGCTTGAAAAACCAAAAATGTTAAAAATGATTTTAATACCCTGACTGCAAAATATGCTACTGCAATGGTGGCACAAAACGTGTGGGAGTAAACAAACAAACATGTGGGAGCTAAGGCAAAGCCATACGAGATGGAACCCACTGTATGTGTTGCAGCAAGGTTAGAAAGGTATCCGGCAGTCAGAAGGCAAGAAATACCACAGAGTCACACAGCACAAGAAATCTTGCACCAGAGATTTACTGGGAGGGAAAAACCCAGAGGGAAGTATCAAAGAATATCTTGTGTCTGTATGGATGAAATACCTGTCAATAAAACTCTGATGGCCTATAGCTTAGGCAGAAAGTAGGAGGTGGGGCATCCAGGAAGCAGAAAGGATTCTGGGAAAGTGTCAGTTGGAGGATTCACCCGGGAAAATGGGACAACACATGAACATGGTACTGGAACACAGGTAAGCAGCCACATGACAGAATGTAGATTCGAATAAATGGGTTAATTTTTGGTATGATCTACTCAAAGTTGAGCCAAGCTATATGACCTGGAATTTGTAAATATATTGTGAGTCTGAATCTCACACCTGGAAGCATGGGGCTGGGAGGAAGAACCAACCTTAACCTCTACAGGAGAAACTGCCTCAGCTCAGATGAGAAACAGCAGAGAACTGAGTAGAAGACAGGGATATATACCTGTTCTTGGGGTGGGGACAAAGCTTTTCAGGGTGAGGATTTGGGGGATTTCAACTTGGGCTGCTCTGTAAGAATGGGATGAGTATGGGGAGGGCTGAGGATGGCCAGTTGGCAGTTAGAGGGTTCTGTGTGTGGAATCTGGCAGTTGGAAATGCTCAGTGGAGGGGCTTAGCCACTCCTGTGCCTCAAGGGATTTACAGGCATATCTGCCACTGCTTGGGTGGCCAAGAAACAGGAACTAGATAGCCGAAATACTTAAGTTAATAGCAATCCCACAGATGTAAAAATTAATAAATATAAATAACTATATTATTGCTTCTTATGATATTTTGTTATAGTCATAGTTCAGTGCCTTATTCAGTCATCAGAGAAGTCTTCTCCTGCAGCTGAGGGTAACAAATGCAGAGACACACAGCCAGTCATTATGCAGGCAGAGAGATAGACACACACACACACACACAGAGAGAGAGAGAGAGAGAGAGAGAGAGAGAGAGAGAGAGAGAGAGAGAGAGAGAGAAATAAACACAGAGAGATAGAAACAGAGACAGAGAGACAGCACAACTCTAAATGAGATGTACATTAGTCCTTTTCAGAGCTCAGCAACTCAGAAGTAGAAAATGAAGCAGAGATAGTATCATTGCCAGAGGAGAGATTAGACTTAAGGAGAACAAATCCCTCTAAATTCACTGATTAGAGTTTATATGTACACATGGAGATTGAAACAGCAACCAGGGGTCTGTAAAGAGGTCCTCCACAAACATAGCTTTTAGTTTAATATGTTTAGGGGACTCCAGAATGTGTAAAAATGTGTCTGACATTCTTGTTTCTTAAACTCTTTTTCTTCTGTTAGTTTGCCAAGTCCTACTTTATTGTGATGACTTTTTGTTTGGCAGCCTAAGTTTCTTTATCAAATTCGATATAAAGAGTAATGAAGAGAACCCTCTTCATTAATTGTCCTCTGACCTGTAAACTTCACATATTTACTGCCCCATAACAAACAAACAAACAAACCAACATCTCAACATCGTGTATCTTCAATGAGGGCTGGAGGCTTCAGTGACTAAAAGCATACATTGCTCTTGCAGAAGAGGTGACTTCAGTTTCTAGCTGCACAACAGCTGCCTCACAATTGTGAAAGTGGAAGGTTCCCGAAAAGCAACATCTGAGTTTGTCTTCTGAGCTCCACATCTGCATGCTGTGCACACATCTACCCATTGTTTGGGTGACATTTCTCACTGTGTATGAAGGTGTGTTTCTGTATTTTCAGTTGTTAATTCTGTACTGGCAAGGAGCTAAGTGATGGCAGGATTTTGACGTCATTTCTATGATCCATCACTGGGTTTCAGATTTGTAAATTTTATCCTTACCCACCTGCTCAAAACATAAATGCCATTGCCTGAAGGTAACTGAAGTGTTGTTCTGGCACAGATAATAATAAATATCAGACAGCCAATAGCTGGGGCAGAAAGCACAGGGGTTGCCTGGGTAGGAGAGAGACTGAAGGGACAAAAGCAAATGCAGGAGCATGAAAAGATACTGAAGGAGGCAGAAGAAAGGGAACAGAGCTGTAAGCAGATAGTAAGAAGCACAAGGGGAGACAGTTTGTTGCACAACTTGAGGTATGATTAAATGAACTAGCTAAGAGTCTGTCCTATCAAAATGTATACAGCTTTGGCCTACACAGAAGTATCTGATTCATTAATACTGTGAGCAGATCTGTGAAAAGCCCTGCTTTCACCCATGCCCACAACAATGCACAACTCCAGAAGGGGATGTGATGCAGCTTCTCTGGGTATAGGGAGGAATGAGCTGAGAGGGAGACACTTTCAGCCTTTTCCTCCAGAGAGAATCCAGAGAAGCATCCATCTCCTTTGTAAAGACCATGGACCTTCCTGCTTTCCAAGTGCAGCCCAGCCCCCTCACGTCTCTCTCTTGCTCGAATGTCTTTGAGCTGTGGTAAAAAGTTCTCAGGGCAGCAGTAGATCCCCTGACAACAAACTCTTTGCTTTATTCTGGTGTGCTGTATGCACAGAGGCAGGGAAGGCACACACAGTCCCAAGAACACATTTAGGAATGCTCTCACCTCCAAGTGTATGCTCACATTCGTGAAGACCCTCACCTGTATACATACTCATATCTCACACAGGTGGAGACCCCTCATTTGGGATAAAGGCACATGTATATACACATGCTTTAATAGGCTTTTTATAACTCTGTGACCATTTCCTCTACTGTACATTATTTTGCTAGAGAAACTACCCCCTTGTCACCATGGAACTAGGCCTGCATGTCAGTTCATGATAACTATGGATCTATGGCTTTCTCTTTTTCCTGGACATCCATCACAATGTGAGGGAACCAAACAGCTGTCCATTCATGTTCTCTCTTTCAGATTTCCCTGGATCAAAAAAGCTAAGGGCCTGGAATGCCAACAGCAGAACCAATGTGGTGGCCAGTGGTACAGCCTGCTACTGCTATCAAGTAACTCATGTCGCAGATGGAGGTGGATGCATGGGGCTCCCACAGGGCAGGTGGGGAAGAAGCACTTAATATTAAGGGACATGCATGCCACTTCCCTCAATCAGCATAGAATCTCTGTATCTTCAGGTGGCTCCAGTCAGTCTGTGAAGAACTTTATTCCTCTGCTCCCTCTAAATCTCTCTTGAGGATTGAAATGTAAGTGGCCACAGAGAGCAAGGCATTGACCCTGGGTTATGAGCAGTAAGAATTTCTTTAGCTATTTGTGTCTTTCCCTGCCTGTGTAGTATCTTTTAGTTTCTGGCAGCTATAGTGATGGTTCCTGGGTTTTGACACTCCAGAACTTGAGCATCCTAGATCAACTCTGGCCTAAACAGAACACCAATATCACTGTCACTCAAAGCTCTGTGAAGTTGAGACAAGAAAAGCATGAGACTAGTCTGCCTTATGTAGATATCCTACCTAAAACTGCAGGACTAAATGTCTGTTCAGAAATGTCTTTATGCCTCTCATCTCTTAGATTTCTAATACCACTTCCTATGCTACTAGGAAAATGTCATCAGCAGCAGCAGGGAGGAGAAACAACTCCTTGGTCACCTGCGTCATGGAAAGCACCTGAATGGTTCTTTGTACTTGTTGATGGAGGAGCACCAACATATCAGCAGGTGACTCCCCACTCTCTAAAATTGGCTTTATTTGAAACAAGGTCTCACTATGTAATGCAGACAGGCTAGAAGTCATGCTACTTTCCTGCCTCTATGCCAAGTAGCAGGACTTCTGATGTAAGCCCGCATACCCATACAACATTTGCTTTTGTCTTCTGGATGAGTTACCTAATTACCTTGAGCCTCAGTGAAAGGAAACAAAAGATATTACCAACATTTTACCTAAAACTTCGGGAACCCCAGGACATATGTTTCTTCCTCATTGGTGAAATACCTCATGCCATGCACCTTCTGACACTGTTTTAATTTGGCATTTAACTGAGACTAGACCATTTGTGCATGAAGTTTATCTCAGTCAGACTAAACTCCCAGAACAAATCCTGAGGGGTCTGTGCTCAGGACAGTAAACAATACCAAGATGGGCAAGGTTTCCTATCTTCTATTTTCTCCTTCAGGTTGGCAACTTGCAGCTCTAAGGTCTCCCTAGAAACTTCACTCAGTACTCACAATGTGAGTGCAATTGTTCTCTGTGTGGTGCAAGTCAGGGAGAACTGGTTGCTGAGGAGAAAGTCCATACACACTTGGGTAAAGCATTCCATGTTCTCCATCTCTTCCTGCCTTGGGTACAGTCACATTAAGCTTCCACTAGAACTCCAAACTCAACACTTCTCCATGGCTTCACTGGCAAAGGCCCCACCACACATTCCTTGAGGGATCTGCCTCAAAACTGAGTAAACCTATGGAGACTCATGAAGAGATACTAGGTTATAGAATCCCATGTTTATAGATTTCCATTTTTTTTTTTTTGCTATTTTACAAGACATTTGAGTGTTTGGTCTACATGTAGATATAGGCATTCCCATGACACCTGAGGTCACCAGAGGTAATTAGATCTCCTAGAACTAGAGGGCAGACATTCGTGAGCCAACATATGGGTGCTGAGAACAAATATGATCCCCAAATTGAGTGACATTCTCTTTGGCACTGAGCCTTGTCTGGAGCTTTATGCACTGTCTTTAAAGGAAGTGGTGCTCTGAGGAGCATGGGAGGTCAGAATGCTTTGTTTCTTCCTCTTCCTTAGATCTGTGAACTTGTACAAGTGATGACCTGGCCCCTCAGCCTTGTCTTTTACTGATAGAATCAACTCACTTAAAACTCTGCATACCTGGGCCATGTCAGGCTAGGGTTTGGGTTCTGTCTCTGTCTACATGTAGGGCCAGCTGTGATATGAAAAGATAATAACCTCTGTCTTCACTTCGAATAGACAAGTAAGCTGCAGAGGAAAAACAATAGAGAAAGATATATTGCGAGAAGTTGAGAAAATTTGGGTTTCGGGGACAGATGTGGACTGGAATGCAGGCATTGGAAAGAGGACACTTTCAGGTTCACTTCCTTCACCATTCTAGCCAGAGACATCCAAGGGGCAGTGGTAAGAAAACTGTGCCCTGCAGTGATGGAATGATCATCAGTATGGTTTCCTTGTATGATCCATTTGCTGAGTGTGGACCTGTGGAAATAGGTGAGAGCCCATTATTCTCAGGCACTAATGGCTCATGAGCCTCTGGCTGCACTTGAGGATCAAGTAGGAATCATTCATTCACTACCTAAGATATTCCTTCCTGTCATGTTTATTTCACAACTTCTAGGCAACCTTGGACTAATAGTTCAGTTCCTAAAAGTTCAGTATTGCCTCCAGCTTTGCCCCATCCTAGGCCCTATCCTAGATCCTAAGAGTCAACAGGTTAATTTAGGAGGCTGGATGTCCAGGCAACTGAACAAGTAAATTGCATGCAGTCAGGCACCCTTAACAGGATTCAGTGCCCAAGCTGAACACCATGAGTCTTAAGTAAAAGGGAGGATCCATGAGGAGAGAACACTTCAAGCTACTTTCAACATCTTTTTATCATGAATGAAAAATTCAGTCCCATGTATGAGAAACTTACGTATTTATATTCAGGGAAGCCTGAAGCTCCCTAAATAGTATAGATTATAATATAAGCTAGCACAGTTTCTCTTGGTTACATATCAGAAGTGGGTGGTAAGTCACTGTGTTTAAAGGTACTACCATTTGATCTTGGCACAGAGAGAAATACTCTGAAACTTACTGGCAAACTTCCTCCCTGCTGCCTAGCTTTCTCTGTGCAGGGTGGTATTATGCAGAATTCTGGGAGAAAACAGTCATCAGCGTTCTGACCAGCAGTGGATTTGCTACGCTGTAATGCTGACTTGTTGGGGAAGACATGTCTACAGATACAATCATGGCCCTGTTGCTATAATAGTAACCAACACATTCTGGTTGAGTTTTTGGTCATTTAACATAGTGAATTCATATCTGCTGCTCTAAATCTGGTCTTAAGCATACCTACTGGTGCTTAACAGACCATAAGGAGACATACTACTGTCATTTTTTTTTTCATGTCAAACTGCCTCCTAAATATATTTGTGTCCATAGATCAGTGCTGCTTTTCCTGTTGGTCAGAGAAACTCCTTTTGCATGGGGATTTGTTAATGCATAGACTTATTTACTCCTCAACTTGTTCAGGGAAAATGTTGAGGGTTTGGCCCCAAATGAGATACTGATATCATACAGACACACAAGGAACCTCACCCGTCAGGGGTCATGTTGTAACATGAAACAAAAAACAGTAAAAGAGTTGTAGCAGGGGTAGTGCTATCAAAACCTCTGTTCCAGAAAGCCATTACACTCATAAAACCCCAGCAACTATGGTTACATCTACTAAAGCTTCACAAAGTGAAGTCCTTTCAGTATTCATGTGATAGAAGCTCCTGCTCCAGCCTTAGTAGAAGAACTATTGATAACAACTGTTTGAGGTATAAGAAGTCGTTTTTTTCTTTAGGAGTATAGAGATTTGGAATTTGCTCAGGATTCATAGGATGTCACAAGAAAGACATGCAACAACATGTCTTGATTAAACACATCAGGTTCAAGCCACTTGGCTTCCTGGGACAAGGCCTTTGCCACCTAGCCTGACAAGCAGAATTTAATCATAGGATCTCACATAGGAGTGGAAAATACGTAGCACATACAAGTTCTACTGAATTCCAAAGAACCTATACCATACTCTCACATAGAAACACAGTAAACACACATAAACACACACACACCGAGAGAGAGAGAGAGCGAGAGAGAGAGAGAGCGAGAGAGAGAGAGAGAGAGAGAGAGAGAGAGAGATAGAGAGAGTGAGAGAGAGAGAGAGGATATATATTTTAACAAGACATGATAGTAGGAGATATTTTTCTCTTTTTAGAATTGGCATTTCACATGGGCTTTACAGAGCATGCATAAAAACAGGGAGGAGTAAATGTGATCAGGATACATTGTAGACTCTGTTCACATGGGTATGGGTTAACATAGGCTTATTCACTCCCTGAGATGTTGAGAGCAAGTGTTGAGTCAATGTCAAAAGATGAAATTTAAGTTTTACAAACATAGTGATCAAAAAGTCTTTAATCTTAGCACCTGGAGGCAGGAGTAGATGTTTTTCTCTCAGTTCCATATCAGGCTGGACAAGTGACTTTCAGGACAGACACTGTTTTATCCTGAGATCCAGTCAGAGTCAAAAACAAGGGAGACAGAAAGGAGGGAAATGACAGAGAAGTAAATAAGAACCTGGACAAGGTTGTTCCCAAGCACCTGCCAATCCTATTTGCTGCCAATCACACCTCTCCTTTAACATGCTATGGGACACCTGATCTGAAACAAGATTCAACACCTTGACACGACACTTAACTTTTACTGTACAATTAAAATAGCATTTTACAGAAACTATAAATCTGTTTGAAAATATAATTATATAAATGAGAGATTCTGTGAAATTTGTGGAAAACACCAATATGTTCTGAGTAGCTTCACTTCTATACAGGGTCAAAGAGAAGCACTGAAGGGAATGGTCATTTACCAACAGATCATAGCTTCTTTGTGTCAGTCTGTCACCAACAGTGAATTTGTCCTGTCATTCCTTGTGCAGGACAGTAACTTTGTGTGAAGTATATGCAGTCCTCAATGGTGTGGTCATATAAATTTCAGAGAAATCACATGCTATAGGAAACGCGTTCAGGTAGGTCCATTACTCTCTCTAGGCCAGACGGATGTTCTTGGTGTATTATGTTTTTAATGGCCGGATTGGTCAATCTGGAGTATGGACATTGGGAGAAATTGGTTGCAGGACTGGAAAAACTGGAGTTGCTGACATGGTATATGAGGACTGGAGGAAGGCTTCCTAACCCTATTTACATGATATAAATGTGACACCTTCCATAGAGCTGTACTCCTCTCTACTGGTCTTCCAAGGGTTTAAGAGGTGATCACTTAGTTCCAAAGTTCATTTAACACCTATGATGTACTTTATGCAGTTACCATCAAAGTTCACCGCTCACCACTTCAATGGTATAAGCCACAAACGGCAAACTCAAGGTTTCTTTTGGGAGCCCAGCAGAAACACCCATTGCATTCATATTGCTGATTGAAACCTACTAACAGACAAAATGAAAAACATACTAACATTGAATCAACTACTGGTTTCCATACCTTCTCTGTTACTTTTTCCACTCATGCTACTGGGGATGGAATTCAGGGCCTCAAGCATGGTGCTCTCACACTCTGACCCTGAGGTACACCAAAGTCCTACTTCCTTTTTCTTCTCCAGAGAGTATTAGTATACCCAGATATCAGGTTAAAGGGACAGAAAGGATCAGCACCCCCAGAGACAGTGAATGACCAGATTTCAAATATGAGAAAACTTATGTCTACTGCCCCCTGGCTTCCTAGATATTTGGTTATTCTGGATTTTTAGGAAGGTGAGTAATGGGGATGAACTGCCAGATAGATACAAAAAAAAAGGTAAACCCAGTCAAGACTATGTCCTGACTGAGAACATGACCTTGATATCTTGTACATAGACACATACACAAAAGAGACATGTGTTCTGTTTGTGGGAATGAAACCCCCTTCTTGGACAATAGGGTATTTCTTTTAATCCAGTAGGTGTCAGTGTGAAAATTTCAATTCTGAAATGAGAAAAACCAGATTTTCAGTCACATAGCTGTGCCTCCAAGTCCAAGTTTCCTCTCTCTCCTCTACCTTACTCTCCTCCTTCCTTACTTCTTTCACTAATTTTCCTCCTTCCTCTTCTCCCCTCTCTTTTCTTAGCTCTCTCTGCTCTTTTTCTTTCACCATCTCTTCTCCTCTCTGCTCTCTTGCCACCTCTCCTCTCATCTTCTCTAGAGAGTGCTTCTATCCTCTTTTAGAACTTGTGGGCCTCCTTCTCCTCCTATTGCTATTCATCATTGTCATCTTTGTCCTCCTCTGAGACCTTGTTATTCCTGTCCTAGTATTAATCACCTTCCTCTTCCTTATTTTTGGTCCTTTTCTTTGATGTCTCCATTTCCTTTCCTTATTTATTTTATTTTATTCATTTGTTTATTTATTTTCATTATCTCTTCTGCCTCCTCCTCCTTCTCCTCCCCCTTCTCTACCTTCTCCTTTCTCTTCTACATGTTCCCCTCTCTCCCTGCTATATATACATTAAGCTCTTTCTGTCTCACTCTCTCATGATCTCTTTCTTACAGAGTGACCTAAGTGGGCAGAGGAACTGTCAGCCTTCACTCCTGAATCTGGCATTTATCCCTATATGACTAAAAGACACTTCTGTCCTTTTGAAGTGGTGCTGTACTACTGCCAGATGATCATACTATGGGTCTTTCCTTTCCTTTCCTTCCCTTCTTCACTGGATCACCAGATGTAAAAACGCATCAGAAAACTGCATGCATGAGTGGGAATGAGTCTTGGAGATGGTAAGCCTTGCAAGCCAGTTGTAAAATTACATATCTACCCATTGTACTTGAAGCACTGTTATCATGGAAGAGAGGCACATATAAGATGAGATAGTGAGAGAAAGAAATGTTTGATCTCAGAGGAAAAAAATTGAGAAATTTGTAGCAGGCTCCTGGCAGGTTCTTGTTTCTTTCTCTAAGTTTTATGCACATAAATGCTTCTTCCACGATCCATTAAACAACAGTGTTCGTGTATGTACACTTACAAGTAAACTATAATTGAAAACATAAAGCATTTGAAAAACAAAAGCAAAGTCAAAGAAAAAGCAAAGAAAACAAAAAAACAAGAACAAACCATGTCTAAATCATTTCACAGTTCCTGAATGCTAGCACTCTGTTTACCCATTCTAAAAGATCATCCTCTGTACTTCAAAATGCCATAGAATCTAGGGCCTAGATGCAAGCCTCAGTATGACACTCATGGCAGACTCCACAATGCCACATACACGTCATCATGTGACCTTTCGATTCAATGCTCACTATTAAGGTTAGCTCTGGTTGGCAGCAAATGTCTCCTCCCAGCAGGCTCACCCTACTGAATGCTAGGGTTCCAGGAGGAACCCAACTCTTTACGACTTTGTTCACCTTTCCCATCTCTGCCCTCCATGGCTTAAAACTCATGAATCCAGTATCCTCAGAACTCCTTTAGGAGATTTAAATGCTCTTCCTGCTGGAGCCTCTCCCTAGGTCCCATCCTAAACTCCTCTCTTCCAGTGTCACTGCCGAGTGGCTTTTGAAAACCTCATCCAGTTCTACTGCAGCCTTCATGCTATTTCATCCCACTCTGTTTCCTTCTACCCTCATTAGACCTCCTCCTCTGTTGCCAGGGAAATGTTTCTCTTGCAGCCAGCTCTCCCCATTTAACTGGGTTCTTGAGCCACCATCACATTGAAGTGTCCCAGTTCCCTCTCCAGGCTTCCCACCACATCCTCCCAATGTTAATGTCTAACATCTCACAGATGCTTTAAATTGCACACTCTAAGACTAAACCCTGTTTCCAAACTGAGTTCTCCACTAGAAACTTGACTCATGTTCCTGAGAACATCACTGCCACCCTCTTGAGCCCAAGTGAAGCCTGCCTTGTCATAGACTCCTCAACCTCTACGCCCATTCCCTAGATCTCTGAAATCCCCAACACCTCCCTCCTCACCACACAGCTATTACCCCCCTCATCATCAGTCCATGGTCTCAACTCCCAAACCTTACCTGACCTTCCCTTCCCAAACAGCCTTGCAACTCCATTTTAAGTTCTAGAGTATGGGTTTGGTCATATGATATTTTTGCTCAGAACAGCCCAAATAGTTTAGCCTATGTTCAGAATCACTATCTTCCTGGCAATACCAGAAAATGGTTCTCATGGGTGATTTCAGCACATCTCAGGCATTCCTTTCTAAATATACCACAAATCCAAGCTAACAGAAATGTTCACTGATACAGGAGCACACTGTGTATCTCTCCAACACTTTCCCCTCCCCCATGAACTTTTTGTTCCCCTCTTCCCAAGTCATAATAAGTCACAGTAAGTGTTACAGTTCTTCCTCTGCTATCCACACTGATGTATATTTCCCTCCTGAAGAATATTGTGCACTTTGCTTCATGTGACATGTTATACATTATTTGTGTGATCTACCTTTTCTATCCTCGGACACCAAACACCAAATTTCAATTGGGCGTAATGTATTATTGAGTTAGGCATAGCAGTAAGAATTTACACAATCAGGTTGAAGATTATGAAGTCCCAGGAGAGTGCCTTCCCAAGGTCTGTCTAGAAGTACAAGTGATCTCACAAAACCTACAAATAAACCACTTGGCTTGGGCTTATATTTGTCACATTACAAAAAGTGCTGCATGTTTTGTGAGCTCCAGGTTTTGAAAGTAAGAGAACCATTCAAAGGACTCTCTAGGCAAGTCACTGTGTTCCCTAGAAAATCAACAGAAGTGTGCCGGGCAGGTGCAAACACTTGAATACCTTGCATGTAGAAGCTCTTTGGGTATGCACAAAGTACTTCTTCACAGATACAAAACACACTCATCCGAAAAGATTCGCTGGCTTATTTGTTTCATTTCTCCACCTTTTAGGTTTACGATCTGTATATATTGTTATCCTACATCTTGGCAACCTACTATTCTCATCGCAGACTCACATGGAGTTGGAAGTTTGAAGAATTACTTCAAGTAAGATGTAAAATAAGAAGAGCTGTAAAAGTACTAGGAAATGCTCCATTGACTCCACCTGCACACTCTTGACCGTGGTCAGAGATGATCTGGAATGGAATGACTCAGTGCAGAGCAAGATTTAGGCAGGATGTTTCTAAGAGACAGAGAAGAGGAAGCCTCAGTGATTGAGGTCCATTTGCTTACATGAATCCAGCCTAATGTAAAAGGCCACAGTTGTTCTTGTATGAAGAAGAGCTTCTCCTCATTTTCAGCATAACAATAATGTCGGCCTCTTTTCTAGAGTGGAATTATGATGTTAGTCACATGATACTCTTCTCCAACCTGCCAAGGCATAACAACTTGTGACAATTCTTGGAGGTCTCAGACCCACTCATAACACTCATGAAGCCCCAGCCCACACCATGACATGAGTCTCAGTGTTTTTTCTCCCTTTGGTGTTTTAAGACCTTGGATGCTCTTGTCCTTTGCTGAGGTACAGTATAAAGGAACAGATGTTGAGTAGAACCTGAGATGTCCGTCTTGACACCTCCTGCACCTATGCTCTTCTCTCTATCAGCCTGAAGGTTTGCTTAGGAGTCCTGAGGTGGTGAGATAATTTCCATTCCAAGGCTTATCAGAGTAGATACTCAGACCAGGACCCAAAAGCAATTGACTGCTCCTTTTCTTTTTACAAAGGACAACAAGACTTTTCCTTACCTTATGCCTGGTTGTCTGCCTCTCTGCTTTTCAGTCTGCCTTCTTTTTCTTTAAGGCCGTATAGGACTCTGATTGTGAGGTTGATTTTAACTTGCAGGAAGCCTCCAGTCAATATGCCAATGACTGGAATTACTGTCACTAGCCCCAATTAAAATGAAAATGTCTAACTATAGCATTGGCCCAAATTGTTGAATATAAAGGATTCTGAGAAGCAACCAAATACAAAGTCATCAAATTCAAGACTGACAGGTTTTGTCACTCATAGCTGCTTCTGGAGGGCCATATGTATGGAAAGACACCCTAGATATGTTCCCTGAGAGTCGTGGAAAGGCCAGGGGGAAAAAAGAGCCTCAGATACAAAGTGTTTATATAACTACCAGGCGTCCACACAACACCCTGCACGTCTAGATTCCTTTCTTGGTGTTCTTCCTCGCTAAGGTGAGGAATTTCTCACATAAATCGTGAGGGAGGGCCACCTGGTGCAGGCCTCTCCTGGTCTCAACTATGATCCAAAAAAGAGAAAAATCTGAGGTGACAGGACC
The DNA here is from genome assembly GCF_021556685.1 of Rattus norvegicus. NCBI lineage: Eukaryota > Metazoa > Chordata > Mammalia > Rodentia > Muridae > Rattus > Rattus norvegicus. Next base: position 113,703,484 of record NC_141534.1, read on the forward strand.
TGGTGTCTGTGATTAGAACTCAGCCTGGCAGCTTGGGACAGAAATGCAAAGTCATTGAGATTTTCTCCTTCAGCCCCTTCTTATAATGGGCAGGTAGTTTTTTCTCCAAACTCTGGATCCTGTTGTCTGAGAGATGTGGCCATTGATTCTATTGTTAGCTTGAGTAGATCGAGGAATATTTCTGGATGCAACTCTTACCCGATTCTAAAATTTCTCTGTATGTGCCCAGACTCATTGGACAAAGTCCTCTCCTAACTCTGGTGAGCACCATAAGTATCCTGTAAGCTAAGCAGCCAGAGAAATGGAAAACATTTGCTGTGTCTCTCCTAGCACAGACAGTCTTCTTTGTTCTTAGTTCACATCTCCATATTTTTGACCTCTGGACTCTGAGGTCTGGACTTGTGTTGTCCTATGTACTCCTGAGTGTTTCCTTAAACCTAGACTCACCTAAGTGACTTACAGGGTCTTTGACTTCCAGACATAGATTGAGCCAAGCTCCAAGCATTCCTTAGCGTCCACCTTGAAGAATGCCTGCTGTGGGAATGGTCAATCATATGGAGCATTTTCCCAGGAGCTGTGAGGCTATGAGAGACCCCATCATATATTAAGAGGTTGGAGACAAGACAAATATATACAGTCTTATCTCAAGGTCAGACCACCAGAGTCTGTCAGCAGTCATGGAATGTTGTATGGATGTGGGAGACCATTTGTGGCCTTAGAAACTCAAGGAAAGCTCAGAATTTTCTTTACACTCAACTCACAGACACATCCAGAAATATTGCTCTGTCTGCACAAGTGAACAACAAAAACGTTAAGTTGGCCAGACAAAAACAGACAGCACTCGTCACATGAGGCTCTTATCATAGGAGAATAGTGAATTCATGGAGAAGACTGAGGATGTAGCTGAGATTCAATATTCTCTGTGGGGCTCAGTGCTCCAGAGTGCAGGCACCTTTCTAGCACCTCTACCTTACCTTACTGGTGAGCTTCAGTCTCACTCCTTTGTGGCTGACCCAGATGTAGGGAGATAGCTTCTCTACAAGGCTTGTCCAATTCAGAAACCTGTGGTGACTCACCTGCCCTTTAAATGATGACAGTTTTTGCAGCCTCCCTGGCAGATGGTGGTGTTCCTGGGGCTTCTTCATCACATGCTTCCTTTTCTGAAGGCACTACTGGTGGGCTGAAATTTCTTGTTGGTAGTGAAGACGGCTGAGCTTTCTTTGATGATAAAGGGGCTCCAGTGCCCACCTCTCTACCTTTCTGAACCCTAGAGTTTTGCAAAGGAAAGGAAGACCATTTAGAAAATGCCCTAAGAAGGATTTCCATTATGTCCTCACAGAAGGCTGCCTTCTGGGCTAGTTCCTCTTCTTTATTTTTCTGCAGGAAGGGAAAAGGATTTAGGTCAATACTGCTACTCTTGGAAGAAAGTCTTGTTAGCACAGACATGACCCAAGTGTAGTTCTGTCCAGGTCTGACATCTCAGCCTATGGTCTGTATCCCTGGTGTGGGGGAAAAACCTCTACTTCCTCCTTACTCATATCTGAATATCTGTCTTCAGTAAAGCTAGGTCTCAGTCTTCCTAGTACCACATTCTGATGCATGTGTGTGTGTGTGTGTGTGTGTGTGTGTGTGTGTGTGTGAGTGTGTGGGCACAGTGGTACTCAAGTGCATGTGGAGGTTTTTCATGGAATCACGAACTTCACTAAAGCAGCACAAGACAGTCCTAGGAACAGACAAAGTAGTTTACACTCAATCTTGTCGCCTTGCTCCTCCTCACGGACCTTTTGCCACTTAACTTTTATATTCTTCCCTTGATTCCTTAGAATGTTCTTCTTCAGCTCCTCTGCCCTCTCAAAAACTTTGTTTATAGTCTGCAATACAATACCAAAATGGGGAATTAGCACAGTTCTAATGCCAGAAAAGAGGCAAAGAAAACATGTAGGGAGAGGCAGCATTATCTCACGCATGACTTGAACTCCATTCCCTCCCATTCCCTCCTCTGTACTGATCTCCTGAGGCAGCATTTCCTCCCCTTCCACACACTGTCAGCATCTGTGGCTTTTCTTTGTGCAGCATATACTGCTCTGGAGATATTTGCTCAACCACATAGAGATGAAGACCCATTTTGTTGATCTTCACTCATTTACCACTGATAATTCTGTTCCTTGGATAGTTTTCCACATAGAGTCTAAAGGAATAGAGCAGAATGACAAGGCTATGCAGAGAAATTCAAATGTCTAAATGAGGCCTTGAGGAAATTTGGCCTCTGTATGCACGGTTTTAGATGCTCCTGGAGTTTAAAAAGGCACACCCTGTAATCCCACATCCAATACCATTTCTGTACCTGGAGAGAGACGTATACCTAGTCTTCCACTAAACTGGCACATTCAGCGAACATAGCATAGCTAGACTGACATAGTACATGTTTGACATCTAAGTACTAAGAAGAGACCAGGTAGACCCACAGAGCCTTGAGGAAACAGGTTCTACTCCCTAACTTCAAACTAAAAAGCAAAGACAATGGTCTCTGTCTTCCATTCTCAATCATGATTTGAACCCTTGCACACAGCACCTCTGGATATTGCTTAGCTGATGTGCACCACCTCACCTCACAGATCATTATGTAATGAGAGGACACACTGAGGTACTTAATGCTGGAGTCACTGGTGGTACTTAGTGCTGTGGGCATCTAGTCAGATGCTGCACCTAAGGATGTTGCTAAACTGCTTCAACCCTCATATCTGTCCAAGATTCAAAAAAGATTCTCATCCCAGTCAAAAACTCTACTTACGAAGAGCTTATGACCAGAAACTCAGTATGGAAAGCTGATGTTTTGGAGGACATATGAGTCCCTAGGAAGAGAGATTTGTTTTTGGAACAGGGAAGAAATGAAGGGAGATTACTATGATCTTAAGAGAATACCTGCAACTTACTGAAAACCACCAGTGCACACCAAAGAGAACCCCAGTTCTAGGAGTTGAACAACATGGATAATGCAAACTGTGCTACTACCTAAGCTCATCTGTAAACCAGAGCTTTGTTCTCTGAGAGTATTCTGCACACAGTCTGCTGGAGATGACTGAAGGCATGTCCAGAAAATCCCTCCCCAGCTCCACAGTCCCTGAGTGCCTGAGTCATGTGCATCTCCATATGTTCTATTTGACCAAACTCAGGGCCATTCAAGCTTGGTGTGACATTTTGTTTTATTCTGTTATGCAAATACAAAGCACCCTTGTCACTGAGACTATATGTGTTATTTCCTGAAGACAACACTGCAATTCATTTTTTCTTCTTCTTACCCAATATAGTGAATATTTTGTGGGAGCCAAAGAGTGCTTAACCACACTGACTCCAAGTTATACACTATCCTCTCATGAATGTGTAGCTACAGGAAGGCCTACCTGTGCCCTCATGTAACTCAGTAAGTTTGACCACCCATCAGAGATAATTCTGTATATGTCTGAAAGTAGATTTGGAAGTCTAAATACTCACAAGGTCAGATACACCCTGCTTTCCTGCCACCTTTCCTTCCCCTGAGAGCTGTACTACGTGTGCACAAGGCTTACAAACTAAGTGTACTACTAGTGAAATTCCTTATTTATGATATCACCACCTTTGGTCCTCATGTCTTTGGATTGCAAGAAAAAGCATATGTGTGCATTGCCAGAAATCTGATTAAAAGTTGACATCCTCGAGTTCCATAACCGTGAGCAAAGGAGATAATCTATATAGAAAAGCAGGTTGAGTAAGGGAAGTGTCCCAGGAAAGGAGACAGAAACTGTAGGTTTCACACGTGAGAAATTTGATAGAGCACAAAGGCTAATTCTACTTGTCCACATTTATCCTGGTTGGCTGCCACTTTGGAGAGGTTTTTCCTCAGCCTCATGTAAGTAGCCAACGAAATATTGTTGATTTCAGTGTTCTGCCCAAGAGCACTTAAGATTTGGGGAAGATCTTGGGGAAGGAGAGTGACATCATGGTGCCTACATATATTCTAAGACATACAAGACAGGAAAACATCAAAACCCATCTTCTACCATGCTGCCATTCCAGCTCTCTAGCACGCGCGCGCGCGCGCGCACACACACACACACACACACACACACACACACACACACACACACACACATTAGTCTAAAGACAGAAAAAGACACTGAGGTTTTAAATGTCCTTCATATAATTTCATGCATATCATCTTTATTTGTAACTGTATTGAGACTTACCACATTTGTTGCTCCAGCAGAGAAAGGTCCTTTATTACATAGACTCTGTTGTACTGTGCCTAGGTATCACAAGGTTCCCTCCTGTCACAAGATAAGATAAACAAGCAGTTAGGAAAGGAGATCCTTTGCCTATCTAGGAATGATTGTCAGTTTATGTTAATGGATGCATTGCTAAAATAATGCCCATTGTGCCATATTGAATCTCCATTAAAAATTCCTATAGAAAAAAGCAATGGCTTAAGCCTATTTTTCAATCAAATTTTAAGTTTGTCCCTGGGCAATGCAGGTTGTGGCTACCATCCTGCTTCACTCACTGAACGGCAGGCATAAAAGCCTGGATCTCCATGGCCCCTCAAGTGCTCAGGTAGCATGTCTGAACAAGCATTTTTTTCACTGACATTATTTTTAGAAAGTTTTCTGGGGGACCACAGCAAGGGTTACCCCTGTGTTACCCCTGTGTCCTAGAAATAATACCGATTCTCATTGCTCTGTTCTGAAGGTTCCTTTCTAACCATAAACCCCAGGTCTATGAGGGTTATACTCTCATTCCTGAGTAGGACACAACTGCCTGTCCAGGCAGGTTTGCTAGGGCAACCCTGTTCGTGGAAGGTTGGCAGATTTGGCAGGAGTTTTCCCTCACTTCCTAACACTGCCTTTGAACAGTGCTAACATTCAGATGTTAATGTGCAACCTGGGTGGAGGATGCTGCCACAGTAAGACATCTTGGCTCTGAAGTGGTCCTATGTACACCACAACTCTCTGTCTGGTACTCTGGACAACCGCTCATGGATGACCTGGGTGTTTTCTCTACACTATGCTCTCCTAAACACTCAGCCTCCAAGTGAGCCCAGACACTAGATTGTTAGTTATCCCACTATGGAATGTGAAGATCCAGTTAGTGGAAAAGTAAGTGCTCTGTCCAGAATCATAAGCTCAGATATATCTCAGGGCCAAAACAAATGCTACGGCACCAGATTCTAGTTCAGTACTTTTTCTCATGCTTCCACCCTGTCTGACTTTCTTAAAATATATGGGAAAATTCAATGAAAGCATGTTTAAATGTCTGTCTTTATGATACTTTCTAAGGTGTGTAATATGAAAACAGTTTTAAGAATCAGATAGTTAAGGACACTGTCAGATTTCAATAACAAAAACCCACATGTCTTGGACAAGTTTTGTCCTCATCATGAGGACCCCATGATGATTCAGGTGTGGCCTGGCTAGGAGGTGGACTAATATCATAAAGCTGTACTGGTTGCCCTAGCTCAAGAATTCCTGGGTAGGGGGGACTCAGATAAATTAGAGATGTACAACTGAGTCTTACTGAATTCCTGTCTTTGCTTTGTAGCTTTATAATTCCTTATGGTTATGATTATTGTACTGTGTCTTGTGAAGTAAATGACTATGAAGCTTGGTAATCAGCTTTTGCTTGATGTTAAGTCCCAGAGAGAGTAGATCACCAAGATTTCTCCATTTCATGTCCTCTCTGAAAGTCAGAGGGAACAAAAAGCCCTAGCACACTCTTGGCCCTTTCGGACATGTCAACGGTGTATACTCAGAAAGAATTCTATTTTTTTTCAGTAATTTTGACTTCATGGCCAGAGCTGGCCTGTAATTCATAATTCATCTTAGAGTTGCGATGAACCAGCAACAGTCCTTTTGCTTCAGCCACTTGGGCGCTGGTGCTGCAACATTGAGCCCAGACACTGCACTAAGTGTTGGTACTACTATGTCTTCATCAAATGCTCATTTTCATAATTGTCAAGCATCACCAGTGTTCAGGGACTCAGAAAACCAAATTTAAATACCAAGGGTGTGTTTCCTGATAAGCTGTTCCTGCTACACCTTGTCCCAGCCTCAGGATCCTGCCAGGTCTATTGGTCTGTTGACCTATATGTTCACTAAATCCCTCTCTGTTTGCCAAGTGTTAAGTATTTTCTATCCTGTGTGTGTTTTTTAATTTATTTTTTAATATCATCATTTGACTGACTTCTGGATTCTATGCTGAACTTCCTGTTCCAGGGTTAACACCTCCTTGTTCTCTGTTCCCCTTTCGTCTCTTCTTCTGTATTCTCTCCTCCCCATCCTCTGCCCCATGTATTTTAATTTTCTTCAAGGTTTCCAGGTACAGGTGGTCTGATCTTTTGATAAATGACCCCTAGCTTGTCTTCTCAAGAACATTAGGTTTCTTACTGCCCTGTGATCCCCCCTAAAGCATAAGGCATACCTCTGTAGTACTATGATACTCTACTTTAGATGTCCCTAAAACCATAGTAAAAGATGCTACAATCATATGTATACAAACAACTTTGTTGTCCAAATTCTAGGGAAATCACCCTACCTCATAATTTTGCTACCCATTTGAGACTGGCCAAATGATTAGTCATATAATCCATGTTTGCTATTTTTAACAAGCTATTACTCTTATTGGAAAATATCTACCTAATGTTTGAGCTAGTTAAACAAAACAATTTTCTACTTTACATAACTTATACATCTGTTAAACGTTAGAATTCATAATCAAATATGAAATTGAAGATGAAGAGAAGAAACCCTGCATGGTGAGACCTGATTTTAATTTGTCTCTCAGAAGGTGAAGCAGGTAGATCAGCCCAAGTTTGAGACTGTCTTGGCAGGATAGTGGGACTGTGTCTCAAAGCTAATGACAGCAAAGCCAAGTGAAGTAATTAAAAAGAAGAGGCCATGATTAAATGTTGAAGTTGCATGTCTCAGTAAAGGTCTTGGTGTCTGAGATGCTGGCCTCAGAAGCTGCATTCCCTTGCAGATGGACACCATGAGATTATGGAAGGGAAACACAATAAGAAACTGATACTAAATGCCTTCCCCAACTGCTCCCTATCAGCATCCAGTGGCTTCTTCATCTTCAGTTATTTTTGCATCTTCAGGATTAGTCCACGTACAGCCATAATTGGTTGTTTCTCTCTCATATATTCACTATTTCTTATTTTATTCTCATTCTTTTTTCCATTTGTTACCATATGTTCAAACAATGACTCCTTGAAAAGATCCATCATAGCAGTTTGAACTTTACACAGTCAATGATCTGATATTTAGCCTTGAATTTCAGTAGGAAGTACATTTCTCAACAGTCATTCACAAACCAGATTAGACAGTACTTTGGACCAACTGCCCTTTTAATCACACACATGAGTACTTCATTGCTTGTTGACATTTCCGTGATCTGAGTGTGTGTTACTACTTAAAGTATTGGCTCATGTTCATAATCAGCCTGAAGCTACATGCTTTCCAGAAGCAGTCTGTTCTGCACGGCTGCTCTGAAAATTAATCTGACTATGACAAGTCTGCCTTGCTAAGGGCAGTGTCAGCATAGGTATTTTTTCCTAAGCAGAATGTAAGAAGAGAGGCTTTCAGAGGCTGATTCTTTAACTCAAGTAAGTATACACATAATTTAAGCGTCAAATGAATTGTAATTTTCATTTTTTCCCATTTTCAAAGGAACAATGAAGTCATTAATTGAATTTCTGTTGTATTGCCTAACAATATGCATTATTTTCCTCATTGCTATGGAAAAGTGCATGACAAAATCAACTTAAGCAAGGAAGGTTTGTTTCCTCATAATCTGAGGGTATAGTCTAGCATGGACAAGAGAAGTCAGCATGGCAGGCAGGAGTGTGAATCAGCTGGTCACATGGTACCCACAGTAAGGAAGCAGAGAGAGAAAGAGAAATTGTTGTGCTCAGATATCTTTCAATTGTTTATTTAGTCAGGACCTTAGCCCATGAGATGACATCATGTACATTTAGGGTAGGTTTTCTCACCTCAATTAAGCTAATCTATGACTTTCCTTGTAGGCTTTCGTACTGGCTTTTCTCCCAGCTGATTGTAGACCCTTTCCAGTTGACATTCAATATGAATCATTGGAAATAGTGATCAGACGAAAATTTCCAAATATTGCATTAGAAACAATAATTTTATGGGATTTTTCAAAGTAACCCTAAGAATTTAAAAAGACCTTAAGTTCAGTTGTCTTTGAACAGACAAAGCCTTGTACCGGAGTGTTCAGAAAAAAATCAAATATTTGTTAAAGGAGTTAATCTGTCCTTTGTGCAGATAATTTGATCATGGTCACATATTTTAGTTCTATGAGTAAGAGCAGAAGGAATTTGATAATGGACAAAAGGAATTTGATAATGGACAAAGCATTTGTGTTGCAAGGTAACTATTGTCTTAATGAATCATTCCGAGTTCATATGCCTTTTTGTAGAATGTGTTGACTACCTCATCAGCAATCCTGGGAATGTAAACAGAGCAGCTGCAGAGAATTACTGGGACCAGGGAGTAGATGTTGGGATTATGAGCAGTGTCCAAAGTAAGAGAGCCCTGAGACAGGGAGTCTCTGTATGTAACTTTCATGGCAGTGTCCCTCCTTGGGAATTAGACGGTTAGAGAGATTGCTACTGGGCTCAGAGAGTGCCATCAGCAGTGTTAGATCAGATGGAGCTTAGTGACTGAGAAGCTTTGTTGAATGAGATAAAAATATCCCACAGATGCCATGTGGCCAGTGCCAGCACTAGTGCAGGACAAAAGAAAGCATTATTGAATAATTACCATAACGGATAGTAAACCAATGAGTTAGGCAAGAACCTACTAAAAATTTAAGTTTTATATGCCTGAGAGAGGTAAGTTTTATTTTCTAAAGGAGAGAAAACTGGCACCATGATTAGTCAGGTGATGGGCCAAGTGCCAGTTGGGGCTTGGGAGTTGGGGCTGAGGATGGTAAGTGGGGATGGGGACCCTAAACAAAGGAAAAAGGGGGGTCTGTTCAAAGACTGTAGGTCCTTTGCTGTGAAAAGTGCAGGATGCTCTTAGCCACAGAGATCTGAAGAATGAAAGCTGCCTGGTTCCTTAACAGATATTGATTGGAGTATGGTTTATTTAAAAGGCTGCCTTACTTGCTTTTAAAGTAGAATTATATACAGAGTTTATCTGAATCGTGTAGGGAATTTCACCCACAATTCAGAACTAAGATAGAAAAAATAAATTAAATTAAGTCTGTAGCACCAGGCAGAGTGCATACAGACATAGTTTATAGAAGTTGTAATAAATAAAAGTCTGGTGCTCCAGGTAGAAAGCATTAATTAACAGATAGATGTATATTTTGGTCGTCAGGCTTTCTAATGTGAGCTCCATGCGAATTTTGGGCTAAAATCCTGGGTTGACAAGGTGCCTACTTCTTATTGACAGGAATAAATAGAATTGTGATTAGATTTGTTTTTATGAATTATGCCACTAATGCAATATGGCCTGATGATGCCAACACTAGTGTGGGATAAAACAAACCATTATTTAATAAATATCACAATAATGGAAGAGGAGGGAATTTTCTGAATAGAGCAGGAACCACATACAAGTCATTTTATCACTTTGATACTCAACCAAACAGATTAACATCTTTAGGCAAAATTACCCTATTAGCTTTGTATTTCTATGTAAACTTTCCGCATTGGACTAAGAGATCCTGGTGTATCTGCGTGTGCTTGTGCATGTAGGGAATGCTCATAAGCCCTGTAGATTCTTCCTCCCCCTGTTATGCAACACTATCCATGTTGTGTTTATGAAGAGCAACATATCAGCTTAGGAGGAAATGCACTGTTCTCTAATTTTACTCCTTTTAAATGCTTCTGAAATATTTTTTGTTTCAAAATAAAATTGGGTGCCATGATTTAAAATGTGATTAAATAGAAGAGCCATATTAAGTCACAATATTTAGAAAAAGGAAGACCAATCATCTTAAAATGATGGAATGACTGGGGAGATGGCTCAGCAATTGAGAGTTGCTGCTCTTGCAGAGGACTCAGGTTTATTCCCCAGCACCCACAGGATAGGTCACAGTCACTTGTAATTTCAGGTCTTCATGATCTGACACTTTCTTCTGGACTGCATATTCATATGGGTAGCAGGCATAGAGATGGTGTAAATATAAATGAATAGGGAGCACACTCCTACATAAAAAATGATAACCAAATAATTCTGAAAACAACTGATGAAGCCCTGTGTTCTATGTAAGTGAAAAACAAAACCACAGAATCTGTATATTTGTCATTTAACGAAACATACAGTAAAAATGAAGGTTAAATGGAAACTGAACATCTGCTTCAGAGCCTTTGATTTTTGAAGAAATGGTATCTATCTACTAACAATAATCAGTTAAATACTTTATAAATATTAGCAAATACTTTATGATTATCGTATTGTCTATCAAGATAAAACAGTTATGAGACATGATTGATGATCACACTTATTCTGAAGTGGATAAAATGAGGTGCAATTGCTATAAACATAAGGAAATTATTTATACCCCAAATTAACAAAACAAATTACATTTTTTCTTTCTGATGCATATATTTTGGTTTAAACTAATGACTCTGTCACTCTAAAATTCTGTTTCTTGCTAATTTTTGTGTGTCAAAGACTACTATGTAAAACTACACCAACCACTAGATTCTTGAATTTATTTATTCAGGTTTATGGTAAATTGTTAAATTAGAAAATTAAGTCATTCAAATAGAAGTGAATACTTTTCAAGAAATAGCATTAAATGGATGTTTATTGAGCTGTCATTCTAGGATTTAATTTTGATGTTGCCTGCTTTCTTTGAAATAAAATCCACAGTTGGAGCAACCAATGGTCCAACAGGCATCCATGATACTTTGCATATTCTTTCTCACACCCTGCCTCAGTTATCTATTCCTTTACTTCTGAATTTGTGAAACTATATCCTGAATTAAAATATTCACAATAAAAACTTTGATTATGGTCAGGTTCATGAGAACTCAACAAAAATGTCTGAACTCAACAGCATGAGAACAATAAATTTAGATGTTAGTCTCTAGTTAGTTAAGTAAACTGTTTCAACTTCATAAATAAATATTTAGGGATTTTATTCTTATGAAACAAACAAAAACAGCTATAAGAAAAGATACCATATGTTCTCTGCATTTAGTGTAATTCGAACATTTGGGCTACTATCCACTTATCAATGAGTGTATTCCATGTGTGTTTTTTCTGTGATTGGGTTACCTCACTCAAAATGATATTTTGAAGTTCCATCCTTTTGCCTATGAATTTCATAAAGTCATTGTTTTTGATAGCTGTGTAGTATTCCATTGTGTAGATATAGCACATTTTCTGTATCCATTCCTCTGTTGGAGAGCATCTGGGTTCTTTCCAGCTTCTGGCTATTAAATAAGGCTGCTATGAACATAGTGGAGCACGTGTCTTTGTTGTATGTTGGGGAAACTTTTGGGTTTATGCTCAAGAGAGGTATAGCTGGGTCCTCAGGTAGTTCAATGTCCAATTTTCTGAGGAACCTCCAGACTGATTTCCAGAATGGTTCTACCAGTCTGCAATCCCACCAACAATGGAGGAGTGCTCCTCTTTCTACACATCCTCTCCAGCACCCGCTGTCACTGAAGTTTTTGATCTTAGCCATTCTGACTGGTGTGAGGTGGAATCTCAGGGTTGTTTTGATTTGCATTTCCCTTATGACTAAACACATGAAACTCAAGAAGGATGACCAAAATGTGAGTGCTTCATTCCTTCTTTAAAAGAGGAACAAGAATAGCCTTGGTAGGGAATAGGGAGGCAAAGTTTAGAACAGAGGCAGAAGGAACACCCATTCAGAGCCTGCCCCATATGTGGCCCATATATATACAGCCACCAAACTAGATAAGATGGATGAAGCAAAGAAGTGCAGGCTGACAGGAACCAGATGTAGATCTCTCCTGAGAGACACAGCCAGAATATGGCAAATACATAGGCGAATGCCAGCAGCAAACCATTGCACTGAGAACAGGACCCCTGTTGAAGGATTCAGAGAAAGGACTGAAAGAGCTTGAAGGGGCTCGAGACCCCATATGAACAACAATGCCAACCAACCAGAGCTTCCAGGGACTAAGCCACTACCTGAAGACTATACATGGACTGACCCTGGGCTCCAACTGCATAGGTAGGTAGTAAGAGCACCAATGGAAGGGGAAGCCCTTGGTCCTGCCAAAACTGAACCCCCAGTGAACGTGATTGTTGGGGGGAGGGCAGTAATGGGGGGAGGATGGGGAGGGGAACACCCATGTAAAAGGGGAGGGGGAGGAGTTAGGAGGATGTTGGCCGAGAAAGGGAATAACAATTGAAATGTAAATAAGAAATACCCAATTTAATAAAGATGAAGAAAAAAAAGAAAAGATTCATAAACCTAAATTTTAAACTAAAATTAATTCATGCATATTTCACACAAGTGACATGTTCTGGTATCACATTTATTAAAGCCTTTTGTTTAAAAGCAAAAAAAAAAAAGAAAGAAAAGAAAAGATACCATAATTGTAGTATTTTAAACAAGTAAAATCCAAGAACATTGGCTTATTTTTTAAAAGTCCTCACTACTTTTGCTTGGGGGTTGGTTCTTAACCTTCTTAGTACAATGAAGTTTTAATATAGATTCTCATTTTATGATCTCCAGTCAGAAAATTAAATTATTTCCATTGCTACTACATAACTAACTTTTAATTAGGTGTGCATACATATATATCCGTGTGTGTGTGTGTGTGTGTGTGTGTGTGTGTGTGTGTGTGTGTATGGATATAAAAATCATGTATAATGTGTGGCCTAGGAACTATAATTTGTCTAACAGTTCAAAGATTCCTGTATACATGTTCTTTTTATCTGATAATGCTATCTTTTTTTAATCAGATTTTATATTCCCTCTGATTTGGGCAGACAGTTGAAGCTAATGACTTGGGTGAGTTGTCCGAGGTCATGATCCAGATAAACTATGAAGACTAGGGTTACAAGGCAATGATTAATGAATTTCCATTTCTGTATTGCAGTTGCTAATGATGTCAAAATCTTTCCTTGGATGCTGTTAATATCACTGAGATCTTGTCTGATACTTGACCTGCTCTCTGATTGAAAAATATATGTTTCTATTAATTTTTGGGGACATTGTACAGTTTGGTCATTACATTTTGTGTGATTTCAAATCAATGTTTCAGGTATAACTTAGAAAGTAAGGGATCTAAGGTTAAGCAAAAAGTCAACCGTAATTTAGAGAATAGTTGAGCACCTTTCATGCCTTAGCTACTTACTCAGGAAGTCACTTCTATGAGATCGTTACTTTACATAATTGAATTTCACACATGAACGGAGTTCACTGAAAGGAGCTAACTAGCTTATCCAAGGTAACACTATCAAAAGTTGGAATGATTAGGCCTTTCTCTTTTAAATATGGTCTGACTATACTCCTGAGCCTGGTTCAAACTTGTGCCTCTCCTACCTCAACCTGTCATGTAGCTGGATTATGAATTTTTACCCCTGTGCCTGACTTTAAGTTGAGAATTTTAACTCTGCTTGTCTAATGAGAAAGTATACATGGATTTCTGTACACTAAGTGCTATGTGCCTGTGAAGAACAAGCTCACTCCTGAAGTTTCCCACTGTCATGGGTTATGGCTGGCAAACCCTTACCAGTGACTTAATTCGAGCCTAACTCAATGTAACACCACTCACTCCTGAAACCACTATGTAGAGTTCCTACTATCCTCCACCTTCCTGCTCCTTTCAGCTACATTGCCTCAGGACACAGAACATCTCTCCAGGTCATCTGCCTGTGCTCTATTGTGGCTAGGCCACTAGAGCACCTAATTTATACAGGTTTCCAGACAACCTCCTGGAGAAACTATCAAAGGAACACTACCACATCCAGTAATAATCTGTGACAGATCACAGAAGGAAAGAAGTAACAGGAGTCAATGAACAACACAAGAGGATGATGAAGAGACCTGCTGGGGACAGCATATGATTATAGGGACTGCCAGCAGTAGGGCAGGATGGAAACATCTCAGTAGCCCTCAGCAGCTCTTTGTAAAAAAAAAAAAAAAAAAAGGGTGTTCCCATTTCTCCTAACCTTAGCCCTGGACAATGGCTGTATAGATTTCATTTGTTCATGACTGCTTTTCAGTTGGCCTTCATGTGCATAATTATTCCATTATATCTGGCTTTCCTACTTCTTTCCCCTTCTGCTCTGGTGAATTCTGTGAAACTAGATGTTCCTTGATGTAATGAGCTTAAACAATTGGAAATTGAGGCATAGGGGCACAGCACAGCACAGCACAGCACAGCCCTAATGGCCCAGGTGCATGCTATGTGTTCTCATCTTGGAAACAATGTAGTAACTGCACAGTGGTAGTTCCAGATTAATGCTTGACTTGCAAAGAAACTTTGAAGAAATTATTAGAAAATGAATTAGTGCCAACATTGAGACCCCAAGAAAGGAAAAAGTTATTAAAGTTAGAAAATAAGTTTTGCATAACATTTGAGAGTGGTTCCTGGATAAGGAAGTATAGAATACATAAAATTATATACCAGTAAAACTATGTCAAAAACCTGGGAGTCTTAGAGTCATTGTGTGCAATGTAAAGGAACAGAAAGCTATAGGAACTACTGAGTTGAGGGGTTAACTTGACTGTTTCTGGTCACTGCCTGGCAGCTTTGCTTATGTCATTTATCATTAGAGCTTCACAGGATAATGTAAGTAGCTGACCTCGGATCTCTGAGCTCTGAAGTATAATAAGTCAAAAGTTAAAGTTTAAATAATGATAAGTTTGCAATTATTATTTTGACAACAGACCTGGGAGTCAGGGAAGCTTGAAACTTTGGGGAACAATTGTAATTCTTAATTCTTTGTGGGATGTGGTTTTCTTATGAATTTGATTTGGCAATGGTTATACAATGTCTTTTTTTCTACTTGCTTTTGATTATAAATAAACAACTGGGGCAAGAGAAAGGCTGGAGAGCGAATGAGAGAGCACATGAGGAAGCAAATGCAGGAGCCAGTGTGTGAGCAAGTGTGAGAGTGAATGAGAGAGCACTTGAGGGAATGACTGAGGGAGAAAGAGAGAGAGCATGAGAAGAGCATGTAAGAGTGAGTGGGGAGAGAATGTGAGGTGTGTATGAAGATTGTGTGCATGACTGAATGGAGAGTGCATATGGTGTGTGTGTGAGATATGTGTAAGGTATGTATGAAGAATGTGTGTGAGAATGAAAGGGTAACAAACAGGTGTGCGTGAGTGTGGGAGTTTGAGAAAAGAAAAGAATAATGGAGAAAAACAGTGTGTAAGAGCATGCAGAGTGTGTACAGCCTCAGGCTGCAAGCCAGCGTGCATGACAGAAAGAGTGGAGAGAGAGAGAGAGAGAGAGAGAGAGAGAGAGAGAGAGAGAGAGAGAGAGAGAGAGAGAGCGAGCGCCGGGAGCCCAGCAAGCTCAGTCTCAGGAATTATTCTCAGGAATGCTGTGCTCATTGTATGACCCCTATCTGCAGGAAAATTAAGCCAGTTAACAGTCTCCAACCTTGGGCCCATAGCCAGTTGTCTGTTCTTATCAATGTATAACTGCAATTTATGGTTTAGGGCTATAGGAATGGTGGTGGCAGTGATGGATTGTCCTGGGTAACCTTCACGCCTGCTTGTCTTTATAAGCTGCTGTTTCTTGAAATAAACGTTGAGACCTTGATCAGAACACAGACTTGCTCTCCTTCTTTTCGCCTCTTGTCACCCATTCTTTCACCCCCTCCCAGGTTCACTCTGAACCCCCACGTGAAGAGTGAGAGGGGAGAGAATGTGAGGTGTGTATGAAGACTGTGTGTGTGAATGAACAGAGTGCATGTGGTGTGTGTGAGATATGTGTGAAGTGTGTGAGAATGAAAGGGTAACAAGCAGAGGTGTGCTTGAGTGTAGGAGTTTGAGAAAAGAGAAGAATAATGGAGAAAAACAGCGTGTAAGAGCATGCAGAGTGTGTACGGTCTCAAACTGCAAGCCAGCGAGCAAGAGAGAAAGAGAGCAGAGAGAGAGAGAGAGAGAGAGAGAGAGAGAGAGAAAGAGAGAGAGGGAGGGAGGGAAGAGGAGGAGGAGGAGGAGGAGGAGGAGGAGGAGGAGGAGGAGGAGGAGGAGGAGGAGGAGGAGGAGGAGGAGGAGAATATCTTTAAGCCTTGAAATTGCCTGTCAGTTTGTGTCCAGTCTGTATATTTATTATGCGCCTTTCAGATATCCCTGCTTCCAGTTGAGAACTCTGTTGAGATCCTCTGTTGAGACAGGATCCTGAGAGAAACCATTGAAATTCAAGAGAATCCACACAGCAAGTTACATAAATCAGTATACTATGTACTGAAATTTTTTTTTGTGAAAAATATTTGAAGAATGAAAATCATGCTACTGAATTGTTATTATATAAACCAAAGAATAAAGCATTGTTTTTCATGAACTAACAGGAAAACACAGCATATAAAATCCTTGGGATTTACCTTGAGGACAGCAAAGAACTTATCTAATGCACACCTGTATCAACACCTGGATTGATTTGATAGTCAACCTCACAATGCACCTCAGCCTTTTAGACAGAAAGGTTAAAGCAAGGCCAAAATATCCCCAGGGAAGCTATCACGAAGGTCAAATCAGAAACACATGAATAAAGACTTAGGCGGTATACAAATTTAGCTAACAATTTTTTATCTAGACAAGTCAAAAACGTTCAGATGAGGAAAAGCAGACCTATAATCTCTATAATTATAGAATATCAGTATTCTAGCCACTTTTTAGCCACAATGATCAGTTTGGACAAAAATAACTTATGGGCAATGGAGGTTACTTGAGCTTATACTTCTAGATCACAGTCTATGAGTACAGGCAGGGCAGGAATTCAGGCCAGGAACCTAGAGACAGAAACATGAAGGTAGGAATCTGGATTTCAGGAACATATAGGAATACTGCCTCTGTGGTTTTTTTCTCAGGCAGATGGTCAACTCACTTTTTTGTACAGCCCAAGACCACCTCCTTAGGGATAGAACTACTTGCAGTGATGTGGGTCCTCCTATATCAGCAGCAAGGGCAAATCATTACAGACTGGGCTGTAGGCTATCCTAATCTAGGTGATTTAATTAAGGTAATTTTCCAAGGTGACTCTAGATTTTGCCAAGTTGACAACAAAATAGATCAATTTGATTAGTGGCTTTTAGTAACTGTAGGCCAACAAACTATAAAATCTAGATGCAAGAGTTACATGTCAAAAGACAGGTACACAAGTACAGCTGAACCAGATTGTTAAAATGTCATATGTGCATATGCATGATCACAATGCACAAAAACATATTTACATATATGTACATGTGTACCTATAAATATCCAGATGTTTTTGCATGCCTATGCATATATGCATATTTACACATGGGCATTAAGGATTTTAGTCATATATAATACAGGAGGAGATATTTATATGATGATGCTCTTATTCACAGGTCAGAGATATGTTGTGTTTCTTTTTTGTTACTCATAAACATAGGACCAAGGATGGGTAACAGCTGTTCTCACTGCATGAGGATTTGTTGTGTGATTTGAGGTTTTATCTTGGGATCCCTGCTTGGGCTTCACTTGCATATATCAAAGCAGTAGTGGGAAATGTGACATGAGGAAATGCCAGGCTGTGGATGTAACCCTGTAGTGTTTAAGGATTTTGAACTAGATCCTCTTGCAGCAAATACACAATGACTCCAAGTATAGCATGCTTTCAATTATGTGTTCTAGAAAAGAAAAAAACAGCAACATTTAGATAACTGAACACTCTGTGAATGAATTTAGTTAGTTTACATTCAGGCTGCAGTTTTCTGTCCCTCCTTTGCTCTATATTTTCCCCCAACTCTCCTTCGTCCTCATCCACTCCTCCATTTTTCTTCAGAAAAGAAGACTCCAACCAGCCCTGACATAGCAGTAAGACAAGGAAACCCTGTCTTACTGAGGCTAGATGTGACAGCCCATTAGGAGAAAGTGTCCCAGAGTCAGGCAGCAGAGTAAGAGACAGCCCCTTTTACTGCTTCTGGAGTCATGCATGAAGGCAAAGCAACACTACTGTATCATACATGCAGAGGACCTAGGTCGGTCTCAAACAGGCTCCCTGGTTAGTGGTTCAGCCTCTGTGAGCCTGTATGGGACAAGATTCCTTGATTTTCTATCTTTTATTGTGATATTCTTGACCCATGTGGATCCTATGGTATTTCCTACTCCTTTTTGGCACGATTCCCCATGCTGTGCTTAATATTTGGCTGGTGCACAAACATTTGTATCAATGAGAACAGAATTCAGATGCCACAGGTTAATATCATTTTACTAAATTCCAACAGTGTTAACTCTCTCACTGAAAACTACTTCTCAGTAAAAACAAAGTATACTATAGTACAGAGAAATTGGTGGTGGAGGTTGATATGTTCTAGGATGGTGGTACAATATTTTTCAACATTTTCTTTAATGCAAATATTAAAGCAGCTTTCTTGGAAGCTTATGTTATAAAATGTGCTAATTGTGAAGCTCAGTTATTTATAGCAGAAACAGTGCTGAAACTTGGTATTTTAGTGTTTGACAAACACAAAGAACTGTTACATTAGTTTCATTCTCCAAACGTTAGATTAGGCAGAATTGTATCTTGAGTCACTTATACAGAAAAAGTTATGCGGGACCCTATGCAAAGCAGTTCCCATACAGAGGATGGGATAGTGTTAATCACGGTATATTAAAGAGGAAAATGAGGTCCAGGGAGGCTTTTCTTAAATATAAAATCTGATGGGAGATAAGCCTGTCTGTGGCCTTGAACCATGCTCGCATTCCCCTTGGGGCTCTTCCTTTCCTCCTTCCACTTAGGTTCTCTCTACAGCATCTCTGCTCTTAGTTTTCTTGTCTTTCTGCTCTGTTCTTCTCTGTTCTGTTCTGTTCTGTTCTGCTCTGTTCTCTTCTCTTCTCTTCTCTTCTCTTCTCTTCTCTTCTCTTCTCTTCTCTTCTTTTCTGTGTCAAAGATTAGAAGAAGAAAGGAAATTTAGCCAAGGCTTGAATTTTTAATAATTCATAGGCTCTTTCTTACAAATCACAGTGCTATTTAAATATCTGCCATTCACTAAATATTTTCAATTGCAAAATAAGTGAATTATACAACTTCTCCTTAACATAATAATGATTTCAGCCCCTAACATACTTTGATAATAATAATAAGAAATAACTACAGTATTTTTGAACATCCAGAAGTTGCTTTAACTTGGGACTAGTTAGTCTGACATCTGTATTTTGTGGCTCCAAGACTATTAAGAAATTTTTTAGGTGTACTTACTGATGATTGGGGAAAAATGTAGAATTTTAAATATATATTTTTAAAATTTTTGTTTTTTGAACAACTCCAACAATTGCTTTTATAAAATAATTGTCATCTAGTAAATTAGGAGGTACAAAATTAATGCTTGGCAACAGGTCAAGTGGAAAAGCTGTTAGAATATTTACTTTTATAATGAATTATAAAGAATTAACTTCCTGAGTAAATCTATGAAAAAGAAGTGTCCTGATTAAAATAGAGAAAGAATGCTTTAAAATGAACTAATCAATTGTTAATTTGATTATTCAACATGCAATGAAATTTGTTTTGATATTCTAATATTTCTTAGAAATGAAAATGAGTGGGGCAATTATATAAAAGAAGAGTGATTATGTATTAAATCAAGAGAATTAATGTTTCTTTTGAAGATCAGTATTCTAATACCATGAACAAGTGATAGATAATTTTGAAAAAATATTAAAAGTTAATGATTTGTATGCTACCAACTTTTTTTTTCCTTGCTTGGCTGGGTCTATTTCAGAGAGCTGGGATAAATTGTTTATGCTCTTTTCATAGTTTTAAAGTCATTGTTCATCTCAAATGGTCTCCATGATCATCTCCTGTCCCTTTTTAGAGCTTTGTGGAAACTTCCCAAGCTGTATTCATGCCTTTCAGTTCACAGAACCTCTTTATACTGTTTCTCTGTTTTGCTTTTGCTAAGCCTGTACACACTTGGGTTTTCAGTAAGTGTCCCTCACTTCTGTGTAGATAGAAACATCCTCCAGGATATTTTTTGTGGTTAATATATAGAGGAAAAAAATGGTCAGTCACAGTTTAGTGAGTTCAGATGATTGAAATCAAAACTGCAAATGAAGAGTCAGGTTTGTCTGTATCTTAAAATAATGTCAACTCCTTAGTTCATCATATTCCCTCAGGTAGAGCAGCACAACACACCAAACAAACAAACATACAAAAACAAAAACAAAAATGTCTCTAGAATTTATTTTATAATATTTTTATCCTTTTAAATTATAATTACATTATTCACACCCTTTTGTCACTGGAACCACTTTCTATGAACCCTCAGCTTGTTCACCCTCAACTCCACTCCTGCCTTTCTTTTATTATTGTTGTATTATTTTATATACATAAACACAATCTCTTCATTCCTTGCACTCTCATATGCACATATGCTCTGGGCTGCACCAATCTCGCCTCTCTACCCGGGGAGTGACCAGACCAATCTCAACTCTCAGCATTTCTCTTCATAACACTGCCCTGCTTGGATGCTGGTGACTACAGCTAGTGGAAGCCAGCTTGCTGAGTGCTGTCAAATTTTCAAGTTCCCGTTCAATACACCACACTGTGTTATTTTGAACACTGAACATAGAAAATTGCTTTGAAATTCGAGGATCCACTGTACAATATATTTCCTCATTTTAAAACTATGGCAGCCATTACTGGCTTCTGGATGAAGAAAGCCTGGAGTTAGCCAGGAGGGCTTGTGCTTAAGCATGTGGCCCAGCTGATGAAAATGGGAGAAGTGAGCTGCAAGCATCTGTGGGTGAGCACACAGACATGTAGGAGAAGAGTGTGTTTGGATACAAAGTAAATTCAAGGAAAAGTCAATGCAAATAATGACTGCTTATTATCAGTCTACTATTGAAATGACATTTGAGTCACTGTGTATGTTTCCCTCCACTAGACACTCTTTTCCTCAGCACTGTGTTGCAGCATGGTCACAGATACTGCTCTGAGCTATGGGTGGTTTGATAGACACATTGATAATTAACAATATGTAACTCTACCCACCAAAATGGTTGAAGAGGAAATGAGACAGGAGTTCCACACAACCTCATTTAATCCCTACAGAAACTGAGCTGCAGCTGCATCAGTTTTTTTCTGCAGTCACCTTTTCTCCCCAGTCTCTAACTTTTTAGTTCTGTAGCTCTTATCTGCACATAGATTTTGGTGTCTGTCCTGGGTGCCTACACATACACTCTCCATCTGCAATGCCCACTGATGTCAAACACGACATTCTGTCACCTTTTGCTTCTCAGATGAGGCTACTTTTGCAGAAGCCTTGTGCTTGTCCTCAGGTACAGTTTAGTGGGGTTTTTTCTCCTTTTTTTTGTTTTTATTTTGATATTTTTTTATTTCCATTTCAAATGTTATCACCTTTCCTGAATTCTCCTCTGGAAAACCCCATCCCATTTCCCCACCCCATGTCTCCATGAGGGTGCTTACCCACCCACCTACTTACTGCCTCCACCCTACCTGCCCTTACATTACTCTACATTGAGGCATCAAGTCCTCAAAGGATCAAGGGCCTCTCCTCAAACTAATGTCCAATAAGGCCCCTTCTCTGCTACATAAGTAGCTGGAGCCATGGGTCAATCCATGTGTTCTCTTTGGTTGGTGAGTTAGTCCCTGGGAGCTCTGGGGTGTCTGGTTGGTTGATATTTTTGTTCTTCTTCCTGTAGGGATGCAAACACCCACAGTTACCTCAGTCCTTTCTGTAACTCCTCCATTGGGTACCCAGTTTTCAGTGCAATGGTTGGTTGAGAGCTCTCACCTATGTATTTGTCAGCCTCTGACAGAGCTTCTCAGGAGACAGCTAATCAGGCTCTTGTCAGCATGCAGCTCTTGGCACATGCAATACTGTAAGGGTTTGGTGACTGCATGTCGGATGGATCCCCATGTGTGGCAGTCTGAGGATGGCATTTTCTTCAGCTCTGCACTACACATTGCCTCCATATTTCCTGCTGTGAGTATTTATTCCCCATCCTAAGAAGTAGTGAGGCATTCAGACTTTTTCTTCTTCTTGAGAGTCATGTGACCTGTAAATTGTTTTGTTTTGTTTTTACAGTACAAATTAACTTATTTAAAACAATTACAAAAAAGCACAAACAAGTAGAATATTCTTAGAATTATTAATGCTTTGCTAAAGATCAGGTCGGATTAGAGTGTAAGAAATGGTATTGGGTGGGAGGAGCACCAGACTAATTCTAAGGCTTTAGATACAATGCAATTGATTACATATTAATTCAGCCATTACATACTAGAGTGGTTGGGAGACCAGTAATTTGTCTACAGGAACCCCTACACAAACCAGATCCATGAAGACCTCCCCAGTACCATTCTTCTCTACACCTTAGGACCCTAAAGCCACCTGGATGACAAAATTAGCATCTTTCCTCCACCACATTACCTATCTATTATCTTCCCTCCCCTAAGGTGCTAGGCAAGCTGATAGCAGTTTCCTCTCACAGCTGGAAAACAAGCTGTTTTGTCTACAGGCATCCTGCGTGACTAGGACATGTGTAGATGATAGCTTTGTTTTAATCCTTCAAGTTAGCCATGAGTACAGTCAGTCTCTTCCCCAATTCAATTCAGTGAGTGCACTATGAGCAAGTGAGGGGTCCACCCTGCCTTTCTCAATACCAGCAGCTCACTAACCCTCACCATTTTCAAGTACAAGTAAAGTCCTTGGCAGGGGGTGGGGTGGGCATAAATCCACTGTTACCAGTTCTGTCTCGCTGAAGTACCTAAGACCCCCTAACATAAAGACAGACTAAACACTTGAAAATCTGACATTAGGTAAAGGCACATGGGCTACCTCCACACACTGCAGGCAGGAACACAGTCTGGAGCCATCTTTACTGCCAGGCATTTACAGTGGAATGGCTTTGGGATCACAGACTGTTGAGTTGCAGTCTACTAAGGAAAGATCTGGGCTTAACAGGAGAACTAACAACGAAACCTTTAGTCTGCAAAGTCCATTTATTACTATTATTCCTGCTGAGGAGGCTCAACAAGGCAAGCCACTCCACCTCTCCCTCTGCTCCGGGAACTGAGCACAGTCTTCAGGTAAGGAGAGAATGTAGCCAACTCTAGCAATCAAGGCCAAAGTCATCCTAGGCCCAGACCAGACTCTTGGTCCAAAGATGGATCCTAGAGTTGAAAAATCTGACGGTTGCCAAGACCCAGATGCTTATTTTATTATTGCATAATACGGGAGACCTTTCCTACCCTGGGGAAGTGCCGCACCCAACCTCGACCAGCAAGGAAGACAGGACCACAGGAGATCTTCTTCAAGCAGTTTTACTCAGGAACCTTGATACAACCTTCTGACTCTCACTCTCTTCTGACTCTCTCTCCCCGGGGAACGCCCTGCACCACACTTAAATAGCTAGCACTGGCCAGTCCTAGCAAGCCACGTGGGTCATGTAGATAGGCTGTCACTATGCGGAAGCTAGCAGGCCAGGCAGACATAGCCAAATAAGGACTTGTTTACAGCAAGGAGTGCTCACCGTTGGGAAGGTGGAAGGCAGAAACCAGCGCCATCTTTGAGGCGCGCATGTCGCAGCTTTCTACAGGGAAGCTAGAAGGTGAAGGCTTCCAAGCAGGGGCTCACAACATCCACCTATCCATAGTAGAATTCAGCTCTTCAACTGTAGCGTACATTTTTTCTGATATAGAAAGTATGATGGCTTCAGTGTTGTTTAGTAAACTTAGTCCTAGGAATTTAACCCATCTCTAAAACATGGCCTTTGTCCTGCTCAATTCTAAACCTGTGGCCTAACATTCCATGGCCAGATGGATCAGTACGGTTATCTTTAACACCATAGCCTGAGTCTTTCCCAATGTCCATCTTCAATTCACACCAGTGTGACCACTCAACCCTTCAATATTCCTGCTCAATGCAGGTTGAATTGTGCTAACATCCTGTTCTCTTAGAAGGCCTATAATTCCCACTGGGAAAAGTGAAATGAAGCCCAACTTAAGGAGCTATTTCAGCCAAACTTCACTTTCTCAATCCCAGAATCTGGGGCTGGACGAATGCACTGGGATGTTGGCTCAAGCCTTAACTTGGTTCTTCTTGTACTGAGAAGTACCATAAAGGATAGAGAAAAGATCTGTTTGTTTTTCTTTCAAGACAGGTTAATTTTTGGAGTGTAAGGGTTCCTGAGAGCACTAAAGCCTTTCCAATTTACCAGCTCATCAATAGCATTCACATATTCCCTGTTGAATATGACTGTGCTATGCAGTCATACTAGCAAAACACAGGTGAAAACTGGGCAGGATGCCTGAGAGTCTGCATGGCCAGGGACATGAAGAACAGGAGCTATAAGGAACCACAGGCAGGACAGTGAGGAGACAACAGCACTGACAAAGCAGCACAGAGCAAACAAAGCCCATAGTGTTAAGACCAAGTGGAACAAATGTAAAGGTGTCAGTCTAGCTCTTCTTGTGCTCCTTTGTTGGCTCTCAGCTCTAAGGACCCAAACCCCTTCCTCACTTCTCATCTTGATAACAATGATCATCTTTTACCAAGTTCCCCTTCTATATTGGCATGGGTATTTCTGATAGCCACAGATATCATTTCTTTCTCCAAGTTTTGGGAATATCCTACCATTAACCAGAACCAGGCTGGTCTTTATCAACTGCCCATTCCCCAAAAGCTGACAGCTAACCATTGAAATGCTCACTGTAAAAGCCAGTCCCATCTCTTACATACTCAGGGTTAAGCACTGCCACAGCTCTGACCAGCATTACCACAGATTCTTTTCTAGGGCGTATACTTCAGGAAAGATAGCTCTCAGCAAAATCAAGTTACATATGCATGGTGCCACATTAAGGGAGTTGTCTTTTTTTTTTTAACCAAGCAGGAATAAGAAAAGGAAACATAGCAAAAAGGTCAGTGCCCAATTTGTCAAGGCCCTCAACAATTTATTTTTCCAAGTGTTCAGCTACAGGCCTCCAGAGAGAAATTGGCTTCAACTACTAGCAAATTACATGTTTGCCCCATGAGGAAGAAGCTCAGTGGTATCCTGGCTAGACATTTCTTGAGCATCTACAGTGCATGTCACTAAATTCTATCATGAACCTGCTGAGGAAGGGGGTCTTGTGAGAAATCCACACACGCAGTAACACCTAGGAATGAGTTGTTCATGAAAAAGGAGATGATAATTCCTCAAGACTCAACCCCATAGGCCCCCACAGTAGGAAACAAGTCAAAGAAGCAGCAGAGAATGAGGGCAAAAGAAGGGAAAGGATGTGATCTTCAATGCAGCACAAGGTCAGAGTTTGCTTCTGATATGAACCAGAGACTTCAGTACTTGCAGTTAGATTAAGTAGCTTCCTTTGAAAGCCTCACTAAAAGCTCACTGACCATGTATCTGCTCTTCAGGTATGAAAGAGAATGTAGGATATATAGCAAACTAGCCAATTTCTGTCACTCTGTTCCCAAAGAGATTAACATTTAGCACCTGAACACTAAGAAGGAATCCATTCTCAGACCTTCCTTTCCCCCCAGCAGGTAGGTAAGGTTATTTATCCCCATTTGGCATCTGGAGAGGAAGTAAGTGAGAGAGAGATCACAAGACTTGCCTTAAGTTTGCTCATACTTGAGAAGTATAGGACTCCGGATGACAGGCCAGGCCTTGGCTGGTCCAAGTCTAACTTGTCCTATCTATGAAGGAAATGCCGCAATCATTCCCTGGGAGAAGTCTTAACTACATAGCTGGGTGGACAATATCCTGAGTTGCTTCCAAGAGTCTAAAGAACCACCCCCACCCCCACAAAAAAAAAGCCTTCACAAATTACTCAACCACTTGACAGTTGTTGGGGGAGAGGAACCTAACACCCAATGTGATGCTACAGCTGTAGGGGAGATGTAGGAATAAGACAGATGGTAGCAAATACAGCCAAGATGGAAAATGCTCTTTCTAGAAGAATCCACCACCAAACAAGGAAACATCTGCTAAGATGTTACAAGGACTATTCTAGACTTTCAGAGCTGATGTTGGGAGGACACATCTTAGGCCAAAATGCTGAGAGGCAATGGATTTCAATGGGATGAGGCCAAGAAAATCCACTGGAGTGGAAATGGCCAGTCTAGGGGATGGTTTCTTTCTTGTTTCTCCACTATACTGCTGCCAGTGAAAGAGGCCATGATTTTGAGTTTCTAAATATAAAAATTATAGCTGATAGGGAAACCAGGATCCTTAGACACCAAAAACTAGAGGTCTTAGTAGACAAAGGCAGTGCAGCTACACATGAGGCCCAGGTCAAGACACCATGCAGAGGTCAGGCAGCAGAAGGGTAGGGGCAGTGCAGGTGCTAAGGCACAACATAGACAGACAATGGAGGAGCGTATGTGCCTAGGGGAAAAGGTCCTCCAGGTCCTTCCAAAGTTACTACTACAGACTGAATGAAGCATCAAAGGGGGCCTGGCAGGTTGACTGAGCATTAAGTTAGCGGCCTTTCAAAAATTTCGCCTAAGTCCCATCTTCCACCAGTCAAATCTTTTCCCCACAGTCCCCTAGTGGGTTCCTGCAAGGCAGTCCTTCATTCTCAAACCTAAAGGGGTTTCTCTCTCTCTCTCTCTCTCTCTCTCTCTCTCTCTCTCTCTCTCTCTCTCTCTCTCTCTGATCTAAACTGCTAGAAAGCCTTATAGCGGAATGGTGAGGTGAGATGGGAATGGGCAGAAACAAAGGACCAAGCACAGTTCCATAGATCATGGTGCTCCCCAACCCCCAACCCCGCCATAAACATCTGTGAAAAAATCACCCTTTAAAATGCATGTCGGGGTTGGGGATTTAGCTCAGTGGTAGAGCGCTTGCCTAGGAAGCACAAGGCCCTGCATTCGGTCCCCAGCTCCAAAAAAAAAAAAAAAAAAAAAAAAAAAAAGAACCAAAAAAAAAATGCATGTCTCTCACAAGAAGAGTTCTGGGGTGAACCCTCTTATTTTCAACCAGAGGGCCTCCTTCCCCCCCACCACAAAGGAGGGGAGGGAATCAGGAAAAAAAAAGAAAGAAAACAGTTTTACTACAAGCTGTGATCACCATTTTTGACTCTCTGTTGCTTCCTCTCTCTGCCACCAGCTCCCAAAGCTTGTACTTCCCTTGCAGGAGCCTGGGACTAGTAGGAAAAAACAGGAGCCACTGATTTTGGAATATTTCTTATCCTATGTACACTCCTACCCTTCATTGCTTCAGGCCTGCAATTCCCATTCTCAGCATGCTATACAGCTATCCCGAGGGGATGTCATGCAGTTATGAGCAACAGGTCCTGCTTTCAGAGTCTGTCTCAATGCCTATTTCCCCCAAATCTTACTGCCAAGAGAGCCATTCTCAATTGGCATGTGCAAATCCTTTCAATGCTCCAGGTGAGGCTTACCTCTGGGGAGAAAGCCCAGTCCTGGGGTGGGAAAGAGGTTCATTTTTCTGCATTGAAATGCCCTTCAGTGGACAGCTTTACCTCCTGTGGAAGAAAAGAGGGATGGAACAGCACAGCCTGTGTCTCCTCCCCTTACATGCTGTGTCTTTGGAAGCTTGGGGCTGGCAAGTAGGCCTGGACACCAGGCTCAGGATGGGAAGGCTCTCCCACCCGGAAACCCTCTCCTGAAGGCTGGTTCTTCCCCTCACTGTCATGTAGGTCTCTGTGCCCTAAGAACATCCTCTCAGGTTTTTCTCGGGTGTACCCAGCTGCCCTGGGGGGAGCACAGCTGGCCTGAGAAACTGAGTTACTGTTCAAGCTCTGTAAACTGATAGAGAGGCAGACATCTCTCACCTGTAGCCGATGGCAGGGCAGAGAGTCGTGCGGTCTGCCCAGGGCTGCAGGAGGACCAAACCCTGGCCATGTACAAAAAAGGGGTGCTCAGGAGGCACCTCAATGTTTACTTTGCTCTGCTGTTCACCAATCACAAAACGCAGCGTTACAAATCCAGGCCACTGGCTTTCCTGAATATCCATGACTGTGTTGGAGCCGATCTTCTGCCCCCCACACACTTTAGCACTATGCACAGTCCTGAGTTAGGAGAACCCGCTTCAACTGCCCCCAACTACCGCCCACTGTGGCCAGCTGAATGATGGTGCCTTTCATGAAATGGGAGGGCAAGTGAGAGAAGGTATTGGGAGGTGGCATTGGCTCCTTGTCTGGGAAAGTGGCTCTGGTCTGCATGTCCAGACTTGATGCCACCAGGATCTCTGAGCCCACAGGCAGCAGGCTAGGGTCAGTTTCAGTGGGCACCAGGTTGCCAATGGCTACAACCATTGCTTTGGGTAAAGGTCTGTGTTTTACTGGTTCCTGACGGGACTGAGGGTAGAATACACGAGCCTGATTTTTCTCCATCATTTCTGTAAGATTCTTGCCTAACCCTCGTTCGTCACACTGATAGTCAAGGGTATAATGGAATAAGTTAAGAGGGCTGGGTTGATTTTTCCTCTGAGCTGCTACCACATGATAGTCCTGAGAAGCTAAAGCACCAACTACCTGCTGGACCTCAAGGTCGATGTCTGTGGTCCCTCGATGTTAGGTCTGTTTTAATCGATCAATGTTAGGAAACAAGGGACAAAATTCTAAAACCAGAGTCAACTTGCTCCTATAGCACATTAAGTGTACAAAAATTATTATAAGAGAAAGCAGGATGGTTCAGTGCTTGCTCATCACTACCTGTGCTGAAGAATTCAGTTTAACATGGCATTGGGAATGAAAAGACACAAAACTCTTATACAGTGCTTCCTGAGGAGTTTATTCAATCCCTGCCTCTTGAGGTCACTTCTTGAGAGGTGGTCTTAGAAAACCAGCACTGGTGTCATCATATCTTTTAATAGTAGCTGGTGATCACTAGAATATGCACCTTAAAGGAAGGCTTTTACAGCAATCAGTTAAGACATTATGTACATAGACAGGTTTTAAATAGTTTTGAGCCACTGATGATTTTGTTCTTGTACATCTAGACCTGAATCTCACATACTTATTGTTTGTACTTGGGAGCACAGATCACAGCTATGGATTCAGGGAGCTTCTTTTGGTATGGTGTATGTAGGTCTACACTTGATAAGAAGGCTCTTTGGGCTGGATGGGTCTGAGAAGACAAAGAAAGCCAAGAATTCCAAGCTAAATCTGCCAACTATGTATAATCCACCAAGGAAGGGATACCCAAGGAACATTAACAACTGCTGTCTCTGTGATTTCCAAAATCGTTCCATGCAGACACACATCATGTGGAGAAGGAAAAGGGAATCATGTTTTGTCTTCCTAACTCATAAATTTCAAAATGAACTGAGTATTTTCACTGACTCATAGTTAATGTTTCCATTCTTGCGAAGCAATACTATGACCAAGGCAACTCATAAAGGACAAGATTTTACTGGAGCTAGCTTATCACCCTGAGGTTCAGGCTATACCATCATAGAAGAAATCGTGACAGCATCCAGGCAGCCATGACACTGGATGAGCTGAGAGTTCTACCTCTTTTTGAAAAGCACACAAGAAAAGGCTATCACACAGGCAGCAAGTAGGGTCTCAAAGCAAACCCCCAAAGTGACACACTTCCTCCAACAAGGCCATATTCCCTAATAGTGCCACTGCCTGGGCCAGGAATATTCAAACCAATACAGTTACTTTTAGATTGCTGCTTTCTGAGGATAAGACACTTTTATTCATCCATGCCTAGTTAAACCTGATGTCTGATTTAAACCGTGTCAAATTTTGTCCTTCAGCTTTCAACCCACCTCTGCTTCCTTCCTCCCAACATCAGACTGATTTCTTCTTCACCAATATTTCTGATAACTACTTCAATCATTGGATCAACAATCTCTCTGGGTCTTCAGCTGTCTACCATCACTCCTGCCTCTGAGATTCATGGGATATCTCCTTATATGAAAAAAAAATCACTTCTGTCCTTCTGATGTGGTACTGTACTACTGTCACATGATCATACTATGCCTCTGTCCTTTCCTTCCCTTCCCTTCTTCACCAGATCACCAGATGTAAAATCCCATCAGACAATGGCATGCATGAGTGGGGATGAATCTTACAGATGGTAAGCCATGCAAGGCAGTTGTAGAAGGTAAATATCTACCCATTACACTTGAAGAACTGTTAGCATGCAAGAGAGGCACATGTAAAATGTGAACTCTAAAGAAATCACGGAAGAGATGGTGAGAGCAAGAAGGGATTTGATCTCAGAGGAAGAAATTGAGAAATTTAAAGCAGTCTCCTGGCAAGTTCTTTTTTCTTACTCTAAGTTTATGTACATAAATGCTTCATCCATGAGCCATTACACAACCCTGTTCATGCATGTACACTAATAAGTGAGCTATAATTGAAAACAGCAGGCATTTGAAAAACAAGAGTGAAGTCAAAGAAAAAGCAAAGAAAACAAAAAATAAGAACAAATCATGTCCAAACCATTTCAAAGTTCCTGCATATCTGTATTCTGTTATTCCATTCCCAAAGATCATCCTCTGCACTTCAAATTGCAATAGAATCTAGGACCTAGATGCAAGCCTTAGTATTACTTTCATGGCAGACTCCACAATGCCCCATACATGTCACCAAGTGACCTTTTCACACAGTGTCCTTAACTATTTGATTCTTAAAACTGTTTTCATATTACACACCCCACAAAGTCTGATAAGGAAAGACATTTAAACATTCTTCCCTTGAATTTTCCCATATATTTTGAGAAAGCCAGACAAGATGGAAACATGAGGAAAAGTACTGAACTAGAATTTGGTGCCCTAGCATCAGTTTTGGCCTTGATATATCTGAGCTTATGATTCTGGACAGAGCATTTCCTCTGTCATAACTGGATCTTCACATTCTCTAGTGGGATAACTAACAGGCTGATGTCTGGGCTCACTTGGAGGCTGAGTGTTTAGGAGAGCAGTGTAGAAAAGCACCCAGTTGGTCCATGAGAGGTTGTTCAGGCAAGTAGACAGAGAGCTGGGGTGTACACAGGAGCCCTCAGATCCAAGATGCCTTACTTTGGCAACTATCCACTCAGTTTCCACATTAGCATCTGAATGTTAGCACTGTTCAAAGCCAGTGTTGGGAAGTGAGGGAAAGCTACTGCCAGATCTGCCAACCTTCCACGAACAGGGTTGTCTTGGCTGACCTGCTGGTACAGGCAGTTGTGTCCTACTCAGGAATGAGAGTATAACCCTCATGGACCTGGGGTTTATGGTTAGAAGGGAACCTTCAGAACAGAGCAATGGGACTGTGTGTCATGCCTAGGACCCAGCGACAACTGTGTTCATGCTTTGGTCCCCCAGAAAGACTTTCTAAAAGTAGTGTCAGAACCAGGATTCCTCATTTGGATGTGCTGTTTGAGCACTCGGTGGCCATGGAGATCCAGGCTCTTAATCCTGCAGTTCAGTGAGTGAAGCAGGATGGTAGCCACAATCTGCATTGCCCATTGACACACTCAAAATTTTCATTCAAAAATAGGCTTAAGTCATTGTTTTTTTTTTCCCCTAGGAATTTGCAGTGCAGATTCAAGATGGCACAGTGGGCATTACTTTAGAAATGCATAAATTAACCATCATTTCCAGAGAGGCAATGGTTCTCCTTTCCTAACTACTTGTATAATTTATCTTTTGTGACAGGAGGGAATCTTTTGAGACCTAGGCACTCAGAACAACAGAGACTAGGAAATAAAGGACCATTGTATTCTGGAACAACAAATGTGGTAAGTCTCAATGCAGTTACGAATAAAGATAATATGCATGAAATTATATGAAGAAATTTAAAATCTCAGTCTTTTCCTGTTTACACTAATGTGTGTGTGTGTGTTTCTGTATGTTAGTGCTAGAGAGCTGGAATGGCAGCATAGTAGAAAATAGGTTTTTCCTGTCTTTTATGTCTTAGAACATCCATAGACATGATGATGTCACTCTCCCTCCAAATGAGAGCACTTATAAGTGCTCTTGGGCAGAACATTGAGATCGAGAGGAATTTTTCCTTGACCACATACATGAGTCTAAGGAAAAAACCTCATTAAAATGGCAGTGGAACAGGATAAATGTGGAGAAGAAGAAACAGACTTTGTGCTATATCATAAATTTCTAACATGAGAAACCTGTAGTTTCTATCTCCTTTCGGGAGACTCTTCACTGGCTGATCCTATTTTTCTTTATAGTTTCTTTCCTTGCTGACACCTATGGAACTTGGAAATGTCAAATTGTACTCAGACTTCTGGCAATGCACACATAATCTTTTCCTTGAAATCCAAAGACATGAGCCAAAAGTGCTGATGTCATAAATAAGGAATTTCCCTAGTAGTACACTTAGTTCTTTTTTTTTATTTTTTTTTTTTTTTTATTAACTTGAGTATTTCTTATATACATTTCGAGTGTTATTCCCGTTCCCGGTTTCCGGGCAAACATCCCCCTCCCCCGTCCTTTTCCTTATGGGTGTTCCCCTCCCAACCCTCCCCCCATTACCGCCCTCCCCCCATAGACTAGTTCACTGGGGGTTCAGTCTTAGCAGGACCCAGGGCTTCCCCTTCCACTGGTGCTCTTACTAGGATATTCATTGCTACCTATGGGGTCAGAGTCCAGGGTCAGTCCATGTATATTCTTTAGGTAGTGGCTTAGTCCCTGGAAGCTCTGGTTGCTTGGCATTGTTGTACTTTTGGGGTCTCGAGCCCCTTCAAGCTCTTCCAGTTCTTTCTCTGATTCCTTCAATAGGGGACCTATTCTCAGTTCAGTGGTTTGCTGCTGGCATTTGCCTATGTATTTGCTGTATTCTGGCTGTGTCTCTCAGGAGCGATCTACATCCGGCTCCTGTCGGTCTGCACTTCTTTGCTTCATCCATCTTGTCTAATTGGGTGGCTGTATATGTATGGGCCACATGTGGGGCAGGCTCTGAATGGGTGTTCCTTCAGTCTCTGTTTTAATCTTTGCTTCTCCCTTCCCTGCCAAGGGTATTCTTTTTCCTCATTTAAAGAAGGAGTGAAGCATTCACATTTTGACCATCCGTCTTGAGTTTCGTTTGTTCTAGGGATCTAGGGTAATTCAAGCATTTGGGCTAAAAGCCACTTATCAATGAGTGCATACCATGTATGTCTTTCTGTGATTGGGTTAGCTCACTCAGGATGATATTTTCCAGTTCCAACCATTTGCCTACGAATTTCATAAACTCGTTGTTTTTGATAGCTGAGTAATATTCCATTGTGTAGATGTACCACATTTTCTGTATCCATTCCTCTGTTGAAGGGCATCTGGGTTCTTTCCATTTTCTGGCTATTATAAATAAGGCTGCGATGAACATAGTGGAGCACGTGTCTCTTTTATATGTTGAGTCATCTTTTGGGTATATGCCCAAGAGAGGTATAGCTGGATCCTCAGGCAGTTCAATGTCCAATTTTCTGAGGAACCTCCAGACTGATTTCCAGAATGGTTTTACCAGTCTGCAACCCCACCAACAATGGAGGAGTGTTCCTGTTTCTCCACATCCTCGCCAACATCTGCTGTCACCTGAGTTTTTGATCTTAGCCAATCCCACTGGTGTGAGGTGAAATCTCAGGGTTGTTTTGATTTGCATTTCCCTTATGACTAAAGATGTTGAACATTTCTTTAGGTGTTTCTCAGCCATTTGGCATTCCTCAGCTGTGAATTCTTTGTTTAGCTCTGAACCCCATTTTTTAATAGGGTTATTTGTTTCCCTGCGGTCTAACTTCTTGAGTTCTTTGTATATTTTGGATATAAGGCCTCTATCTGTTGTAGGATTGGTAAAGATCTTTTCCCAATCTGTTGGTTGTCGTTTTGTCCTAACCACAGTGTCCCTTGCCTTACAGAAGCTTTGCAGTTTTATGAGATCCCATTTGTCGATTATTGATCTTAGAGCATAAGCCATTGGTGTTTTGTTCAGGAAATTTTTTCCAGTGCCCATGTGTTCCAGATGCTTCCCTAGTTTTTCTTCTATTAGTTTGAGTGTGTCTGGTTTGATGTGGAGGTCCTTGATCCACTTGGACTTAAGCTTTGTACAGGGTGATAAGCATGGATCGATCTGCATTCTTCTACATGTTGCCCTCCAGTTGAACCAGCACCATTTGCTGAAAATGCTATCTTTTTTCCATTGGATGGTTTTGGCTCCTTTGTCAAAAATCAAGTGACCATAGGTGTGTGGGTTCATTTCTGGGTCTTCAATTCTATTCCATTGGTCTATCTGTCTGTCTCTGTACCAATACCATGCAGTTTTTATCACTATTGCTCTGTAATACTGCTTGAGTTCAGGGATAGTGATTCCCCCTGAAGTCCTTTTATTGTTGAGGATAGCTTTAGCTATCCTGGGTTTTTTGTTATTCCAGATGAATTTGCAAATTGTTCTGTCTAACTCTTTGAAGAATTGGATTGGTATTTTGATAGGGATTGCATTGAATCTGTAGATTGCTTTTGGTAAAATGGCCATTTTTACTATATTAATCCTGCCAATCCATGAGCATGGGAGATCTTTCCATCTTCTGAGGTCTTCTTCAATTTCTTTCCTCAGTGTCTTGAAGTTCTTATTGTACAGATCTTTTACTTGCTGGGTTAAAGTCACACCGAGGTACTTTATATTATTTGGGTCTATCATGAAGGGTGTCGTTTCCCTAATTTCTTTCTCGGCTTGTTTCTCTTTTGTATAGAGGAAGGCAACTGATTTATTTGAGTTAATTTTATACCCAGCCACTTTGCTGAAGTTGTTTATCAGCTTTAGTAGTTCTCTGGTGGAACTTTTGGGATCACTTAAATATACTATCATGTCATCTGCAAATAGTGATATTTTGACCTCTTCTTTTCCAATCTGTATCCCTTTGATCTCCTTTTGTTGTCTGATTGCTCTGGCTAGAACTTCAAGAACTATATTGAATAAGTAGGGAGAGAGTGGGCAGCCTTGTCTAGTCCCTGATTTTAGTGGGATTGCTTCAAGTTTCTCTCCATTTAGTTTAATGTTAGCAACTGGTTTGCTGTATATGGCTTTTACTAGGTTTAGGTATGGGCCTTGAATTCCTATTCTTTCCAGGACTTTTATCATGAAGGGGTGTTGAATTTTGTCAAATGCTTTCTCAGCATCTAATGAAATGATCATGTGGTTCTGTTCTTTCAGTTTGTTTATATAATGGATCACGTTGATGGTTTTCCGTATATTAAACCATCCCTGCATGCCTGGGATGAAGCCTACTTGATCATGGTGGATGATTGTTTTGATGTGCTCTTGAATTCGGTTTGCCAGAATTTTATTGAGTATTTTTGCGTCGATATTCATAAGGGAAATTGGTCTGAAGTTCTCTTTCTTTGTTGTGTCTTTGTGTTTTAGGTATAAGAGTAATTGTGGCTTCGTAGAAGGAATTCGGTAGGGCTCCATCTGTTTCAATTTTGTGGAATAGTTTGGATAATATTGGTATGAGGTCTTCTATGAAAGTTTGATAGAATTCTGCACTAAACCCGTCTGGACCTGGGCTCTTTTTGGTTGGGAGACCTTTAATGACTGCTTCTATTTCCTTAGGAGTTATGGGGTTGTTTAACTGGTTTATCTGTTCCTGATTTAACTTCGATACCTGGTATCTGTCTAGGAAATTGTCCATTTCCTGAAGATTTTCAAATTTTGTTGAATATAGGTTTTTATAGTAAGATCTGATGATTTTTTGAATTTCCTCCGAATCTGTAGTTATGTCTCCCTTTTCATTTCTGATTTTGTTAATTTGGACGCACTCTCTGTGTCCTCTTGTTAGTCTGGCTAAGGGTTTATCTATCTTGTTGATTTTCTCAAAGAACCAACTTTTGGTTCTGTTGATTCTTTCTATGGTCCTTTTTGTTTCTACTTGGTTGATTTCAGCTCTGAGTTTGATTATTTCCTGCCTTCTACTCCTCCTGGGTGTATTTGCTTCTTTTTGTTCTAGAGCTTTTAGGTGTGCTGTCAAGCTGCTGACATATGCTCTTTCCTGTTTCTTTCTGCAGGCACTTAGCGCTATGAGTTTTCCTCTTAGCACAGCTTTCATTGTGTCCCATAAGTTTGAGTATGTTGTATCTTCATTTTCATTAAATTCTAAAAAGTTTTTAATTTCTTTCTTTATTTCTTCCTTGACCAGGTTATCATTGAGTAGAGCATTGTTCAATTTTCACGTATATGTGGGCATTCTTCCCTTATTGTTATTGAAGACCAGTTTTAGGCCGTGGTGGTCCGATAGCACGCATGGGATTATTTCTATCTTTCTGTACCTGTTGAGGCCCGTTTTTTGACCAATTATATGGTCAATTTTGGAGAAAGTACCATGAGGAGCTGAGAAGAAGGTATATCCTTTTGCTTTAGGATAGAATGTTCTATAAATATCCCTTAAGTCCATTTGGCTCATGACTTCTCTTAGTCTGTCGACATCACTGTTTAATTTCTGTTTCCATGATCTGTCCATTGATGAGAGTGGGGTGTTGAAATCTCCCACTATTATTGTGTGATGTGCAATGTGTGTTTTGAGCTTTAGTAAGGTTTCTTTTATGTATGTAGGTGCCCTTGTATTTGGGGCATAGATATTTAGGATTGAGAGTTCCCCTTGGTTGATTTTTCCTTTGATGAATATGAAGTGTCCTTCCTTATCTTTTTTGATGACTTTTAATTGAAAATTGATTTTATTTGATATTAGAATGGCTACTCCAGCTTGCTTCTTCTGACCATTTGCTTGGAAAGTTGTTTTCCAGCCTTTCACTCTGAGGTAGTGTCTGTCTTTGTCTCTGAGGTGTGTTTCCTGTAGGCAGCAGAATGCAGGGTCCTCGTTGCGTATCCAGTTTGTTAATCTATGTCTTTTTATTGGGGAGTTGAGGCCATTGATATTGAGAGTTATTAAGGAATAGTGATTATTGCTTCCCGTTATATTCATATTTGGATGTGAGGTTATGTTTGTGTGCTTTCATTCTCTTTGTTTTGTTGCCAAGACGATTAGTTTCTTGCTTCTTCTAGGGTATAGCTTGCCTCCTTATGTTGGGCTTTACCATTTATTATTCTTTGTAGTGCTGGATTTGTAGAAACATATTGTGTAAATTTGGTTTTATCATGGAATATCTTGGTCTCTCCATCAATGTTAATTGAGAGTTTTGCAGGATACAGTAACCTGGGCTGGCATTTGTGCTCTCTTAGGGTCTGTATGACATCAGTCCAGGATCTTCTGGCCTTCATAGTTTCTGGCGAGAAGTCTGGTGTGATTCTGATAGGTCTCCCTTTATATGTTACTTGACCTTTTTCCCTTACTGCTTTTAATATTCTTTCTTTATTTTGTGCGTTTGGTGTTTTGACAATTATGTGACGGGAGGTGTTTCTTTTCTGGTCCAATCTATTTGGAGTTCTGTAGGCTTCTTGTATGTCTATGGGTATCTCTTTTTTTAGGTTAGGGAAGTTTTCTTCTATGATTTTGTTGAAGATATTTACTGGTCCTTTGAGCTGGGAGTCTTCATTCTCTTCTATACCTATTATCCTTAGGTTTGATCTTCTCATTGAGTCCTGGATTTCCTGTATGTTTTGGACCAGTACCTTTTTCCGCTTTACATTATCTTTGACAGTTGAGTCAATGATTTCTATGGAATCTTCTGCTCCTGAGATTCTCTCTTCCATCTCTTGTATTCTGTTGGTGAAGCTTGTATCTACAGCTCCTTGTCTCTTCTTTTGGTTTTCTATATCCAGGGTTGTTTCCATGTGTTCTTTCTTGATTGCTTCTATTTCCATTTTTAATTCCTTCAACTGTTTGATTGTGTTTTCCTGGAATTCTTTCAGGGATTTTTGTGTCTCCTCTCTATCGGCTTCTACTTGTTTATTTATGTTTTCCTGGAATTCTTTCAGGGATTTTTGTGTCTCCTCTCTATGGGCTTCTGCTTGTTTATTTATGTTTTCCTGGAATTCTTTCAGGCATTTTTGCGATTCCTCTCTGTAGGCTTCTACTTGTTCTCTAAGGGAGTTCTTCACGTCTTTCTTGAAGTCCTCCAGCATCATGATCAAAAATGATTTTGAAACTAGATCTTGCTTTTCTGGTGTGTTTGGATATTCCATGTTTGTTTTGATGGGAGAATTGGGCTCCGATGGTGCCATGTAGTCTTGGTTTCTGTTGCTTGGGTTCCTGCGCTTGCCTCTCGCCATCAGATTATCTCTAGTGTTACTTTGTTCTGCTATTTCTGACAGTGGCTAGACTGTCCTATAAGCCTGTGTGTCAGGAGTGCTGTAGACCTGTTTTCCTCTCTTTCAGTCAGTTATGGGGACAGAGTGTTCTGCTTTCGGGCGTGTAGTTTTTCCTCTCTACAGGTCTTCAGCTGTTCCTGTCGGCCTGTGTCTTGAGTTCACCAGGCAGCTTTCTTGCAGCAGAAAAGTTGGTCTTACCTGTGGTCCTGAGGCTCAAGTTCGCTCGTGGGGTGCTGCCCACGGGCTCTCTGCAGCGGCAGCAACCAGGAAGACCTGTGCCGCCCCTTCCGGGAGCTTCAGTGCACCAGGGTTCCAGATGGCCTTTGGCTTTTTCCTCTGGCGTCCGAGATGTGTGTGCAGGGAGCAGTCTCTTCTGGTTTCCCAGGCTTGTCTGCCTCTCTGAAGGTTTAGCTCTCCCTCCCACGGGATTTGGGTGTAGAGAACTGTTTATCCGGTCTGTTTCCTTCAGGGTCTGGCGGTGTCTCTGGCAGGGGTCCTGCCGCTCCTGGGCCCTCTCCCACGGGAGCCCAGAGGCCTTATGCAGTTTCCTCTTGGGCCAGGGATGTGGGCAGGGGTGAGCAGTGTTGGTGGTCTCTTCCGCTCTGCAGCCTCAGGAGTGCCCACCTGACCAGGCGGTTGGGTCTCTCTCTCACCGGGTCTGGGAGCAGAGAGCTGCTGCGGGCCGGGATCCGCGGGTGTGGGACTTCCGGTCACACTTAGTTCTTAAGTCTTGTGCACACATATGTCTGACTAGTTTTGTCTTCATCTTAAGGACCCCACGATGATTCAGGTGTGCACTGGCTAGAAGGCAGACTAATATCATAAAGCTGTACTGGTAGACCTAGCTCAAGAATTCCTGGGTAGGGGGGACTCAGATAAATTAGAGATGTACAACTGAGTCTTACTAAATTCCTGTCTTTGCTTTGTAGTCTTATAATTCCTTATGGTTATGATTATTGCACTGTGTCTTGTGAAGTGAATGACTGTGAGGCTGGGAAATCAGCTTTAGCTTGATGTCCAGTCCCAGAGAGACTAGGTCACCATGATTTCTCCAGTTCATGTCCTCTCTGAAGGTCAGAGGGGAAGAAAAGCCCCAGCTTAGTCTCAGCCCTTTGGGACATGTGGACAATATGGGCTCAGGAAGAATTCTATTTTTTTCTGTAATAATTTTGACTTCATGGCCAGAACTGGCCTGTAATTCATAATTCATCGTGCAGTTGAGATGAACCATCACCAGTCCTTCTGCCTCAGCTACTTGGGTGCTGGAGTTGCACCATTGACCCCAGACACTGCACTAAGAATCGGTACCACAGTGTATTCATCAAATGCTCGTTTTCATAACTGTCAAGCATCACCAGTGTTTAAGGAATCAGAAGACAGAATTTGAAAGCCAAAGGTGTTTTTCCTGATAAGCTGCTCCAGCTATTCACACTCTGTCCCAGCCTCAGGATCCTTCCTGGTCTATTGGTCTATTGACCTATATGTTCACTAAATCCTTCTCTGTTTGCTAAGCGCTGAGCAATTTCTATCCAGTGTGTTTTTTTTAATTTATTTTTTAATATCATTTGTCTGACTACAGTATTCTATGCTGAGCTCTCTGTTTTACATAGTTAACACCTCCGTGTTCTATGTTTACCTTACATCT
This sequence comes from Rattus norvegicus, assembly GCF_021556685.1. Taxonomy (NCBI): domain Eukaryota; kingdom Metazoa; phylum Chordata; class Mammalia; order Rodentia; family Muridae; genus Rattus; species Rattus norvegicus. The sequence continues at coordinate 113,743,440 of NC_141534.1, forward strand.
ATTCTTCTACATTCTCTCCTCTCCATCCCCTGCACCATGCTTTTTTTACTTTTCTTCAAGTTCTCCAGGTACAGTTGGTCTGATCTTTTGATAAATGGCCAGTAGCTTAAGTTACCAAGAGCATTAGGTTTCTTACTGCCCTGTGATCCCCCCTTCTATCTTAGTGATCTTTAGGCAGAAGTTTTCTAAAACCAGGAATGGTAATTTTTAAATTTTATTGGTTTCATTTTATTTCTTGAGTAATTGCCTTATAGACTCAGATTGGCTCTTCTGAAGTTACCGTCCAAAAGAGACTCTGGTGTTCTCCTTGGATGTCATGCCTCCAGTTTCCAAGGGCTGACATTGCAGGTGTATGCCACCATATCCTAGCTAATCACATTAGCAGTTAGTTTGTACTGTCAGTCAGGGATGTGTGATTATCTGTAAGCCATTTACCAAAACTAGGTGGCAACTTCCTCCATCAGTAAGGTACCAGCCTTTAACCCAGTGTGTAGCACCAGCGAGAGCACAGATGTTCCTGTGCCCTTGATTGTAACAAACTATCCTTCTGTCAGGGAAGGAAGACTTTCTTCTACCAGACATTTTCAGAAAACACAAATGTGCAACCATGGAGAAGAAAGGTACATCTAATTTACCCTGATGGCAAAGTCTAGTCAATCTTAGCTGCTGATTGAACAGCCACAGATGTCTTATTGAATTTCCTCATCTCAACATTACCCCCAACTGTAAATAACCCCAACTGTAAAGTACTATTGTGGAAAACTCTGTGGAGGATGTCAACAGAAGAAAAGCATCTTGGCTCTCAGTTCCCAAGTGTCTATATCCAGTTCTCTCTATGTATCAGTCGAAATAGTCTGCAATGTATCTAGTTTCCTCCTCTATACTCTGCTCCTAAAGACTCCATTCCCTAGAGAGTAAATAAATACTCAGTCAAAAGTTACAACACTTGGAAATGTCTGAGTCAAGACCATGGATAGGGCACCATCTTGTCCTTCAGTACTTTCCCCTTAAATACCCCCACTTATTTTGATGTTTCCCAATTTGTAAGACTGTCCAATTAAATAAACATGTCAGTTTCTTTTCCTTCTTGATATTGTGGAGGCACGAATACGAGTAGAGGTATAGGTTCTGGATAAAGGGATAAGGAAACGGGTTATTGGCTTTCACCAGAAAAAAATCACATGCGTGTTGAAGCAGATCAACTGAACACTGAGCCAGAATTGTTTACTCAGCTCCATGGTAACTTCAAGATTCTACTAGGTGCTGATTGGCTAAGAGGAAAAATGATGTCATAAGGCCAATGAAAGTCAACAGTAATGTCAGAAACCATGTTTTAAAAGGGACAGAGTAGACAACAATCTAGAAAGGAAGGCTAGAACAGCCCTGTCTGGCTGCAGTGTGGGCAGCGGGAAGCAAACATCCCAGAGAAGATGACGACTATTTCCAAGACTCTTAGATCAGAAAGAGTGCCACGAGTTTCCTACACGTGGTCATTCATAAAGTCATGTATCACTGAAATGTGATTACACATCCCAACAGATAATATTGGCATGTGTTATATTCGTGGACATGTCCTCAGCATGTGTCTTAGTTACTATTTATTGCTGTGAAGAACTATCATGACCAAGGCAATTGTTGGAACAGGAAGCTTTATTATGGTTTTATAGAGTGAATCTATGATGTCATGTCAGAGCTTTTCATAGTGAAGCAAATGAGACAGGGAGAGAGAGAGAGAGAGAGAGAGAGAGAGAGAGAGAGAGAGAGAAAGAGAGAGGAGGGGGAGAGGGGGGAAGAGGGCGGGAGAGATGGGAAAGGGGAGAGTTGAGGGGGAGAGGGGGGAGGGGAGAGAGGGGGGAGAGAGAGGCAGATTCAAAGAGATAGGGAGAGACAGGGAGAGACAGACAGACAGACAGACACAGTGAGAGACTGGTCCTGTCACTGGTATCTTACACCTCAAACATGGCAGCAGTACACACATATTTGCAAGTATCTGCATGAAATGTTGACTTAAAGTCCTTCCAGTACACATGGAGAAGTTGGATAACTGGGTGAGATTTTATCTTTATTGATAATTTCTTCAGTAACCTCCATATGGATCACCAGTCTATATCTCAACTGATCATCATCACTCTACTAATATTTTTCACAAATCCAGGGGAAAAAATTCCTAAAATTCCTGTTGGAGCCCAAAATACCCAGAAAGCTAAAGCAATCATGGGAAAAAAAAGTACAAGATGGTCAATCACAGAAACACAGCAACAAGAAATGTAGAAATGTGCAGCCCTGGAAAACAGGAAAAGGAAGATTTATGAAGTTAGTTGAATCTCAGACACTTTTGTACTCTCTAGTTCACTTTAATTGTACACTCAGGAATTTCTACTTTTTATTTTGATATGACACATTGGAGATCATCAGGCACCAGTTGAAAGAGAGGCCATTGGTCCTATGAAAGCTAGATATATCAGTGTAGGGGAATTCCAGGGCAGGAAGGCAGGAGAGAGTGGGTGTTTGGGTGGGGGGAGCATTTTCATAGAAGCAGGGAGATGGGGGATAGGACAGGATGTTTCCTGAGGGAGGGGAAACTGGGAAAGGGGTTAACATTTGAACCAATAAAAGAAAAGGAAAAAAAATTTTACTTTGTTTATATATTGACATGTTAACATTAGTTCATTAAACAAAGAAAACCAATATGAGTCAGTGTAACCAAAGTTATTTGTAGTATATTATGTGGTGTAATTTGCATATCTCTAAGGAAACAGTGACTACTAAAATTATCAAAATGAATGAACATTGGCTTTGACTTTTCTGAAAATGAAATTGAGAAGAAAGTATTTGCTTACACAGTACCTGCCCTTTCTAGTTTTTTTCAGCATATTAACACCATATCTATAATATACAGTTTTATTTACATTATTTAGCCTTCTATTGTATATTATAAAAATTACTATCAAAAGAGGAAATGACGTCAATAATGAAAAATTAGCATTTTCTGGCAATGGTGTTGGTATGACTGACCAAGCATTTATAAAATGGCAATTAAGAGTCATATTCTCTAAACTAGACAATCTAAGCCACGGAGAAAGTAGCATGTGTGACACAGAGATTAACAAAATGAGGCTGTGTTATGTTGTTCATATGAATGTTTCAGGGGCTGACCATTTGACACTGGATAGCCAATTGGTGTGCTTTTTCTGGAGAAAAGTGGTTCATCTACCACCTTCATTTCTTGTTTGCCCATAGTTCATTGCATAGGTATAAGATTGGAACCTCCCGGGCTCTCCTCTGTCTACTCTGGCGTGTTTATTGTTGTTAATTCTGTTCATCTCATATTTAAGCAGTCCTGTTGGTAAGACTTTTTGGGTAAAGCTTCTGACAGTACTAGGAGACACAATTTCATACCAAACTCCTTATACCTCTGCCTCAAACAATCTTTCCATGAATCTGCCTTAGGTATGGGAATTGCTTTGAACTCCAGAGCTCTGCATTTTGATTGGTTATGGATTTCTGTAGGGACTTGGGACGTTTCATATATGCATGTGCTAATAACTAATGAAACAAAGGTCATGATTTTGAAACAGAACAAGAAGCTTACATAGGAGGGTTTGGAAGATGGAAAGAGAAGGGAGAGATGATATAAATATATTGTAATCTCAAAAGTAAGGAAATTAATTATGAAACTGAACTATCAAGTCCAATACAAAGAGGAAACTGGGAAATTTACTACATTTAACTTTTGACAACATGAAAAATATTGACTTAAAAGATCTGCAAATATTTTGTCAAACAAAGCAGATATCCATCATGTACAAATTTTAAGCTTAAAAACCGCAAAAATGGAATATAAATTTAACATATTGTTAAAAAAAGTCATTAAATTTTTTCTAAAACAATACAATTTCAACATTTTTATCATTTCAAAATACATATGGTTAAATTATTATTTTATAATTTCATGTGTATGAATGTTTTGCATGCATGTATATCTGTGTACCACATATATTCTTGTTATTCCAGAGGTAAAAAATTCTGACAGGAACTTTGGAATAACTGGAGATAAGGAGGATTATGACCACCTCTCTGAGTGCTAGGAGTTGAATCCTAGTCCTCGGGAAGAGCACTTGCTGTGATGCTCTTGACTGCTGAGGCATCTCTGCAACCTCATGATTCTGTCCTTCTCGTTCATGACCATTTAGAAATGTCACAGCCCAGATGAAAGAATCTCACTATCTGTGAGAGTGCAGATCTTTGAACTTTTCCAGACACAATGGCCATAGATCAGGCATTCAAGGATCTATGTGCAATTTATTAAGGGAGAACTCAGAATGAGTGGGGCCACTTTTGTCACTACTTATTTTACATTTAAAACTTTATATTGAAGCATGGTGTTAAAAATAAGAAAAAGCAATTTAAAGAATTCGTTTCACATAATACTGAGTACCATATAAGGTAACAAAATGCAAAATCTTCTTCTTAGAGGTTGTTGTGATTTCTCCTGGTGTACCCTTGGAATCTGAGGAGCTCTCACTCCCCTCTGAAGGAAGCTGGTACCTTCCAGGAGAAAAGTTCAAACTCTGATTTTATGATGGTTTGCTCTTTGTCCATGTTTCAGAGACTGGCCTAATCTTTTGCTTCCTGTGTCTTCTGGAAGAAGTAACTAAGGAAGTGATTTACTGAGAGGATTTCAGTGGGTAATTTATAGACCTGCTGGGCAGAGGTGGGCACCTTTAATCAATGGCTTTGTTTAAACTTAGTGGCAAACACTGGAAGTATATCTGAAAGGTAGCTGTGGTGTGAGTTCTCATGGTGTCTGCAGTGTGAATTTCACTGGAATACTGGCCTTTCAAACCACAGAGGCATTGAGGAGCTACTCGGGAAGCTAAGATAAACCATGTTTTGCATACTCAATGTCTTGCACTCCACTCAGATATGAATTTTAAAATGGAGAACAGAAAACCAGTGTCCTATGCTTTTGCTAGTATTGCGGATAGTTCTAAAGAAAACTCATCTGAAGATTCAGTAGGAATATAATTTATGTAGAGTATCATGAGGGAGGTTAATTTGACTGCCAACTTGATCGAATTAAGAAATGACTAAATGTCAGGAACTCAACTCAGTGTGTCTACTATGATGTCACTGGGGACAGTTAGAAAAAGGCCAGGGTATAGTGAATCCTTTCATGGAGTCACAGCATGATAGCATGATGAAGACAGGGTGAGAGGGAGGTCTCTATGGAGTAAATGAATCACTAAATGTGTTCTTGGGACCTTTCTTTCCGCAAACCCTCCAACATGCCTCTATCTGGTTCCTGTCTTCTCTGCCACATTCTGTCTTCCATGTTAGACTTTATTCTCACTTTATTTGTGGCCATGAGTCAGAATAAGAGTTTCTATCAGATATTCACATTAATAACACAAAGGTCTCTAAAGGAAACACAAAAATATGAGAAAATTCATAAAATCGAATGGTCTGACTTTACATCATATGTTAGAATTAATATGCAAAAGGGAAATATGGTGTAGGTACTTATAGGAGAGTAGCTTGAACAGTTTAAAAGAGCATAAAATAATTATATTTTTAAAAACAAATAAGCAAATGTATAGAGACTCTCTTTTGGTGAAAAACTGAAGAAACTGAGAAAACTCTATATTTATTTAGTTCTAAATTCACGGAAATATTTGGCTCCTCTTCTACCCGGGGTGAGCATGTATCCTGCATAATGTGTAGAATTGACTCATGTATGAGAAGAAGTGGGAATAATGGGTATTTATGGATGACTTTACTTTTATTCTGCTTTCTCAATGCCATATCCCAAAAAATTAGCTATGAGACCTCAAATATTTCCTCATGAGGATATTAATGTTTCCTTTGCCTTCTAGGCCCTCTTTTCAAAAATAAGCCACCTCAGGGAAGCAAACAGAAAAAGTTTCATCAGTCCTTTACTATTAATCAAGTTAAAGACATTGTGTTGTTAACACACATGCACATGCACAAAGAGGAAGCGAGAAATACCATGAAAATTTTCAAGCATTAATAATAAACACAAAAGGAAACTTAGCAGAAGGATGAAATTGGGAAGGAAAATGGTAATAGAGAGTAAAGATAAATGAAAGAGAGGGGGTGACAAATGGTAGGAGGGAGGATAGGTGAGTACTTAAGGATGCAGCTTCACAGAAAGTCAGAAATATTTTGCAATAACAATAGAACAGGGTCCTCAAGAAAGGAGCATTAAAAATCAGAAACAAATGCTTCTCCATTACCACTCTGAGCAATGCCAAAGATAAGAAAGAGAGAATAATTGTAGAACAAACAATCAGAGCAAAGAAAGAAGAGCACAGAATCCTTCATTGCAGGAAGCTTCAGAGTAGGACAGGCTGCAGTCCTGAAAATGAGGAAGAGACAACAGAAGAGAGTGGATGCTAATACAGCTTAGAAGGAACATGAGTCAAGTCCTGAACCTTTAAATAAAAGTATGTGCATATCTCACACTAATAAGTTAATGGTTACAAGCACATTTACCTGAGCACGTCTAGTTTGTCCTTCTTTATTTTGACTCTTCTTACAAAGTCATGGTTACTTCTACAGTCACTAATTGAAAACAGGAAAGAAGAGCCCAAGATAAACTGAACAAAATCAAGACAATACCAATTTTAACACAAATAATTTTGCATCAAAACTGACCAAGATCCACTAGTCACATTGAAGGGATTAGCCAAGTCTCATTAGCTAGGTCATAGTTTAGTATCAAAAAAAGAAAAGAGAAGGATGAGTAAGAATGCACTTATGATTTATTTAGTGAACTCTTGAGATAAAGTAGATCATTTATACAACTTAGTTCCAGCATATTCTTATGACTCAATGTGTGTTTATGGAACTGAGTCAGACTTCTCTCCAAACCCTATCAAATCATACTACCATAAATAAGAGAATTGTAGCAATTGATATTTTCACTCATTAATTACTTGATAATGAATTTGTTGATGATAAAATGTTTAAAAGATGGATATTATTTTCTTAACTTTCTTTCAAGTATGCAACCTTGTTTAGAAAATTATAAAAGTCCAGCATATTTCTTAACTGATAAATTTAATGAGAATATTTGTTACTTCACAGTAAAATCTGTATATGTGTACATATATATATATATATATATATATATTTATACATATATGTGAAATAGACAGATAAACAAGAAGAAGATAGAAGGAGCAGCTCACAGGACGCCTTAAAAAATCTAGAACTCTTAAACACAGGATTCCCTCCACCACACTATTTTTCCAGAGAAGGAAATGACTGGCCTCTCTGTTCTCCAGGAATGTAGGAGTCCTTGATTATCCAACAACCTGGTCAACTTTTGCTTTTCCATGGAGCCAGTCTTCACTTGAATGCCCAAGTTCCCAGCATTGTTTATGCCCTAATCCTTGACTTTGTATCTCAGTGAATAGAGTCCATCTTTACGAAAGAGGCCTCAGGTACTTTGCCTTCTCAGTTGATAGAACCCAACCTTATGCTTACTATAAGTCCTTCCTCCTCACTCCCTACCCTGAAGACTTTTTCTCTGTGAATAAGCCCATTCTTACAGTAAAAGTTGCAGGTGCTTTGCTAAAAAGATGTGGTTTGTAACAGTTTCTTTATACCAATGAGTAATGCATGTTGTTTTGATAATTGTCACATGGAAATCTTTTCTTAAAGCATTATTGTGTTGAACTGTGTAAGAAAACTAAAATACCTGGTCAAATTCTATAAGTTTTTTTTAAACCATGATAGTTGTAGGTACACCACCACACACACACACTTAACTAGTGTCTCCTGAAAGAGAATCCACTCTCAAGAGACATGCAGTACTGTGAAGTCAGAAATTGAGCATTACTTGACAAGTCAGTAGTAAAAAAGAAACTTCAAAAGTATATTACTAAATATCAAAGTAGCTAGTGTTGCAGATAGCCCTGGTGTTGTTTGTATTTTGATGTTAATTTTGCTCCCCTAAGATGGGCTGCCTGGGACAGGATTGAGTCACCTACTCAGGTGACTTCCTGTGAATCTTCCCCTAATGAATAAAGATTTCTAGGAACCAATCATTGGGTGTGTAGTAGGCAGGCCTTTGGGGTCAGAGATAAGAGGAAGAGAGAGAAGGGGTTTTACTTTGGAACAGTGACAGCTAGAGGAGAAGATGTAAGAAACATGTGGACCCTGGTTTAGATGATGAATCCACTAGGTTTTGCCACAGGAGGATTTATATTTATATGGCTAACAAAATTAAGATGTTAGCTGTTGCACCCAGAGATTGTGTTACCTGTTGATTTTAAACTAAGATTGTGTGGTGTTTTACTTCACTGCCATGACTCAATTGAGTTACAGAGAAAGGTATGGTGGCAGGCACTCCAGTCAGCCAAGGAATTTAGATGTGTGGGGGTGGAGTGGCAGCCATCAGACATGGGAACTTAGTCCAGCAGAAAGATTTCAGAGCAAGGGGTCAGATAGCCTGCAAAGATAAGAACAGGCCAAGGCTCCCTGGTGCCTTAAAGCCACCATGTGGGTGCTTGGAGGCCAAGGAGATTACAAGACCACCTGGGGCCAGGGAATAGCCAGAGTTAGCATGGGATGGTGCTTTTTACATATATATTTTTTAAATATTTCCTGCTACAGCTAGTACTCACAGATTGAAATGTAATATCTGCTGTTTCTTTGATCACGAATATGAAGAACCCTTTATTCCCGAGGAAAGATGGCCTAGATGTTGTTCCCCTCACAGCTATCCATGGCTCCACTTGCCCATGGCCCATCTGAGGCCTGAGTGTTAGGTCTGGGAGATGCCTTCAGACTCGGCTTCACTAACTCTCATGCTGTTATGCTTCTTTCTCTCTGGATATCAGTATTTGTGTTCGGATACGTTTACAGCTGACGCTTTAGTTTATCGAGGGCTTTACCCTTTTTCTAGGAGAAGGACTGATTTTGCAGACAGCCATGACAGGTTACTTCACTTTTAAGTGCACAAACAAGATTGGCTCTTGAGGTTACTCATAATTGGATGGAGTTCACGGGTGTGAATCCCACATGGTAAAATCCTCAGGATCTAGTCCTCTCATTTCTCTATTTCATTGTGGAAATGTACTTATACTACCTTCTCAAGCATATTGACCCCCTGTTCCTGCTAATTTAACAGTCACTCAAATGATGCATGCCTCTCCTTTATGCATGCAGGAAAATCCAATGAAAGTACTTTCAGAAATGTGCTGAGAGATACCAAAGACCATGATTTTACTACTTTTAATCAAAGCTATGGAATTATGTAAATTCATTTAAATTCTAGTGACATCACATCATTAAATGAAAGGATAGGTTCTGATACATTATCATTCACAATTCTAAAAGAATTTGTTCACACATCAGTAATCAATATATGATACTAGAAAAGTAAAGTTTTTCCTAAGTATTACTGACTACCTTCCTGCCATAAATAAATCAAGCATATATAAATAACTGAATAAAATAAGCAGAGTTTTAATTTTAAAAAGACACAAGTCTCAGAAATCCTATTCTATTAGCATTCACTCAAGTGTGGTTCAAATGGATGTACTATATTGTTAGGTACATATGCAGTGTAGACACTGTACAGACAGTGTAGGCAGAGCTCCTACTATCAAAGAAATCATATTTTAATTGGGAAGTAAGCAAGGAAATAAATAAGTAAATGCAGATGATACTACCAGCATTTTCACAATAAAAATAAGCAAAATTTAAATACTGGTTTAACATAATTTGTATGTAAGAGAAAATGGCAATACCAGACTTGGACTTTTTTCTGCCTTTAGTCTGATAGATATAGGTACACTTGACTGGAAATACAAGTTCTGGCTAGAGAACAAATCTGTAATATAAGTCAATTATAAAATCATTTTAATAATGATATTTGTTCATAACTTACTTTGCATACACTACACATAGATACACATGACACAGATAGACAATCAAAAATGAAATTAGGAATAGTTAATATGAAGTATGAATGAGTATCAATTCTTTTTTTTTTTATTAACTTGAGTATTTCTTATATACATTTCGAGTGTTACTCCCTTTCCCGGTTTCCGGGCAAAAATCCCCCTCCCCCTTCCCCCCTCCCCTTCCTTATGGGTATTCCCCTCCCAACCCTCCCCCCATTGCCGCCCTCCCCCCCAACAATCACATTCACTGGGGGTTCAGTATTAGCAGGACCAAGGGCTTCCACTTCCACTGGTGATCTTACTAGGATATTCATTGCTACCTATGAGGTCAGAATCCAGGGTCAGTCCATGTATAGTCTTTAGGTAGTGGCTTAGTCCCTGGAAGCTCTGGTTGCTTGGCATTGTTGTACATATGGGGTCTCGAGCCCCTTCACGCTCTTCCAGTTCTTTCTCTGATTCCTTCAAAGGGGGTTCTATTCTCAGTTCAGTGGTTTGCTGCTGGCATTCGCCTCTGTATTTGCTGTATTCTGGCTGTGTCTCTCAGGAGCGATCTACATCCGGCTCCTGTCGGTCTGCACTTCTTTGCTTCATCCATCTTGTCTAATTGGGTGGCTGTATATGTATGGGCCACATGTGGGGCAGGCTCTGAATGGGTGTTCCTTCTGTGTCTGTTTTAATCTTTGCCTCTCTCTTCCCTGCCAAGGGTATTCTTGTTCCCCTTTTAAAGAAGGCGTGAAACATTCACATTATGATCATCCATCTTGAGTTTAATTTGTTCTAGGTATCTAGGGTAATTCAAGCATTTGGGCTAATAGCCACTTATCAATGAGTGCATACCATGTATGTCTTTCTGTGATTGGGTTAGCTCACTCAGAATGATATTTTCCAGTTCCAACCATTTGCCTACGAATTTCATAAAGCCGTTGTTTTTGATAGCTGAGTAATATTCCATTGTGTAGATGTACCACATTTTCTGTATCCATTCCTCTGTTGAAGGGCATCTGGGGTCTTTCCAGCTTCTGGCTATTATAAATAAGGCTGCAATGAACACAGTGGAGCACTTGTCTTTTTGATGTGTTGGGGCATCTTTTGGGTATATGCCCAAAAGAGGTATAGCTAGATACTCAGGCAGTTCAATGTCCAATTTTCTGAGGGACCTCCAGACTGATTTCCAGAATGGTTGTACCAGTCTGCAATCCCACCAACAATGGAGAAGTGTTCCTCTTTCTCCGCATCCTCGCCAGCATCTGCTATCACCTGAGTTTTTGATCTTAGCCATTCTCACTGTTGTGTGGTGAAATCTCAGGGTTGTTTTGATTTGCATTTCCCTTATGACTAAAGATGTTGAACATTTCTTTAGGTGTTTCTCAGCCATTCGGCATTCCTCAGCTGTGAATTCTTTGTTTAGCTCTGAACCTCATTTTTAATAGGGTTATTTGTCTCACTGTGGTCTAACTTTGAGTTCTTTGTATATTTTGGATATAAGGCCTCTATCTGTTGTAGGATTGGTAAAGATCTTTTCCCAATCTGTTGGTTGCCGTTTTGTCCTAACCACAGTGTGCTTTGCCTTACAGAAGCTTTGCAGTTTTATGAGATCCCATTTGTTGATTCTTGATCTTAGAGCATAAGCCATTGGTGTTTTGTTCAGGAAATTTTTTCCAGTGCCCATGTGTTCCAGATGCTTCCGTAGTTTTTCTTCTATTAGTTTGAGTGTGTCTGCTTTGATGTGGAGGTCCTTGATCCACTTGGACTTAAGCTTTGTACAGCGTGATAAGCATGGATCGATCTGCATTCTTCTACATATTGACCTCCAGTTGAACCAGCACCATTTGCTGAAAATGCTATCTTTTTTCCATTGGATGGTTTTGGCTCCTTTGTCAAAAATCAAGTGCCCATAAGTGTGTGGGTTCATTTCTGGGTCTTCAATTCTGTTCCATTGGTCTATCTGCCTGTCTGTCTGTCTCTGTACCAATACCATGCAGTTTTTATCACTATTGCTCTGTAATACTGCTTGAGTTCAGGGATAGTGATTCCCCCAGAAGTCCTTTTATTGTTGAGGATAGTTTTAGCTATCCTGGGTTTTTTGTTATTCCAGATGAATTTGCAAATTGTTCTGTCTAACTCTTTGAAGAATTGGATTGGTATTTTGATGAGGATTGCATTGAATCTGTAGATCGCTTTTGGTAAAATGGCCATTTTTACTATATTGATCCTGCCAATCCATGAGCATGGGAGATCTTTCCATCTTCTGAGGTCTTCTTCAATTTCTTTCTTCAGTGTCTTGAAGTTCTTATTGTACAGATCTTTTACTTGCTTGGTTAAAGTCACACCGAGGTACTTTATATTATTTGGGCCTATTATGAAGGGTGTCGTTTTCCTAATTTCTTTCTCGGCTTGTTTCTCTTTTGTGTAGAGGAAGGCTACTGATTTATTTGAGTTAATTTTATACCCAGCCACTTTGCTGAAGTTGTTTATCAGCTTTAGTAGTTCTCTGGTGGAACTTTTGGGATCATTTAAATATACTATCATATCATCTGCAAATAGTGATATTTTGACTTCTTCTTTTCCGATCTGTATCCCCTTGATCTCCTTTTGTTGTCTGATTGCTCTGGCTAGAACTTCAAGAACTATATTGAATAAGTAGGGAGAGAGTGGGCAGCCTTGTCTAGTCCCTGATTTTAGTGGGATTGCTTCAAGGTTCTCTCCATTTAGTTTAATGTTAGCAACTGGTTTGCTGTATATGGCTTTTACTAGGTTTAGGTATGGGCCTTGAATTCCTATTCTTTCCAGGACTTTTATCATGAAGGGGTGTTGAATTTTGTCAAATGCTTTCTCAGCATCTAATGAAATGATCATGTGGTTTTGTTCTTTCAGTTTGTTTATATAATGGATCACGTTGATGGTTTTCCATATGTTAAACCATCCCTGCATGCCTGGGATGAAGCCTACTTGATCATGGTGGATGATTGTTTTGATGTGCTCTTGGATTCGGTTTGCCACAATTTTATTGAGTATTTTTGCGTCGATATTCATAAGGGAAATTGGTCTGAAGTTCTCTTTCTTTGTTGTGTCTTTGTGTGGTTTAGGTATAAGAGTAATTGTGGCTTCATAGAAGGAATTCGGTAGTGTTCCATTTGTTTCAATTTTGTGGAATAGTTTGGATAATATTGGTATGAGGTCTTCTATGAAGGTCTGATAGAATTCTGCACTAAACCCGTCTGGACCTGGGCTCTTTTTGGTTGGGAGACCTTTAATGACTGCTTCTATTTCCTTAGGAATTATGGGGTTGTTTAACTGGTTTATCTGTTCCTGATTTAACTTCGGTACCTGGTATCTGTCTAGAAAATTGTCCATTTCCTGCAGATTTTCAAGTTTTGTTGAATATAGGCTTTTATAGTAAGATCTGACGATTTTTTGAACTTCCTCTGAATCTGTAGTTATGTCTCCCTTTTCATTTCTGATATTATTAATTTGGACACACTCTCTGTGTCCTCTTGTTAGTCTGGCTAAGGGTTTATCTATCTTGTTGATTTTCTCAAAGAACCAACTTTTGGTTCTGTTGATTCTATGGTCCTTTTTGTTTCTACTTGGTTGATTTCAGCTCTGAGTTTGATTATTTCCTGCCTTCTACTCCTCCTGGGTGTATTTGCTTCTTTTTGTTCTAGAGCTTTTAGGCGTGCTGTCAAGCTGCTGACATATGCTCTTTCCTGTTTCTTTCTGCAGGCACTCAGCGCTATGAATTTTCCTCTGAGATCAGCTTTCATTGTGTCCCATAAGTTTGGGTACGTTGTACCTTCATTTTCATTAAATTCAAAACGTCTTTAATTTCTTTCTTTATTTCTTCCTTGACCAGATTATCATTGAGTAGAGCAGTGTTCAATTTCCACGTATATGTGGGCATTCTTCCCTTATTGTTTTTGAAGACCAGTTTTAGGCCGTGGTGGTCCGATAGCACGCCTGGGATTATTTCTATCTTCCTGTACCTGTTGAGGCCCGTTTTTTTGACCAATTATATGGTCAATTTTGGAGAAAGTACCATGAGGAGCTGAGAAGAAGGTATATCCTTTTGCTTTAGGATAGAATGTTCTATAAATATCCGTTAAGTCCATTTGGCTCATGACTTCTCTTAGTCTGTCTACGTCTCTGTTTAATTTCTGTTTCCATGATCTGTCCATTGATGAGAGTGGAGTGTTGACATCTCCCACTATTATTGTATGAGGTGCAATGTGTGTTTTGAGCTTTAGTAAGGTTTCTTTTACGTATGTAGGTGCCCTTGTATTTGGGGCATAGATATTTAGGATTGAGAGTTCATCTTGGTGGACTTTTCCTTTGATGAATATGAAGTGTCCTTCCTTATCTTTTTTGATGACTTTTAGTTGGAAATTGATTTTATTTGATATTAGAATGGGTACTCCAGCTTGCTTCTTCCGACCATTTGCTTGGAAAGTTGTTTTCCAGCCTTTCACTCTGAGGTAGTGACTGTCTTTGTCTCTGAGGTGTGTTTCCTGTAGGCAGCAGAATGCAGGGTCCTCGTGGCATATCCAGTTTGTTAATCTATGTCTCTTTATTGGGGAGTTGAGCCCATTGATGTTGAGAGATATTAAGGAATAGTGATTATTGCTTCCTGTCGTATTCATATTTGGATGTGAGGTTATGTTTGTGTGCCTTTCTTCTCTTTGTTTTGTTGCCAAGACAATTAGTTTCTTGCTTCTTCTAGGGTATAGCTTGCCTCCTTATGCTGGGTTTTACAATTTATTATCCTTTGTAGTGCTGGATTTGTAGAAAGATATTGTGTAAATTTGTTTTTGTCATGGAATATCTTGGTTTCTCCATCTATGTTAATTGAGAATTTTCCAGGATACAGTAACCTGGGCTGGCATTTGTGTTCTCTTAGGGTCTGTATAACATCAGCCCAGGATCTTCTGGCCTTCATAGTTTCTGGCCAAAAGTCTGGTGTGATTCTGATAGGTCTGCCTTTATATGTTACTTGACCTTTTTCCCTTACTGCTTTTAATATTCTTTCTTTATTTTGTGCGTTTGGTGTTTTGACTATTATGTGACGGGAGGTGTTTCTTTTCTGGTCCAATCTATTTGGAGTTCTGTAGGCTTCTTGAATGCCTATGTGTATCTCTTTTTTTAGGTTAGGGAAGTTTTCTTCTATGATTTTGTTGAAGATATTTACTGGTCCTTTGAGCTGGGAGTCTTCACTCTCTTCTATACCTATTATCCTTAGGTTTGATCTTCTCATTGAGTCCTGGATTTCCTGTATGTTTTGGACCAGTAACTTTTTCCGCTTTACATTATCTTTGACAGTTGAGTCAAGCTTTCTTTGGAATCTTCTGCTCCTGAGATTCTCTCTTCCATCTCCTGTATTCTGTTGGTGAAACTTATATCTACAGCTCCTTGTCTCTTCTTTTGGTTTTCTATATGCAGGGTTGTTTCCATGTGTTCTTTCTTGATTGCTTCTATTTCCATTTTTAATTCCTTCAACTGTTTGATTGTGTTTTCCTGGAATTCTTTCAGGCATTTTTGTGATTCCTCTCTGTAGGCTTCTACTTGTTCTCTAAGGGAGTTCTTCACGTCTTTCTTGAAGTCCTCCAGCATCATGATCAAATATGATTTTGAAACTAGATCATGCTTTTCTGGTGTGTTTGGATATTCCATGTTTGTTTTGGTGGGAGAATTGGGCTCCGATGATGCCATGTAGTCTTGGTTTCTGTTGCTTGGGTTCCTGCGCTTGCCTCTCGCCATCAGATTATCTCTAGTGTTACTTTGTTCTGCTATTTCTGACAGTGGCTAGACTGCCCTATAAGCCTTTGTGTCAGGAGTGCTGTAGACCTGTTTTCCTGTTTTCTTTCAGCCTGTTATGGCGACAGAGTGTTCTGCTTTCAGGCGTGTAGTTTTCCCTCTCTACAGGTCTTCAGCTGTTCCTGTGGGCCTGTGTCTTGAGTTCACCAGACAGGTCACTTGCAGCAGAAAAGTTGGTCTTACCTGTGATCCCGAGGCTCAAGTTTGCTCGCGGGGTGCTGCCCAAGAGCTCTCTGCAGCAACAGCAACCAGGAAGATCTGTGCCGCCATTTCTGGGAGCTTCAGTGCACCAGGGTTCCAGATGGCGTTTGGTGTTTTCCTCTGGCGTCCGAGATGTGTATGCAGAGTGCAGTCTCTTCTGGTTTCCCAGGCGTGTCTGCCTCTCTGAGGGTTTAGCTCTCCCTCCCACGGGATTTGGGGGCAGAGAACTGTTTATCTGGTCTGTTTCCTTCAGGTTCCGCCAGTGTCTCAGAGGCAGCGGTCCTGCCGCTCCTGGGCCCTCCCCCACGGGAACCCAGAGGCCTTATACAGTTTCCTCTTGGGCCAGGGATGTGGGCAGGGGTGGGCAGTGTTGGTGGTCTCTTCTGCTCTGCAGCCTCAGGAGTGCCCACCTGACCAGGCGGTCAGGTCTCTCTCCCACGGTGTTTGGGAGCAGAGAGCTGCTGCGGGCCGGGATCCGCGGGTGTCGAGTATCAATTCTTTATTTCAGTGATTCTCACCCTTCCTAATTCTGTGATCAATTAATGCAATCCATAATGATATGGTGACTCCCCAACCATAAAATTATTTTTGTTGCTACTTCATAACTGCAATTTTGCAATTGTGATGAAGTGTAATGTAAGTATCTGTGTGCTCCAATTGTCTGGAGTGACCCCTGTGAAAGTGTTCTTAGTATACAGGTATTTTATTCCAGCAGTATGGCTGCAGTGGCAAGGGATTAAAGCC
Source organism: Rattus norvegicus (assembly GCF_021556685.1). Classification (NCBI taxonomy): domain Eukaryota; kingdom Metazoa; phylum Chordata; class Mammalia; order Rodentia; family Muridae; genus Rattus; species Rattus norvegicus. Next base: position 113,760,131 of record NC_141534.1, read on the forward strand.
AAACACCATCAAGATAGATCTATGTAATCTGACTGGAATACAGAATACACACTTTTAATCCATAACAATAAAGGTCAGATTAGTTTGTAGAAGGAAGCTTGCATGTTGGAAAGTGACTTCTAATTATGGGGCAGGCAAAGCGATAATGAATCAGAGAACAAGTTGACAGATTGAGCCAGAGATAGGATACACCCAACTATCCTAAGAGCAGACATGAAAGAGTAAATACATGAGAGCAGCATTGGGAGTGTGTGTGTGTGTGTGTGTGTGTGTGTGTGTGTGTGTGTGTGTATGTTTTAGTAAGACAGCTTTACACAGACAAGTGGCAGAAAGAAAAAGATAAACATAGGAAGACAGAGGAAGACAGAGAATGAGAAGGAGCCATAGCATTAGAACAGATTGCCAGAGTTAGAAGCTAAGCAGAAAAGTTCTGTAAGAAGCCAAGAAAATCCAACTTGTGTCAGTCTGCTTGGAGCAGAGATTGGGTCAGAATAGCTGAGTTGGCCCAGGCAACAAAAGTTCAAAATGCACAGGATGAGTTTATTCAACTAAAAGCTTCTGAGACAACAATTAAATCTGGCAAATAAAAGATACATTTACATCTTAGACACACCATGAAGCTCAGATACATGAGTTGAGATCTCAGATATATTACCTCATTTGAACCTGACTTCACTACGTCTACCAAACTTAAGCATCACATGTCATTCACATTATATGAGTTAAAATATTTAACTCTTCTCTCTTCTGCTCTTATTTTATTTTTATATAACTTTCTCTGTCAACAAATCACACACCTACACACTTTAAAAATAGTATATTTAAACATAACGTATAAAGATTTTAAATATTTTGGTGGGACTAAATTTCTTAGCATCATGTTTATCACCTCAATGTGTACTTCTGTTGTGGTGCACAGTGAGCAATAGCCTTCTGTAATGTCCTCAACTCCATCAACAATTTTTCATCTTGTTTGAGGTGTGTATTCATATATTTGCCTTTCATATGTCATATTTTTCAAAATACTATTGAGATATTTACTCACATCTATTGTCACCTAGTTTATTCACAACCTTTTGGCTTGCTCTGTAACTATGTCCTTCCTTATTGTAGCATTTCCTCACAAACACCAAGATGGTGTTTCAAAAACTACAGCTCCCTCACCCCAAAAATTAAATCATGCAGGACTGACCTACAGTTCTTATATACTTTATAATAAAAATAATAGATCTTCTCTGTTATTTTTAACACTATTCCTATTCTCTAATTGTAAAATGGTCAATTACAGTCACACAGTGCATCCTAGGAACTGGAGGGAAAAAAGCAAGATGGTGGTATTCCCATGGGGCTGAGTGTGGCTAAACTATTCCATTAACTTGCTCTCCAATAAATAAATAAATAGATAGATAGATAGATAGATAGATAGATAGATAGATAGATAGATAGATAGTTTATGGAATCTTTCAGAAAGTACATATTGGAGTGGTAAAAATTCTTGACTTCCTGTTCATGATGGCAGCGAGCTGACTGAACAAGAAAACTAGTAAAAGAAACAGTTAAAAAGCATTTACAAAGAGTCAAAAATATAAACTGAGCTAGAAAAGTAAAATAATTGGTGGGCATAAAACCAAACAGAAAATAATAAATAAATAAATAAATAAATAAATCAGTAAAAATATATCCCAAAATTTCACAGTGAAATAGTTCCCATGAAATCAGACAAGATATGGAAGAATTGTATGAAAGCAGAGGTAGGCACCTGTCACTGAGTAGGAATACCACAAACTCACCCATCTTAAAAGAGTCCAGAGCTGATAACAATAACTCTGCCCAACACCATCACCACAAGATGATGTATATGGAACCAGTCTGAAGGCAATACTACCTACAGGATCATCAGAGGTTTCACCATGTGTGTGACACCATGTCTGTGACACCATGTGTGTGGAGAACAGATGTCAGGAAGATAACCTCGTAAAGTAATTTTTGTAGACTAGTAAGCAGATAAGGATGCAGCCCCTGAGAATGGTTACACTCATTAGACATGCTACAACATATATAAAAAAACTCAGTATGACAGAGACACAAAACAAAAGAAGGAGAAAAATGTATCATGACTGAAAGACCAGAAGTGAAGAATAATTTTGAGGCAGACAAGTCCAAGCTAGGCACCTTCATCTCAGTTACATTATTGATGGCACTGACCATTTGGAGTCACTGCACTTGACTTATTGGAAGTACTTGGTTGGTACATCTGCTATTGTATATTAATATATCCCAACAATATTCATATAAATTTGTGTATACATGTGTATGTATTGTAATTATATCTTATGAAAAGAGAAAAATATATTTTAGCAACATTACATGAAAAACAGAATCAATAATTACATCCATCCAGATATCGTGGATATCTATTTCTCCCTTATCTGCCATACACAATTTTATATATATATATATGTATCAAATATAAAACATTTTATTTACATATGATATAATTAATTTTAATATAAAAATTTATACAAAAGATATATTATATAATATACTTTAATAGAAATTAAATATAAATATATAATTAAATTTATAGTATATAATATGTAAATTGTTACACAATACAAATAATATAATATGTACAATATAATGCATTATATATTACACATGTGAAATATATAGTAAGTATACTAAACATAAATTTTAGTTATAATGGTATATATATGTAAATATATATAGTTTAGTGGTATATATATGTAAATATGTGTATGTATATAGATAAATAGATAAAATTTATATAGATTATTATGTAATATATATAAAATATTAAAGGATAAAATATAAAACAAATATATTATACATAGCATTTTATATATGTGATAAATTATATAGTATATAATATTAAATTAAATATTATATTTTTATCTTCATATCATGCCACATATAATATAAAATATCATATAATACAAAACATCGATGTATATATGATATACATTTTAGTCTGTCATCTGTGTTTTATGACTCCAAGATTATTAAGAATTTTTTTAGGTGTGCTGGTGATTGGAAAAAATGTAGAATTTTCAATATATATATTTTAATGTTTCTGTATGTTGAACAACTTCAGCAATTGCTTTTTAAAATAGTTGTCATCTAATTAATTAGAATCTACAAAATAAGTGCTTGGCAACAAGTCAAATGGACAAACTATTAGAATGTTTACTTTTATAATGAAACATAGAGAATTAGCTTCCTGAATAAATCTATGAAAAAGAAGTGTCCTGGTTAAAATAGAGAAAGAATGCTTTAAAATGAACTAATCAATTGTTAATTTGATTATTCGACATGCAATGAAATTTGTTTTGACGTTCTAATATTCCTTAGAAATGGAAGTGAGTGGGATACGATTTTATAAAAGAAGAGTGATTATGTATTAAATGAAGAGAAATTTCTGTTTCTTTTGAAGATCAGTATTCTAATACTATGAACAAGTGATAGATAATTTTGAAAAAAAATAAAAGTTAATGATTTGTATGCTATCAAGTTTTATTTCTTGCTTGGCTGGGTCTTATTTCAGAGAGCTGGGTTAAATTTTTTTATGCTTTTTTGATAGTTTTAAAGTCATTGTTCATCTGAAACTGTTCTTCTGTCTCCATAATCATCTCCTGTCCCTTTTTAGAGCTTTGTTGCAACTTCCCAAACTGTCTTCATGCCTTTCAGGTCACAGAACCTCTTTATACTGTTTCTCTGTCTTGCTTTTGCTAACCCTGTACACACCCAGGTTTTCAGTAAGTGTCCCTCACTTCTGTGTATATAGAAACATCATCCAGGATATTTTTGTGGTGAATATATAGAGAAAAAGTAATCAGTTATATTTAATGACTTCAGATGATTGAAATCAAAACTGCATATGAAGAGTCAGGTTTGTCTGTATCTCAAAAAAAATGACAACTTCTTAGTTCATCATATTCCCTCAGGTAGAGCAGCACACCACCCCAAACCAAACAAACATACAAAAACAACAACAAAACGTCTCAAGTATTTATTTTATAAGATTTAATATTTTTAAATAATAATTACATTATCCACACCCTTTCCTCACTCAAACCACTTCTATAAACCCCTAACTTGTTCACTCTCAACTATGCTTCTACCTTTCTTTTATTATTGTTGTGTATTATTCTACATACATAAACACAATCTCTTCATTCCCCGCACTCTCATATGCACATATGTTCTGGGCTGCACCAATCTCGCATCTCTAACCAGGGAGTGACCAGACCAATCTCAGCGCTCAGTATTTCTCTTCATAACACTGCCCTGCTTGGACACTGATGACACTATAGCTAGAGGAAGCCAGCTTGCTGAGTGTTTTCAGATTTTCAAGTTCCTGTTCAATACACCACACTGTGTTATTTTGAACACTGACCATGAAAAGTTGCTTTAAAATTGGAGAATTCACTGCACAGTGTATTTCCTTGTTTTAAATTTATGGCAGCCATTACTGGCTTCTGGATGAAGAAAGCCTGGAGTTAACCAGGAGGGCTTGTGCTTGGCTTCCTAGGACAGATTGAGTAGGGATCTTTCTGTTAAATTTTGTGGATTAGTTTGAAGAATATTACTATTATTAGGTCTTCTTTGAAGTTCTGATAGAATTCTGCCCTAACCCCATCTGGTTCTGAATTTCTTTTGTTTGGGAGACTTTTTTATTGGATATTTTGTATTTACTTTCCAAATATTATCTCCTTTTCCAGTCTCCCACCTATAAACCCACTATCCCATCCCCTACCCCTTCTTCTATGAGGGTGTTCTCTCACCCATCCACCCACCCCTTTCTGCCTCCCCACCTTGAATTTCCCTTACACTGGTGGATCCAGCCTTGGCAGGACCAAGGGCTTCTTTTCCCCTTGGTGCCTGACAAGACCATGCTCTGTCACCTATGCAGCTGAAGCCATGTGTCTGTCCATGTGTACTCTTTGAATGGTGGTTTCATCTCTGGGAGCTCTGGATCGTTGGTATTATTGTTCTTATGGGGTTGCAATCCCCTTCAGCCCCTTTAATCCTTCCTCTAACTCCTCCAATGGGGACCCAGTTCTCACTTCAATGATTGGCTAAAAGCATTCCCCTCTGTATTTGTCATGTTCTGGCAGAGCCTCTTAGGAGACAGGTATATTATTCTCTTGTCAACATGCACATTTGTGGTTAGGAGACTTTTAATGACTGCTTCTATTTATTTAGGGAAGATGGGGCTCTTTAGATGGTTTATCTGATCCTGATTTAACTTTGGTATCTGCTATATCTAGAATATTGTCCATTTCATTGAGATATTCCAGTTTTATTGAGTATAGGCTTTTGTAGCAGAATCTGATAATTTTTAGAATTTCCTCAGTTTCTGTTGTTATGTCTCTCTTTTCGAAAATTTGTGATTTTGTTAATTTGGATAGTAGTGTCTCTGTACATTCTGGTTAGTGTGGCTAAGGGTTATTCTATGTTGTTGATTTTCTCAAAGAACCAGCTCCTGGTTTTGCTGATTCTTTGTACAGTTTTTTTTTTTTTAATTTTTGTCTCTACTTGGTTGATTTCAGCTCTGAGTTTGATTATTTCCTGCAGGCTACTCCTCATGGGTGTATTTGCTTCTTTTTGTTCTAGATCTGTCAGGTGTGCTGTCAGGCTGCTATTGTATGCTCTTGTCAGTTTCTTTGTGGGGGCACTCAGAGCTATGAGTTTTCCTCTTGGCACTGCTTTTATTGTGTCCCATGAGTTTTGGTTTGCTTTGCCTTCATTTTCTTAAATTCTAAAAAGTCTTTAATTTCTTTCTTTATTTCTGCCTTGACCAAGTTATCATTGAGTAGAGCATTGTTCAACTCCCATGTATATGTGGGCGTTCTCTTCTTTTTGTTTTTATTTAAGACCAGTCTTAGTCCGAGGTGATCTGATAGGATGCATGGAATTGTTTCTGTATTCCTGTATCTGTTGAGGTCTGTTTTGTGACTGATTACATGGCCAATTTTGGAGAAGGTACCATGGGGTGCTGAGAAGAAGGTATATCCTTTTGGATTCAGATGGAATGTTCTATAAATATCTGTTAAGTCCATTTGGTTCATAACTTCTGTCAGTTTCTCTATATATGTGTTTACTTTCTGTTTCCATGATCTGTCCACTGATGAGAGTGGGGTTTTGAAGTCTCCCACCATTATTGGTTGAAGTGTTTTATTTGCTTTCACCTTTAGCAACATTTCTTTTATGAATGTGGGTGTTCTTTTATTTGGAACATAGAGTATTCATAATAGAAAGTTCATCTTGGTAGATTTTTCCTTTGACAAGGAGTATACAGTGTCTTTCCTTGTCTTTTTTTGATAACTTTTGGTTGAAAGTCAACTTTATTCAATATTAGAATGTGTACTCCAGCTTGCTTCTTGGGACCATTTGTTTGGATAATCTTTTTCCAGGTTTTTACTCTGAGGTAATTTCTTTCTTTGTCACTGAGGTGCATTTCCTGTATGAAGCAAAATACTAGGTCATGCTTAACTATCCAGTCAGTCTACATCATTTTATTAAGGAATTGAGTCCATTGCTGTTAAAAGATTTTAAGGAGTAGTGAGTGTTGTTTCCTGTTATTTTGTTGTTAGAGGTGGAATTACATTTGTGCAGCTATCTTTTCAAGTTGTTGAAAGATTACTTTCTTGTTTTTTCTAGGGTGTAGTGTCCCTCCTTGTGTTGGAGCTTTCCATTTATTATCATTTGTAGAGATGGATTTGTGTGAAGATATTGTATAAATTTGATTTTGCCATGGAATATCTTGGTTTCTTCATCTATGTTAATTGAGAGTTTTGCTGGATATAGTACACTAGGCTGGCAATTGTATTTCTCTTTGGGTCTGTATGACATCTTTTCAGGATCTTCCGGCTTTCATTGTCTCTGGTGAGAACTCTGGTTTAATTCTGAGAGGTCTGCCTTTATATGTTACTTGACCTTTTCCCCTTACTGCTTTTAATATTCTTTCTTTGTTTTGTGCATTTGGTGTTTTGATTATTATTCTCTACCCAAAATTCCATTCTTATGTTCCAGGGACATGAATTTAGAATAAAGGAGTAAATAGGACTAAGACATTCGGACCATGTGCTTAACACCTCATAAATTTCTCCTGATTAATTTTTTCTTTCCATTAAAAGAACATTGAGAGAGGCATGGACCTATTTAAATTTACACAGAGAAGTTTGGAGTGATTACACTGTGTCTAGCAGCCACATCCTTACCCAGTCTTGGTATAAACCATGTGTACAATGAATTAATCTGTTCTTTGTAAAGCCTCATCAGCCCAGGAGCATTTGTATTTTTTCTTGAGATATTTCTGGGCCATTTTTCTTGCAAGTGGATCATGTGTTCTCCAACTTGAATCAGAGAGTTTGTTTTTTTTTTAATTTTTTTCATTATTGGATATTTTTATTTAAATTTTAAATATTATTCCCTTTCTTGCTGAGAGGCTGGGAGGAGCTCAGAGAAGCCTTTAGGAAAGGCTCAGCTTTATATGCTTGTTACTACAAAATTGAGGCCACTGTGTACTTGGGTACATCTGGTTTTAGAGAATAGATTAGCACCAATAAGGACGTAGGTTCAATCTATATAGGTGGCATGATGAATTGAGAATCATGGTGTTCAAATGTTACACTTTCTACTTTTGAAATCTTGTATATGATCTCTGAGATATTGGTGTTCAGATTCTGAAACTCTAAAGTAAGGATATAATTGTTGATCCTAACAGTTTGTGAGGGTGAGAAATCAGAGCCTATGTAGGAGTTTTAGTTTTCTTCACAGGGAAAGCTAGAGATGTATATGAAATTGGACAAAGTTGGACTTGATCTGATAAGAAAGCACTTTAAAGAAGTCCAGAGTTCAGTGGTAAAGAAACCCACTGAAGTTTTGTCCAATCATCACCTACCTTTAAAATACTGGCATACAAGAGGAAACGAATGGAGTGACTTTTTTTTTTTTTTGCATTTAAATTTTTCCTAAATGTCTTTTTTTCCTTTTTTCCATCTTTATTAAATTGGTTATTTCTTATTTACATTTCAATAGTTATTGCCTTTCCCGGTTTCCAAGCAAACGTCCCCCTAACCCCTCCCACTCCACTTCTCTATGGGTGTCCCCCTCCCCATCCTCCTCCCCTCAACAATCCTGTTCACTGGGGGTTCAGTCTTGGCAGAACCAAGGGCTTCCCTTCCACTGGTGCCCTTACTAATCTATTCATTGCTACTTATGCAGTTGGAGCCCAGGGTCAGTCCAAGTATAGTCTTTGGCTAGTGGCTTAGTCCCTGGAAGCTCTGGTTGGTTGGCATTGTTGTTCATATGGGGTCTCAAGCCCCTTCAAGCTTTTTCAGTCCTTTCTCTGATTCCTTCCACTTTTCAACTGTGAAGGATAAAATGTGATTCTCAATTATAACTTCACACCAAATTGTAACAGTGCTTTTTAACTTTAGATTTTTTATCAATAAACTCTATTGCCTTGCCTCAATGTTTCCAACAGTAAGAATTCAGAACCTGAAGGAGGTTTTGTAGAATCAGTCAAAGAAGACTTGGATCAAGAAGTGCAGTCCACACACTCTGCTTATTGAGGCAACACAAGCCACATTTATTTATAGATCCATTTTTTCAAAGCTGAAGATGGTTTACGTTCATTTTTTTCAGTTGCTCACAGTCTCTCTTAAGAACTTTCTGTGTTTAACAATAGCGTGTACACTACACTTTTCCCCTGCCTTCTTCTCCTCAGTCACTGCAGTTTCCAGTTAATATCTAAATTAGCACATTGGTATATACCCAAGTGAGAGTGATTGGGAGCAATTGTGGTTACAGTATAGAGAGGCGATAGACTACACACCAAAAATTCTGTTTTAATTATTGGCACCTAGTATCTGCACACATCCAAATCAGGAGATCTAACTCTTCAAAAGCCTACAGTTCTAAGCAAATTAATAACCTGAATCAGTTCTTCATCCTTGCTTGGCTTACCTCTGAATGTTTCTATTAAGTCTTGAGACTAATGATCCAGCAAGGCCTTGACAACATTTTGACAATCATATAATTATTGCTTGGAACAGTTGGGTGGCCAAATTGTTGTCAGAAAGAAGTTCCCATCCTGAGAGAACATCCGGATGTTAGCTGGTATGCCTAGAACAATGCATCATGTTGACTCAACTGTATTATCTCCATTAATAAGCAGAGAAGTAGTGATCTGTTTCATTCCCACAATCATTGGGGGACAAACAAGTTACCAAATATGAAAAGACATTAACATGATAGCATCATATAAATAAGGGAAAGAGCAGTCTAAAATAGATTAAATATTTTGGTAAATCTAAATTTTTTAAATAATTAATACTCCATCTAGCACATAAATAATTTCTATATCTAAATATTTACAGGTCATTTTGATTGCTGACAACTTTTGTTAATAAACTAGTATGTATGGTTCTTCAAATACACAGTTTCAACTCATCTTGGTAAGTACCATCAGGCAGCAGTTCAGGTAGTTACTATTAAAAACGTTTAGAACAGCCAAACCATATCAAAGCAGCTGTATCGTGTTGTAGTCCTATCAGCATTCGTGATGGCCCTTCATCCTTCATCCTCAGCAAGATTTGGTGTCCTGTGGACTCTCTTCACTTTCTTGAGCAGGCACAAATGGCTTCTCAATGATTTCCTGGGAAGACACGGTAATGAACATCTTTTTTGCACTGATTTCTCATCCAAGTGTCTTCTTTGCGGAGGTACATTTTCTAGTTCTATAAATTTTTAGCTGGGGAGAATTATTCTTTATAATTAACATTAAAGAACAATTGAGATAATCAGTGGTTGAGTATATGCTATTTCTGGTGGGAAACCTAATTCATTTCCCAGCACCCACACCAAGTGGTTCATAACCACCTGCACCAGGGGCTCAGACACCCTCTTCCAGCCTCTGCAGTTACCTGAAGTCAAATTCACATACCCAGAGGCAGTACACGAACAAATAATCAATATCATAAATAAATCTTTAAAACTAATATTTACTGTCTTAGAGAAGCCATTATAAAGCAAGTATAATTGTGTACAAACACTAAGATTTGATCATGAATATGATTCTAAACATTAGAAATATGTGACATAAGACACTTTTCTTTCATGGTTTGATGTCACCTAAAAAATTCTGAATGGGGTGCCCATTAAACAACTCATAGAATCACTGTGTGTGTTCTAAATAATATACCAATTGAACAAAATGAGTGGTCTGCCAATTTTATCTAGATATGATAATAATACATAAATTATTTACTATTTAATAAATATATAATTAATCTTGTTTTAAGAACCTTCTGAACTAGACCTCGGTTAAAAATTACTTTCACAATATTTTTTCCTTCAATTTTATAAAGAGTGGGAAGAGAGAGGAAAAAGGAGTGATTCTTTCCTTTGTTTAACATGTATTTAATAATTATAGTTTAATAATTAAAGTTCTGTTTTAGGTTCACAAAACTGCAGAATGAGACAGAAAAATATTGAGAGGAGCTACTTTAATGTAGAGCACATCTGATTATGTGCTAACATGGGCAGCTAGTTTACAAGAAGAATGTTAAAAATGGAAAATCAACAATCCATATCTGATTTATGAGATAGAGGAATGTCTGAAAGGACATCTAGCCAGATAAGCTGCCTGCAGGAGGGGAAGCTTGCACCAGAGCTAACGGAGAACTGGACTCGAGAGGGGAGCAATGACAGTGGAGATGTTGGCCTACAGAGATGTACCAAACTAAAGAAAGAATGATGGAAAGGTTGTGAGGTAGACATGGAGTTTGTACAGTTAAGAATATTTAGGAAGGCCTGTTCAGATAGAACAGACTGAACGAGGTGAGCAGTGATGGACAACTTCTCCCATTGCTCTACATCTATTTCTGTTTTAAGAAAGCAATAAGAAATAAGAAAGAAAGAAACAAAAGAAACAAAACATAAAAAATTGATGTACAAAATAAAATCTCCTGAATCAGCTTCTCATTAAGCTGGAAGAGGAAGTAGGCAGTTTAAGTACAATAGCACTTTCCCGGGATAAGTCCAAAGCTGTAAAATGAGTATAGGAAACCACATTATGTTTCCCACGATGGCTCTTAGAAAATACAATAAAACATTACCATGTATCCCTTTCCTGTACTCATTCCTGTTAATATCACTTTGAATATGTTGAAGAGGGCAAGGCCCCAGTTTGCTATTTTAGAACATCTTGCTGCCAGGAATAGCCTCCCTGAAATAGACAATAAATACTATTGAGACATCAGGAATACTGTAGTAGGAAGTCAAGAAAATATTTGTTTCATGATTCAAAGGCAAGAAGATGAGGCATTGCCCCATCCCAGCTCCATCCCATCATTGAATGCTTTTGTGATGTGACTGAACACCAGATGTGCTGAACCTGCTAGTGTTCGAGGAATTCTCCCTGACAACACCACTAGCAGCTGAACACAGGCTAGAAACTGCAAATCTCCCTAATTACAGCAGCAGAGAAAAGCACTTCTGTGGCTTTATTATTAGCAGCGCTTTCTGATACCCACAAATACAACCCTAATTGCTGTAACTAATTGTGTTTGCTAAATTAAATGTCTAATATGGCCCTGCTTATGTCTTCTAAGTGGTATTCTGTTACACACCGTTGTTCCCAATACAGTTGCTCTGATCTCAAGGAATAGGCAATGGGCACAGAAAGAGGGAATGTTTATTGGATTCTAAGAGTGAGGTAAAGCACTGGTAGTCATGTTAAAAATGTGCTGAGATAAATATGTTTCCAATTTTCATTCTGTAGAAGAGAAATCTGAAGTATATGAGAATGCACGCAAGAGTCCTAGGACACATGGTTCATAGTAATCAGGGGAGGGTTTAAGCTGGGCTACGGAAACTCTCCCTGTAGTCACTCCTTGACCTGTGTCCTAGAACTAATGAACTATGAGATGTTTTAACAGACAAACTAGAATTTTATCTATTAACTATTGTTCTGTCATAGTCAATGAAAAAATAAGCTAAAGTGAGACTGTATTATTTATAGTGCATTTATGTATAAAATATAATACATATATGGATATGACTAGATTTACATTACTATACACTTATCATATGTATTTGAGTTCAATAGCCATACATTTTTTATCATTATCTTTTGAAAGTATAATCAATAGTGATTGATAGGTTGTTGGAAAATATAATACTATTACTGAAAAATAGTTCCCCTAGAATCACTGGAATGGAAAATGGCTGACTGATACTTTATTTATTTATTTATTTATTTATTTATTTATTTATTTATTTATTTGTCCTTTGGAGCACTATTAAAAAAATAGTGACAGATTGTTAAGAGACCAAATCCACTAATTATATTTATTAAGAACAGTGTGTTTCTGTTTGTTATTGAAACTTATGCAGCTGCTAAATGCTGTTTTTAAGTGCAAGGGCACATTCAACATTGTGACATTCTGGAAGAGTTTTAGTGTTCTGCTGAGGGAAAAGTTGCCAGCAACTCACAGTACTGCTGTCTGTTCAAGGCTGCGAGGTTGCAGAGAACAGATTTCATAGTAAAATGACTTGTAACAGATAAATAAGTGGGGCACAACCCTTCGGTGACCAGAGTCTTATAGATGTTATTTTATTTATTTTTCTTTTTTTATTATGGGTGTTCCCCTCCCCATCCTCCCTCCATTGTCGCCCTCCCCCCCAACAATCACGTTCACTGGGGGTTCAGTATTAGCAGGACCAAGGGCTTCCACTTCCACTGGTGATCTTACTAGGATATTCATTGCTACCTATGAGGTCAGAGTCCAGGGTCAGTCCATGTATAGTCTTTAGGAAGTGGCTTAGTCCCTGGAAGCTCTGGTTGCTTGGCATTGTTGTTCATAAGGGGTTTCAAGCCCCTTCAAGCTCTTCCAGTTCTTTCTCTGATTGCTTCAACGGGGGTCCTGTTCTCAGTTCATTGGTTTGCTGCTGGCATTCGCCTCTGTATTTGCTGTATTCTGGCTGTGTCTCTCAGGAGCGATCTACATCCGGCTCCTGTAGGCCTGCACTTTTTTGCTTCATCCATCTTGTCTAATTGGGTGGCTGTATATGTATGGGCCACATGTGGGGCAGGCTCTGAATGGGTGTTCCTTCAGTCTCTGTTTTAATCTTTGCCTCTCTATTCCCTGCCAAGGCTATTCTTGTTCCCCTTTTAAAGAAGGAGTGAAGCATTCACATTTTGATCATCCGTCTTGAGTTTCATGTGTTCTATGCATCTAGGGTAATTCAAGCATTTGGGCTAATAGCCACTTATCAATGAGTGCATACCATGTGTGTTTTTCTGTGATTGGGTTACCTCACTCAGGATGATATTTTCCAGTCCCAACCATTTGTCTATGAATTTCATAAAGGCATTGTTTTTGATAGCTGAGTAATATACCATTGTGTAGATGTACCACATTTTCTGTATTCATTCCTTTGTTGAAGGGCATCTGGGGTCTTTCCAGCTTCTGGCTATTATAAATAAGGCTGCTATGAACATAGTGGAGCACGTATCTTTTTTATATGTTGGGGCATCTTTTGGGTATATGCCCAAGAGAGGTATAGCTGAATCCTCAGGTAGTTCAATGTCCAATTTTCTGAGGAACCTCCAGACTGATTTCCAGAATGGTTGTACCAGTCTGCAATCCCACCAACAATGGAGGAGTGTTCCTCTTTCTCCACATCCTCGCCAGCATTTGACAACCTGAGTTTTTGATCTTAGCCATTCTCACTGGTGTGAGGTGAAAGCTCAGGGTTGTTTTGATTTGCATTTCCCTTATGACTAAAAATGTTGAACATTTCTTTAGGTGCTTCTCAGCCATTAGGCATTCCTCAGCTGTGAATTCTTTGTTTAGTTCTGAACCCCATTTTTTAATAGGGTTATTTGTCTCCCTGCGGTCTAACTTCTCAGGTTCTTTGTATATTTTGGATATAAGGCCTCTATCTGTTGTAGGATTGGTAAAGGTCTTTTCCCAATCTGTTGTTTTCCATTTTGTCCTAACCACAGTGTCCTTTGCCTTACAGAAGCTTTGCAGATTTATGAGATCCCATTTGTCGATTCTTGATCTTAGAGCATAAGCCATTGGTGTTTTGTTCAGGAAATTTTTTCCAGTGCCCATGTGTTCAAAATGCTGCCCTAGTTTTTCTTCTATTAGTTTGAGTGTATCTGGTTTGATGTGGAGGTCCTTGATCCACTTGGACTTAAGCTTTGTACAGGGTTATAAGCATGGATCGATTTGCATTCTTCTACATGTTGATCTCCAGTTGAACCAACACCATTTGCTGGAAATGCTATCTTTTGTCCATTGGATGATTTTGGCTCCTTTGTCAAAAATCAAGTGCCCATAAGTGTGTGGGTTCATTTCTGCATCTTCAATTCTGTTCCATTGGTCTATCTGCCTGTCTGACTGTCTCTGTAACAATACCATGCAGTTTTTATCACTATTGCTCTGTAATACTGCTTGAGATCAGGGATAGTGATTCCCCCTGAAGTCCTTTTATTGTTGAGAAAAGTTTTAGCTATCCTGTTTTTTTTTTTTTTTGTTTTTCCAGATGAATTTGCAAATTGTTCTGTCTAACTCTTTGAAGAATTGGATTGGTATTTTGATGGGGATTGCATTGAATTTGTAGATTGCTTTTGGTAAAATGGCCATTTTTACTATATTAATCCTGCCAATCCATGAGCATGGGAGATCTTTCCATATTCTTCAATTTCTTTCCTCAGTGTCTTTAAGTTCTTATTGTACAGATCTTTTACTTGCTTGGTTAAAGTCACACCGAGGTACTTTATATTGTTTGGGTCTATTATGAAGGGCATCATTTCCCTAATTTCTTTCTTGGCTTGTTTCTCTTTTGTGTAGAGGAAGGCTACTTATTTATTTGAGTTAATTTTATACCCAGCCACTTTGCTGAAGTTGTTTATCAGCTTTAGTAGTTCTCTGCTGGAACTTTTGGGATCACTTAAATATACTATTATATCATCTGCAAATAGTGATACTTCGACTTCTTCTTTTTCCAATCTGTATCCCCTTGATTTCCTTTTGTTGTCTGATTGCTCTGGCTAGAACTTCAAGAACTATATTTAATAAGTAGGGAGAGAGTAGACAGCCTTGTTTTGTTCCTGATTTTAGTTGGATTTCTTCAAGTTTCTCTCCATTTACTTTAATGTTAGCAACTGGTTTGCTGTATATGGCTTTTACTATGTTTAGGTATGGGCCTTGAATTCCTATTCTTTCCAGGACTTTTATCATGAAGGGGTGTTGAATTTTGTCAAATGCTTTCTCAGTATCTAATGAGATGATCATGTGGTTGTGTTCTTTCAGTTTGTTTATATAGTGGATCACATTGATGGTTTTCCATATATTAAACTTTCCCTGCATGCCTGGGATGACGCCTACTTGATCAGGTTGGATGAATGTTTTGATGTGCTCTTGGATTCGGTTTGCCACAATTTTATTGAGTATTTTTGCGTCGATATTCATAAGGGAAATTGGTCTGAAGTTCTCTTTCTTTGTTGGGTCTTTGTGTGGTTTAGGTACACGATTAATTGTGGCTTCATGGAAGGAATTCGGTAGTGCTCCATCTGTTTCAATTTTGTGGAATAGTTTGGATAATATTGGTATGAGGTCTTCTATGAAGGTCTGATAGAATTCTGCACTAAACCCGTCTGGACCTGGGCTCTTTTTGGTTGGGAGACCTTTAATGACTGCTTCTATTTCCTTAGGAGTTATGGGGTTGTTTAACTGGTTTATCTGTTCCTGATTTATCCTCGGTACCTGGTATCTGTCTAGGAAATTGTCCATATCCTGCAGATTTTAAAGTTTCGTAGAATATAGGCTTTTATAGTAAGATCTGATGATTTTTTGAATTTCCTCTGAATCTGTAGTTATGTCTTCCTTTTCATTTCTGATTTTGTTAATTTGGACAGACTCTCTGTGTCCTCTCGTTAGTCTGGCCAAGGGTTTATCTATCTTGTTGATTTTCTCAAAGAACCAACTTTTGGTTCTGTTGATTCTTTCTATGTCCTTTTTGTTTCTACTTGGCTGATTTCAGCTCTGAGTTTGATTATTTCCTGCCTTCTACTCCTCCTGTGTGTATTTGCTTCTTTTTGTTCTAGAGCTTTTAGGTGTGCTGTCAAGCTGGTGACATATGCTCTTTCCTGTTTCTTTCTGCAGGCACTCAGAGATATGAGTTTTCCTCTTATACGTGGTATTATATGACTTTGTTAAATGCTGGCATATCTTTAGCCACTAGTTGACATCATGTGACATCCTGTGAGTGTTGTTAAGGTCATCTAGAAATGGTGTTTCTGTCAGCTGGGCTTCTTAGCCTTTCTTCTTGTCCTGAAATCATGGTTACATTACTAAAGAATTTTTTATTATTTTGTTAACTATTAATGACTATATGCAAAATTCAAAAATTTAGAAATGTTATATTTTTAAATCTACATATGTATCATGTTTTATATATATACATATATACATATACAGGCATAAAGTAAATATCTGATCAGAGGATCACATATACAATTACATATTACTTATTACATGCTAAACATTGCATATTACACATTGTGCATTATACATAACATGTTATATATTATATATTACATAGTATATTTATTACATACAATATATTGAACTCATATTTTGGACACATTTGTTTAAAAGGCCACATTTAGTTTATCTGGGTTAGAGAATTATATATTCAATTATATATCATATATTATTATATTGTTTAATACATGGAAAGCATATTTACATATAATACTGTTCCTCAGATAAACTGAATAGATTTCACACAATATGATTTATATAAAGTTATCCGTGATATGAGATGTTTGCTCAATTTAATTTAGCTTGCTCTTTCATCTTATGTTCTCAGAAATACTTCCTTTATATCCTAATATTAAATAAAATTATCTGATTATATAAAATTATTATGATTTGAAATTTCACATTGTGTGAAATCCATTCATTTATCCAGGTTAGAACAACGTGTGTGTGTGTGTGTGTGTGTGTGTGTGTGTGTGATCATATATATTATATTGTATATCAAGCTTCACACATCACATATCATACCATGCATATTTACATATTATGCATTATATATTATATGATATACATGATATTATATAGTATAGTTTACATATTATATATTACATTATACTATATTGTAACATTTGCAACATATTATATATTATATAATATAGACAGTGCATATATATACATACACACACAAACATATATATATATATATATATATATATATATATATATATTCCACACACAGGTACACACACACACACATATATATATATATATATATATATATAATACATGTGTGTACCACAATAAACTGCATAGATTTCATACAATGTGACCATTTAATTTAATTAAACTTACGTGAGATACACACCAAATTTAATTTAGTTTACTAATTATTTTTAAATTCTCAGGAATACTTCCTTATATCATATTATTAAATAAAATAGCATCTTCACAAAAATGGCTACTCTGGTAGTTAAATTATAAACTTGCCCCATTATCTAGCATTTGAATATTTAGGTCCTAGTGGGCTGTTTGTTAAGGATTATGTGTAATGTTGCTGGAATAGCTATACACCCGGGGTTGAACTTGATCTTTCAAAATTTTTAGTTCATTTTGAGTTAATGCTCTCTGCTTCCCTTTTCTGTCTTAAGATGTGAGCTCTCAGCTGCTGCCACAGCTTTTTTGTTTTAAAACTCTCTTATCATAGCAATAGAAAAGTAATTATTACAGCTAGTCCTTCCTTATCTATCCTTCTATTTCTCTACATTGAACCTAAAAGTGTTCTATGTGGCTTGTTTCCATATTTCCAGCCTCTAGAATGAATGCCTCTCTTAGACTGTTACATATTTAATACTTTAAGAAAAGGCTGGCCTTTTAGGTGCTTGTAGGATATTTAGTGAACTCACTAATGGCAGCATGGTTCTGAATTCTTTGTGAACCAAATTAATGACCAATGAACATCCAGCAAATGCTTAATACTTGACTTATATCCCATCTGTGAACTGTGTGCATCACAGGATGGGATTAGACTCATCACATGACACCATTCCCCTCTTCTTCCATTGTGATTTCACAGTTTAATCTGGACAGCAAGAACATCACATTTAAGTGTCAAATTCAATGCTTTTTTGTAATCATTTTGACAAAAGAGTCATTTGCTCCACATTGGAATAAGTATACACCGGTTCTTTTGTTTTATTCTAATATAATGTGATATCTGGGGGACCATATAATTATAATCGAAAGATTTATTTAAAAATTTTGATCTTATGGTCTTGGACAGCATTTAATAGCATGACAGTTAAATGCATATGATTAATATTTATAATATTTTTATGTTTTGACAATCATATTCCACAAAGTTACAGTCAGTTTGCAAAATACCAAGAGAAAATAGTATATGTGTTTAGCAAAATTACTTTTCTCACCCCTGACACACACTTTCAAAATGTTATGAACAATACAAGGGAGGTCCTCAAAGCAGAGTATTGCAAACTTATTTTATCCTTAGCATTTGACTGGAGAGTAACAAAATATAAGAAAAATAAAAACTTATCATTATGTGACTTTTCCTGGGGAGAAATGAACATTTATCTACCCAGAAAGGGGTACTCCATTGTATAAATGTACCACATTTTCTCCATACATTCCTCTGTTGAAGGACATCTGGGTTCTTTCCAGCTCCTGGCTATTATGAATAAGGTTGCTATGACCATAGTAGAGCATGTGCCCTTGTTTTATTTAGGAGCATGTTTTGGGTATATGCCCAGGAGTGTTATAGCTGGATCCTCAGGTAATACAATGTCCAATTTTCTGAGGAACCTCCATACTGATTTTCAGAGAGGTTATACCAGCTTGCAATCCCACTAACAATGGAGGAGTGTTTCTCTTTCTCCACATCCTGGCCAGCATCTGCTGTCACCTGAGTTTTTGATCTTAGCCATTCTGACTGGTGTGAGGTGGAATCTTAGGGTTGTTTTGATTTGCATTTCCCTGATAACTAAGGATGTTGAACATTTCTTTAGTTACTTCTCAGACATTCGATAATCCTCAGCTGAGAATTTTTTGTTTAGCTTTGTACCCCATTTTTAATAGGGTTATTTGGCTCTCTGGAGTCTAATTTCTTGAGTTCTTTGTTTATTTTGGGTAATAGTCCACTATCAGATGTAGGATTGGTAAAGATCTTTTCCCAATCTGTTGTTGCCATTTTGTCCTAATGACAATGTCCTTTCCCTTACAGAAGCTTTGCAATTATATGAGGTCCCATTTGTCTACTGTTAAGGATTAAAAAACTACAGTTTACAGCAATCATTTTCTATGTTTATCTTCTTCCTAAATATTGTCTCCTAATGTGTTTTCCATATAGGTAGAATGCAGTATGAAAATACTCCCCACCCTGCGCCTCCTTTTCCGCGGCCGCATGCTGAGCGATCGCTGATTGGCCACGGAGGACGGAAGCTCAGTTGGGGTTTCTTTAGAAGTTTTCCCCTCCTGGGAGGCGGCGGAGCTGGTAACCAAGGTAGAAAACGCTCAGGCAGAAGCTTTCGTGACTCCTAGGGATGGCGGCAGCTGCAGCAGGACCTGCATCGTCCCAGCGGTTTTTCCAGAGCTTCCCAGATGCTCTGATCGACGGGGACCCCCAGGCGGCGTTAGAGGAGCTGACGAAGGCTTTGGAACAGAATCCAGATGACGCACAGTATTACTGTCAGAGAGCTTATTGTCACATTCTCCTCTGGAAATACTGTGATGGTATTGCCGATGTAAAGAAGTCTCTTGAACTCAATCCAAATAATTCTACCGCTCTTCTGAGGAAAGGAATATGTGAATACTATGAAAAAGACTATGCTTCTGCTTTAGAAACATTTGCAGAAGGACAGAAATTAGATGGTACAGATACAAATTTTGACATCTGGATTAAAAGATGCCAAGAGATTCAGAATGGATCAGAACCTGAAGTGTCTGCATCTCAGAGGACCCAGTCAAAAATCAAGTATGACTGGTATCAAACAGAATCTCATGTAATCATTACACTTATGATCAAGAATGTTCAGAAGAATGATGTACGTGTGGACTTTTCAGAAAAAGAGTTGTCTGCTGTGGTGAAAATTCCTTCTGGAGAAGACTGCAGTTTGAAACTGAGGTTGCTTCACCCTATAATACCAGAACAGAGTACATTTAAAGTACTCTCAACAAAGATTGAAATTAAAATGAAAAAGCCAGAGGCATGGGAAAAGCTAGAGGGACAAGGAGATGTGCCCGCTCCGAAACAGTTCACAGCAGATGTAAAGAACATGTATCCCTCCTCGTCTCACTACACCAGGAACTGGGATAAACTGGTTGGTGAAATCAAAGAAGAAGAAAAGAATGAGAAGCTGGAAGGTGACGCAGCTTTAAACAAGTTATTTCAGCAGATCTACTCGGACGGTTCCGATGAAGTGAAACGCGCCATGAACAAGTCATTTATGGAGTCTGGTGGTACAGTCTTGAGCACCAACTGGTCTGACGTAGGTAAAAGGAAAGTTGAAATCAACCCTCCTGATGATATGGAATGGAAACAGTACTAAATAAATCAGTTTGCTATCACTGTCAAAAAAAAAAAAAGAAAATACTCAAGTATTAATTCAATGGAAAGGGGTAGTGATTTTTTCTTTTGTTTTGCTTTGTTTTGTTTTGTTTTAAGCAAAAGACAAAGACCCAAATTTTCAACTAAACTTAACATTACATTTTTAAACAATTTTCAGAACTGACAAGATTGCCAACATCTATGCAGATCTAGAAAACATTCTTAGTTTACACTAAATCAAAAATGTGTTGCCAGTGACTCAATAATAACACTCATCGTGAAATACTAAAATAAAATTGAAATATTTCTGCAGAAGATTTACCTGGCAATGTTAACTACACAGTGTGCTGACCCTCCTCACTCACATTTCAACACAATGGGAAAAGATTTGAGCTTGCGTTAAAAAATTATTTTGTTCTAGCACTACTCAAGAGTCCCAGGGCTCACCTCAGAGTACATTTTGTTTTGTTTAAAGCAAACTGCACCTAGAGATTTCAACAATTTTCAAGAGAAAAAAATGAAGTCTATTTTATGATTCCTAACCATAAACTCAAGCAGGGGCTCCAATGATGTGTTTTATAAATACTTTAGACGAGTCAGAGTTACATGAAAAGCTGAGTTCACTTGAAATCTTCAAAAATATTTCATGTTATATTTCAAATAGTACCTGTTATGGTTTAACACTTTTGCTAAATATGAGCTTTTAAATTTCAAATAGTACCTGTTATAGTTTAACACTTTTGCTAAATATGAGACCTAACATTTAAAAGTAGGTCTCCTTACCATTTATCATCAAGGCCTTTAACTGTCCTTCATCCTCACCATATAGTTTTCTTAACCATTCTCCAGAAGTCTCCTTGTAGTGATTTCTTGTTTTCCATTAGTTATCTTAGATGAAGTTGATATTGATTTGAAATTGCCCTTTTCAGCACCAAGAAATGACAGTGAAGAGAATGAGACCTCCATGATCTAGTGACCTACACACAGTGAAGCTTGTGTCTAAAGCAGGAAACCCACCTCTAAAAGTAGGAAATCCACTGAAGGCAGAGGAAAATAAGCCAGCCTGTTGGCTACTAGTTCCTCAGGAACCTTGTCAGTTCCCCAAAAAATTCATCATATAGATCTTTAATGAAGTCAAATGAAAATGGCTTCCTTCCACAAAAACAAACCAACAAACACCCTGAAGTCCTCACCTGTTTTCTAGCATGCGAAGTCAAGCTCAAATGGAATGGCAGTAGGACTTCCACATCCTCCTCCTCCACTACCACCATTTTACCTGTCTTTGCTCTTCGTTATAGATGGGTCACTCCTTTGCACCCGATAACACCTCATATGTCTTAGCTACTTGTTTGAATATCCACTCTGCCTCTACCTTTTTTCTGGGTGCCATTTAAGTGTCTGTTTCCTGTGGTGGTAAAATTAAAAGAGGTACACACACGTCCTGGTTCCTGTGAGTTCCCACTCTGCACTCTCTGGCTGTTTTTCTGTCAGCTGCTTTCACCCACTGTCTCCTCAGAGGGTTATTACTGTGCCTGTTACCATTATGTTCTGAGGCCTGGGTCCACACCATGCTAGCCCCAAGCATTCCATAGCCTCCTTCTATCCTGTACCTGCCTTCACCTGCATAATGACATCAACCTACCTTTCATCCTTTCTAATTTAAAACTTCTCTCTCAAACATAAGCTAAGCACAATTATTATCATTTTGTAATTTAAAAGCATAAAATGTATCTAACACCCAGTCCAACATTTTATCAATTAAACAGAATATTTAATTATCCATTTCAGTTTAAGAAAGACTTAATTTCCCATACACCTTTTTAATGTCCTCTGGTGAGATGGGTTTCTGCATGTCCAGAACTTCATAGTAATCCACCATTTTTAAAACAGACCTTTGGGAAAATTCCAAGACCCAGTGGCTGGCAGGAATTGGGTTGGGGTAGGGTGGGAGGTTAGGGGAGAGTTGGATAGCAGGTCTCCTTGTAGGTCTGGCACAGCTAGCCGCTCTGGTGGTGGTGGCAACCTCAGAAGTGGGTAGTGTTTTAATTATTAATCAACATAGTAATGCAAGCTTATCACAACATGTTTAATGAAATTAGCATAGTAAACACTGCTTAAATGTGTTGGCATTCTTCCATCCTCAGACTGTGTAAGTGAGCACTGTAGCCATGGGGGCAGGAAGGTGATGTTGAATAAATTACATGCCCAGGAATACCAAATACACAGCTCAGGAAGGTTATCTTTCATGTTTTGTAGTTCTGAGCACAGAAGCAAACAATATACGTGGAAGCAATTGTTTTCTTACCATGAAACCTTTAATTTGTAAAGCTATTAGTATCAGATAAATAATGATAAATGGAAATCACAGGAAATAAAAATCAAGCTTGTCATTTGCATAAAATCTCCCTAGCTTGCTGCCTTGACTCAGGTCATAGTGGATTGTCATGGCGAGAATTCTAGGACACCATCAATTCCAGGAAAAGTTGAAAACCCCAATTTTATATGAAGGTTTTGTAATTATAGGAAAAGTATTCAAATGAATCATGTGTGCTACTGTTATCCAAAGAAAATTCATCTTCTCTAAGAAACTTGAACCCTGGACAAGAGAAAACAAATCCCTCTCTTAATGACTTTACTTGTAAGTTTTCCATTCAATGACTATATTGATAAATTGGAAAACAAATATGTAAATATTTAAGAGAAGATTCTCTGAAAAAGATGGTAAATATTTTAGGAAAGGATGAGTAATTATAAGGGGGGAAACATAAATATTAACTTTATCAGTAGACCTACACAAATTAATAAATTTTCTCCAGAGGGAAAGGAAGAATATCAAAGTTGCTAAGCTTATTGATAAAGAGTACATTTAACAAGTTTGAAATTCCACAGGTTACCTTTTTTTCTCTTATTTCTGCATCTTCTTGGGTGTATGTGTGTTTGTATTATAAATTAAATATATAATTTTATATAATACATAAAAACTACTCATGTTTGAAATTCTTAAACAGTAAAGTAAACATTTAGATAAAGGGACAATGTGTCATTTCATGGTTAAACAGATAACATTTTATTACTGTTTTATGACATATATTAGATATAAAATATTTATTTACAACCATTTAGTTAATGTTTTATATAGTTTATATATACATACTTTTATAGCTTACATATAGTTTATATATAATTTATTTAGTTTTATATAGCTATAATTTTATATAGCTTATATAAAATTTAGAGTTTATAGTTTTATATAGTTTAACAATTTAACACCTGTTACTTTCTCATAAGTAACAATCTATTATCAAATGAATTAAGTAGTATTATCACTCAATATTAAAAGAATATATTGCTGAAATTTTGTCATAAATAACTCTTTATGGTTGTCTCTCTATGCAATACTTGAGTTCATATTTAGCCAGTAAGCAAATAATAAACATAAAGTTGTGAAGGAGAGTAGATGGTGTTAATAAAAATTAAGGGTATAATTTTAACTAAAAGATGATCCAGTAAGGAATTTGATCCACAGAAGTTGTCATATGTTTGAAATTCTTTAAGAACCACACCAGCTGAGGAGAATTGAATCTCTAGAATAGACATAGAAAAACACAGAGCAAGAACACAGAGCGCAATGGTGAGGCTGTAGCACTGCTCCAGGGAGGGACATCTGACAGCAGTGTGCACTGGGATGGGCTGTGGAGGCAGGCTTACATTGTACATACATTTGAAAGCAATGCTCAAACATTAGCAAGAAACTGAATTCTGGTTGCAGAAAATTTTCAAATTCAACTTTGTGCTTGAACTATTAAATATTTTATTTTATTAACCCATCACTAAGTCACACATTCCATGGATTTCTAGCTCAATCTTTATTGAATACTGGCTCATTTTAGCAGGAAGAGTATAAATTATGGAGGTAATAAAATCCATGCATTTACTGAGGTCCCAATCAAGCTTCCAAGTTAAAGGAAAATTGAAATAGAGTCAATTCTCAGTAAACACATAGGAAGGTATCCATTCCTAACTTCTTACAGCCAATGGTGACTGTAACTAAAGAGTTATGTTACGAAGTTGCAAACACTTCAGAAGGTCACAAGTTTTCTGATTGTAATGTGATGCAATCCCTGGAGCCTCTTTCTCTGAAGCGGAAAACTGGACCTGCAACTGCACACATCTAATTATCACTTTCATCAATGTAAGACCAACATCAAAATCCAAATGAGGGCACTTGGACTTCTGTTTCTATTTCAGCTTGTTTCTAATAAGTTGTTGACACTTATTACAACCCAGAGACCTTTGTGAGAAGGTAAAACAATGTGGTCTTTTGCAAACAAGTGGAATTATCCCTATACTTGGTGTCAGTGACTCCAGAACCTACAGAAACTTGAAAAGATTGAAATAGCAGCATTTTCTGCTAATTCTAATATTGTGACACTGCTAAAAAATGGATGATTGTTCTTCATATATGTATATACACATATATCTTATATGCATGCAGATACAAATACATACATACAAGCACATGCACATGTGTGCACATAGGTGCAATGATATTGGTTGTCTGGGGAGTGACATGAGCATGATTGATGCTAAACAATGTTGAGTGTTTGCAGCCAGAGATCAGAGTGGTGTGTTTGTCAAAGTGCTGTAAAAGGTTACAGCATGAATATTTGTATGAATGTTTGTATCAGATGCATAAAGTCTGTCCTTAAAGGTATAAATCACAGGAAACATATGACTAGTAAAGTGAGCTTGTATAACTGCTAGGGAACTCCAGGAGGAAACATTTTCATGTCTGGAAATGCTAAGAGATATAAATTCAATGATTGGACCATAAGGTCTAGCACTGTTGGCTACAGTTGATTGCATCTAAAAAAATATTTGAATTGTGACATTTGAAGACATTTTCATGTGATCTTTTTCAAAATTGTGAGACAAAGGTAGAAAAAATAATGTTTTCCAAGTGCCTACATATTATTGTTGGGTATTGTACTCCTTTCCCTGTGGTAGCAGTTATAATTTCTAAGTGTTCTTCCAGTAAAAAAATTTCCCATTATGAAAATAAAAGGATTGAACCTTTAGAAGATTATTTTGTCCATTTGACACAAAAAAAGCCATTCCTGATGTCTAAAAAAGTTCATCTTGACACCATCTTCCCTTCACTTGGACTGAAATGCCACCCTTTCTGACCCCAGACAGTCCTGTCTATACCAACTCTTGTTCATGATGCTTTCTTGGCAATGGTCTCCATAAAGCAGTACATACAACTTGAAACCTGAGAGAACTGTGCATTTTATTTCATTCATATAAAGTTAAAGGCCTAATTGCTGTACTATTTTATACTCTGTGGTTGAGTTACATTTTCTCCATTTTTCGAATTAGACATAGAGTGATTTTACGCTTGTATGTTCACCTTTCAAAGAAAGTAAAATGAAACAACCCCCATTACTGATGAGTCTACAATATGAAACTTCAAACAACTTTAACCCATGACTTATTAATAATCTTGGATTTAATTTTCTAATATCAGTCAATATATTGTTACCAAAATTAGTGTCAAAATACATTTTCTCTCTCTAAGCTTTTCTAGAAAATGGCTGCATTGCTAAATTAGTGTTGTAGATGGATTACTTACACCAGCCTAAGCTTTGTTTTGTACCAATCAAGATAAATAATTTGAACCAAACGTAATCCAGAAGATCAAGGAAAGATACTGTATCAGTCAGAGACAGACACATAAAACAGAAAACAGCCTTGTATGAGAAGAAGTCTAAGAAGTGGTGTCAGTGAGAGAAGGCAATGCTTAGTGCTGAAATTCCAGCAGATAAGTTGGCTCTCTTAGTGTACAGTGAAGCTCGTGACTTTATGGTAAAGCCAGACTTAATATTATATCTCATGACACATTAAAGTCAATACTAGACCTACTCTGCTTGTGGACAAACTAAGCCTATGTGACTGAACATCATTTTCTAACATAGATTACCATATATTCTAAGACTGCTTTTGAAAAATGACTGCTTGCTTACAACATACCTGCTCTTATAGGAACCTTGATTAAGAAGCAGAACATGATAAATGCCTTCAATTTGTGTGTGTGTGTGTGTGTGTGTGTGTGTGTGTGTGTGTGTGTGTGTGTGTTTTATTCTGTAGCCTATGGATCAAGGAATAATTTTGTTTTACCTATTACTTCTTAATAAAAAAAAAAGTTTACCAGAAACGCTGTATGGGCATGCTAAAGAGCTTGAGGCAACTGTAACAATGACAACAAAGAATGGAGAAATCCTTATAATCTTAGTTATTGAAGCAGTAGAGGAAAACAAAGCATGAACATATTTCTAAAAATGTTCCATGTGGGAATGGGTTGTCAGAAACACAGCATGCTGATGATGGGAAGAACTAGACAATGCACCAAACACCTTTCTGTCAGTTGTATCAATTATCAAAGTCTGTTCCACCTTCACTCCTTATTATACACCCATTACCCTGACAAATCAGCACTGAGGCATTTTCTGGTCTAGTCTATTTTATGTTCTCTATTCATCATGTACTTTTATGGTCATCTCCTTCTACAGGTTATGAAAATGTTCTCCTATGATTTTATTCAAAAACCTTCCTCTATTTTTATTATTGTTGGATTTGAGTTTTTCACAGTGTTCCAGATTTCTTGGGCATTTTGTGCTAGATCTTTTAGGTTTAAAATCGGTTTTGACCATGGTATCCATTTGTTTTATTAGGTCCTCAATACCTTGTATTGAAGATTCTCCTTTCCATATATTGTGTTAGTGAGCCTTACCTCTGAGTTTCCTGTTCAAGTTTCTAATTTTTTTTGTCATTTCTAGATTTTCATCATTTTGGATTTACTTTATCAATTATATTTCTTTTTCATGTCTTGAACTGTTTTGTTCATTTCCTCTGATTTTTTTCTATGTTAACATAGATTTCTTTAGGGGATTAAACTATTCCCTCTTTAATGACCTCTATTATACTCCTATATGTAATTTTATGGTCGCTGTCTTATGTTTCACCTATGTTGCAATTCTCAGGGCATACTGTAGTACACTAGCTGAGCTTTCTTTGAGATATGTTGTCCTGGCTGTAATTGATTGTGTTTTTATGCTGGTATTGGTGCATGTGATTTAAGAAGACTGTAACTTGAAGTGCTGATAACTGGTTTTGTCTTGTGGGATTGGTGTTTCTTGATTTCTGTTTTAGCTTTCATTCTGAGGAGAGTATATCACCTGTGGGTTGCCTGGTAGGAAATTCTTCTGGTATCCAGTTTGGTGTCATATGGGGTTTCCAGGTAAAACGACTTTCTAGGTATTGAAAGTTGACTCTGGAATAGGGATACGCTAAGAGGTGGATGACTGAGGCTGTCTACTGGAGAGAGTAATGTAGAGTATTCTTTCAGAATCTGTTTACTTTTCTGGGAATTTGGGGAAGGGAGTGTCTAATTGTGACAGCAAGTCATGTGCTACAGATCTTGGACTGAGCTTGGACAATTGGAGTTTGAGGAGTGAAGAGAGAGATGAAGATTGGCCATTACTCACCTGCTTCCCTGGGGATTCTATGTGTGACCCACTGGAGATGGAACCGAGGAGAAGAGAAGGTGCAGAAGTTGATCTGCTACAGAGTGGAGAATGAGACTGGGAAATTGGGTTTGGAGAAGCAGAGGATGAGGTAAAGATCTAAGTTAGCCTACCTGATTCTCTGGCTTGTATGGATTGCAGGTTCCCTGAATTGTAATATTTCTTAACATGTTTTGAAAAGTCATAGTTATAATTTTCTGCATAATTTCATATTATTTGTATTATTTTATGTATTGATGATAATATTCCATGTTAAAACTCTAGTTGAATTTCCATTAAATTGACTGAAATTTGGAAGGGTAGACAGGATTAACACAGCATTGTCTTCAAAGTGCTGGCATCGGCTCCTGAGTTTAAGGACTAACTCCCTTCTCTGTGGCTCATAAGTACATAAACTGATTGACTTTGTAGTTGGGGAAGAAATAAAATGGAGATAGAATAGACTCTGAAACTGTTGCTAGCCAGATACTCAAGCTGCTAGTTTTATGTCATCTTTATTACAATACTTAGCTTTTGAATTTAATAACATGAAAAATAAAATAAAACATCTCATGAAAATTGTTAAGGACTATAAAAAGTATTTCAGATAGAATGAGGCATGAAGTTATTTAAGAAAGAACAATTCCAAATCTAAATAATATAAAGAGCACCAAATGTAGGACTTCTGACCACTCTGCTTTTTCCCCATTTCTCTAAAGCTACTCTTTGACACCACTGTGACAGAAGCAAATTAAGGGAGAAATGGTTGATGTGGCTCATGGTTTCAAATTGCAGCCCACTAGAGTGGAAAATTGACCGTAGCATGTCCATGAAGCAGCTTGTAAAATCAAATCTTAACACTGTGGCAAAATTCATAAAGGTTAATATAAGCAATAGGAAGGATACAAATCTACAAACACATTCCTAACTCATGGGTTTGAATAACTAAATTGTTAAATTTTATATGTTAAAATATCTGTATTTCTCAAGCTCTCTCTCTCTCTCTCTCTCTCTCTCTCTCTCTCTCTCTCTCTCTCTCTCCCTCTCTCTCTCTCTTTGTATGTGTGTGTGTGTGAGTGTGTATTTTTTCCCAAACTATACACAAAAATAAATTTCAAGGACATTAAATGACTTACAAAACCCAATGGTTGTGGTTAGATATTATAGCCTTATAAGGTATCACACAGATAATGGAAACATGTAGGTAAGGAAACAAGCAGTGGATGGTCACATTTTCCTTTAAAGTATAGGTATCATTTACCGACACACCTCCTTGACTTGTCCCATTTTCTGAACAATACCATTAAGAATTAACTCAATCCTTCTATAAAGCAAAAGAAAGAATCCATAATGTACAGTGATAACCAATAGATAAGAATTGCTATCCAAAACATATTGGGAGCACAAATATTCAACAGCAAACTATCACATAGCAAAAAATGATTTAAAAAATGCAATGCACCTAGAGAGATTATTTAAAAATTAAGCCATAAATGGTCAGCTTCTATATTAACAAATTTAAATATACACCAAAGTCACAAATATAATCATTTAAATTAATTACATTGAAAAATTTACATAAAATATAGTAGAATGACTAAGATCTAAATAACAAAGTAAGAAATGCTTCTGAAGATGAAATAAAAGGAGCTCCTTTTATGCTGCCTGTAGGAATAAAAATTGGTTCAGCCACTGTAGAGAAAAAAAAAACATGAAGGTTCTTCACAAAGATCAGAAAAGAAGAGCAATGTGATTCAATGGGAAATGATTGGATACTTTCTACAGAAAATAAAATCAATGTGTCTAAGAATCAAGAATGACTATTTAAGTAATGCTTAATAGCCATTAACTAGTAGCAGCCCAGGCATCCATGATCTGATGAATACAGGAAGAAATGATACACAGACTGCCATAATAAATAATGGAAGGTCCTGTGTCTTTAACGTGGATGAACCTTGCTGTAGTATGTGATGTTAGCAGTCTGTCTAAGCTCTACTCCACAATTACTTGGCACCAGTCAGGGATGCCTGACACTATAAAAGGGGCTGCTTCTCACTCTCTTGATCTCTTGCTCTTGTCTTCCTGCTCCTTCTCTCTCCCCATTCCCTTTCCCCCTCTCACTCCCCACGCTCATGGCTGGCCTCTACTTCTCTCTTCTCTTCTCTTCTCTTCTCTTCTCTTCTCTTCTCTTCTCTTCTCTTCTCTTCTCTTCTCTTCTCTTCTCTTCTCTCCTCCTTTCTTCTCTCCTCTCCTCTCCTCTCCTCTCCTCTCCTCTCCTCTCCTCTTCCCTTCCCTTCCCTTCCCTTCCCTTCTCCTCTCCTCTCCTCTCCTCTCCTCTCCTCTGCTGTCCTCTGCTCTCTTCTCTTCTCTTCTCTTCTCTTCTCTTCTCTTCTCTTCTCTTCTCTCCTCTCCACTCCTCTGCTCTCTTCTCTCCTCTCCTCTCCTCTCCTCTCCTCCCCTCTCCTCTCCTCCCCTCTCCTCTCCTCCCCTCCCCTCCCCTCTCCTCTCCTCTCCTCCCCTCTCCTCCCCTCCCCTCTCCTCTCCTCTCCTCTCCTCTCCTCTCCTCTCCCCTTCCCTTCCCTTCCCTTCTCCTCTCCTCTCCTCTCCTCTGCTGTCCTCTGCTCTCTTCTCTTCTCTTCTCTTCTCTTCTCTTCTCTTCTCTTCTCTTCTCTCCTCTCCTCTCCACTCCTCTGCTCTCTTCTCTCCTCTCCTCTCCTCTCCTCCCCTCTCCTCTCCTCCCCTCTCCTTTCCTCCCTCCCCTCCCCTCTCCTCTCCTCTCCTCCCCTCTCCTCTCCTCTCCTCTCCTCCCCTCCCCTCTCCTCTCCTCTCCTCTCCTTTCCTCCCCTCTCCTCTCCTCTCCTCCCCTCTCCTCCCATCTCCTCTCCTCTCCTCTCCTCTCCTCTCCTGTCCTCTCCTGTCCTCTCCTTTCCTCTCCTCTCCTCTCCTCTCCTCCCATCTCTCTGCCTTTCTCTGCCTCTATTTCCCTCTTAACTCCCTTCTCTATGCCTTGAATAAACTATATTCTACACTATACTGTAATTTGGCTGGTACCTCAGGACAAGGGATGCCTCAGCATGGGCCCTATGAGGCAACCCCTACCCCACACATCACCACATCTCCATAGAACATATCCTCTCTCTCTTTATTTTTCATAAACATCATATTGTGCTAAGACTCAGATTTATAAAGTCTGATCTTCCCCCACCCCCCCACCCCTGGCCCCTGTACCACATGGAGATACAACACTCACTAACTATTCAAACCTTTGAGAATTGGCAAGCCTCCTTCCCCTACTGGTCAGAATAAATAATTCCTTGGTCTCAGGGGAGAAATCTTGAGATCACAGCTACTCCTGTGTTGCCCTTGAGGAAGGAGATATTTAACCTTTTCATTGACCCTTGCTCTAGGACATTTTCCCGTGGGTGAGATTTTTCCTCTCTTCTTTGAGACAGTTTCTTTCTTGCTGATGAGAATTTCCAGTCCTGAGTAAACTTCTCTATGTAGCTCAGGGGCACCAACTTTGAGCATTGGCCCCAGCCCATCATGGGATAACCTGGTGGTCTGGTCTGTGCTAGAAATCCCTCTGGTTATTAATAATTCCCTCAGGATGCTGATAGGGGCAGTTAATAACCCTCTTCTCTCACCCATGGGTCTGTCTTCACCACCTGTCCCTACTTGCTGGATTGTCTTCGTCTAATTCACGGTAAGCAGAAAGCAGTATCTCTACATGGTCACTAAACTGGCACGTTAAAACAACTCTCTCACTACCATCGTGTTTCTGAGAAGCCTAAGAAAATGGGTGTGAGGATGTTGGTCCAGTCTTAGAGTTGGCTGTTTTCTTGCTGTCCAGGGTCTGTTGAACCATTTGAGGATAGGTCAGAGGAACAGGTCCAATAGAAGCACCTGTGTCTGTGAGAGAAGATTGGAGCATCTGGAGGTTCTTTCTCTAGAGCTGTCCTAGATGTAGTAAGCACTTGGACTTGACAAGATGCTGAAACACACACACACACACACACACACACACACACACACACACACACACACACATATATATATATATATATTATAGGCAGAGATTAAGTAGATTTGGAAGAAAGACATTTTTGTCTGAGATGTACATTTGAAACTCAGTTAATCCCATCCTCTGGAATAAGTAGTAAGTGGGCAGATGTACTTATCTGGGTGAAGTCTATTTGGTCCATCAGAGGTAGCTCTGAGTGGGTTTCCTGTAGCATATATGTTTACAGAAGAAACAACATGAGTTAATAACGTGAACAGTATTTAAGACAAGCTTTTTGTGGAACAGAAGGAACAGGAATTTGTGATTATATAGTTGGATCATATAGTGGAATGTTTCATTAGAGTTAGTTTAATTTATAAGAATTCAAATCATGTTAGGACAATGACATAGCAAGAAGAGAAATATGAAGCATTTAACCATTGAAAGTTAATTTAGGTAAGGAAGTAACAGATTGCATCTGTTAAAGCTTATGTCTGAACTACTTGCTGAGTTTAGGTAAGGAGTTAGGTCTGTTTTCTTACTGTCAAGCTACAGTTACCTTAGCTGTCAAGGTAGTTGGAAACCAGAGGAAGAATAAATTAGAATCTAGGGTCTTTTATTAAAAAACTGACAGAGTTCACCTATAGTCCAAACAGTCCACGGTGGTCTTTGGGGTCTCCATGACAACTTGGGCTGAGTCAGTCTGGCTTTCAAGTCCAGAAGACTGAGGACGTTTTTAATGAAGAGCCCCTTTTTTTCTCTCTATGGATCAGATAATACCTGGAATGTGGAATGTCTCACCTTGATTCAGACAGTAGGTAGAGATCTCAATGACCCTATTCCTGCTCCACCACCACCTCTTTCTCATTTTTTTAATTAAACCAAAACTGGGGAATCTTAGCATTCTGTCTAAGCTCCACCCCACAGTATAGCCAGGTATGCTCCCCACCACAGTTACCTGGCAAGATTATAAAAGGGGCTGCTTGCTCTCTTGCTCTCTTGCTCTCTTGCTCTCTCGCTCTCTCGCTCTCTCGCTCTCTCGCTCTCTCGCTCTCTCGCTCTCTTGCTCTTGCTTTGCTGCTCTCCCTCTCTCCCCATGCCGCCCCCACATGTGCTCATGAGCAGTATCTACTTCTGTACTTCTCTACTCTCTCTCTCTCTCTCTCTCTCTCTCTCTCTCTCTCTCTGCCTCTATTACCATCTTGACTCCCCTCCCCATTCCCTGAATAAACTCTATTCTATACTATACCATCCTGTGGATGGTCCCTTGGGGGAAAGGATGTCTCAGCATGGGCCCAAGGCTCTCCCTTCCCCATACCTTACATACCTCCATAGAATGTAACCCCTCTCTCTTTACTTTTTGTAAGCACATCATGGGAGATAAGCCGGACACAGATTGGGAGTGTACCTGAGAGTCCTCATCAGTGGGATATGAAGATAATATATTTATAAAAGTAGAAAGTAGAAAAGTGATAATTAAAATCTGGAGACTGTGTTTGCCAGTGGCCAATTTCATTACCTGACTATTCAGATTATAACTGATAAAAACAAAAGCATTATGTAGATATGGAGATATAAGCAGAATTATTAGCATTTACTTCAAGAAAGGAAAAATTTCTATACAATCAACCTTTTAAATTCTAATTATATATTATTAATTTAGGCACAGAGCAGTAAGAAATTTACTACAAGAAATTTATATTTCCTAGAACATGAATACACATATAACCCTCTTTCTTTGTTGTATCACAGTGGAAATGTTTAGTTTTAATGTATATTTGGAACATCCCTGGTTTGCCAATAATTACACTAAATTTGTGATCCTGGGATCTCAGTCATATTCTGTGCCAATTTTCCTTTCCATAAGTAAAAAGGGCTATTTAATATTAATTCTATAGCAAAATCTTTTCACAGGGCTGTACATTGGAAAACATGTTTTAGATTTTTACACTGTATAATTAGTATACAAAGTAATATATATGGTTATTGTTTCTGGGTTTTGTGGGGGAATATTTGTTTTTGTGGGTTTTTTTTTTGAGACAGATTCTCATGTAACATAGAGTGGTTTTGAACTTTTATGCAGCACATGGTGGCTGTTATGGTCCTGATTCACTTATCTGTTCTCTATATCCAGGATACCAAAGGTTTATAAAACTATACCTAGGTGAAGAGAAATTGGATCTGAGAACTTTGTTTGCAGTGAGCAAAATTGACTTGATTATAAAATTCGCTTTTATCCTTATGCCCGTTTCTGACCTCTTTTCTCTCCATGTTGTCACACTGTCTTTTCATTTGTTTGCATTCCTCTCTCTCTCTCTCTCTCTCTCTCTCTCTCTCTCTCTCTCTCTCTCTCTCTCTGTGTGTGTGTGTGTGTGTGTGTGTGTGTGTGTGTGTGTGTGTCATCTATTTTTGCCTTTCCAAAATATCCTCCCCTTTTGGTCTGTTTACTTTAAGAGAGAGTAGGAAGAAGAAGAGGATGGGGATGTAAAGAGCAAAGGAGAAAGAAGTCATAGATAGAAGGGACCTATTTGAACAAATGATTCCTGGTTAACCACTGAGGTTATGAGAATGGAATACCAGCAATAGCTACTGGGTGATTGGACTGTGCTATTCTGAGTCTCTGGCCGTTGGTGAGGTCCATTTCTCATCCTGTAGTGAATCTATGGTTGACATAAGCTCTACTAAGCTGGTTATGGTGGCGTGTCCAATTCTAGCCCTTAGGAGGTAAAGGCAGGTAGAGTCAGAGGAGCCAGGAATTCAAGATGATGTGGGGATATGTGAGAGTTTGAAGAAACAGAAAAAGAACTAAACATTTTATTAATTATCTGATGTTTTATCTTTCAATGGCAGCATTTTCATAATTAATATTGGATTAATTATTAATTAGGGGCTATTTACTTTATGTATTAAAATAATTATAACTTATTTGTATGTTAGAATACAGCTAGAACATAGAGGGCATCTGTTCACTATTTGACAGGCAAAGCTTAGCATTAAACTCCATTAAAACTCCAGAGAAAAAGCTGTGACCACAATTTTGTGAAGTGTTCCTTGAAATCTCTCTTCAAAATCTCATTAGTCCTTTTATTTTATATAAATAACAAAATGTTCAATACAAGACCTTAACATAAAATCAAATATATTAAATTCTTTATTATGAATAGAAACTCACAACAGATTGCCAAGGCAAAGTCAGTTCTCAAATGAGTTGCCAGAACAATAAAGCATGCAGACGTGGGCATTTCAACCTTGCTGCTTATTGTTAGAAACTAATTTGTCAACACAAATTTAATTAACCTCCAGTAAAAGTTGGTTTTAAGCTTTGTTTTACATGAAGAATGTGTTATAGCTAAATGATTCTCTTTTTAATTACACATAAAAATAAATGCCTGTTTCTGGGAAGGAATTCACAAATAAAACAATATAAAGCAAACCAGTAGCTAACATCAAACGAAATAGAAAGAAACTTGAAGCAATCCCACTAAAATCAGGGACTAGACAAGGCTGCCCACTCTCTTTCTACTTATTCAATATAGTAATCAAAGTTCTAGCCAAAGCAATCAGAGAGAAAAAGGAGGCCAAAGGGATACAAATTGGAACGGAAGAAATCAAAATATCACTATTTGCAGATGATATGATAGTGTACTTAAGCAACCCCAAAAGTTCCACCAGAGAACTACTTAACCTGATAAACAACTTCAGAAAAGTGTCAGGGTATAAAATTAACTCAAACAAATCAGTAGCCTTCCTCTCTTCAAAGAATAAACAAGTTGAGAAAGAAATTAAGGAAATGACACCATTCACAATAGTCCCAAATAATATAAAATATCTTGTTGTGACTTTAACTAAGCAAGAACTTGTATGACAAGAACTTCAAGTCTCTGAAGAAAGAAATTAAGGAAGCTTTCAGAAGATGGAAAGATCTTCCATGGTAATGGAGTGGCAAAATTAATACAGTAAAGATGGCCACTTTGCCAAAAGCAATCTATTCAATTCTTTACAGAGATAGAGAGAGCAATTTGCAAATTCATTAGGAATAACAAAAAAAATAACCCAGGATAGGGAAAACTATGCTCAACAATAAAAGAACTTCTGGGGGAATAACCATCACTGACTTCAAGCAGTATTACAGAGCAATAGTCATAAAAACGGTATAGTATTTATAAAGAGACATGCAGATAGATCAGTGGAACAGAATTGAAGACCCAGAAATGAACCTACACACCTATAGTCACTTGATCTTTGACAAAGGAGCTAAAACCATCCAATGGAAAAAAGATAGCATTTTCAACAAATGGTGTTGGTTCAACTGGAGGTCAGGATGTAGAAGAATGCATATTGATCCATTCTTATCACCATGTACTAAGCTTAAATCCAAGTGCATCAAGGACCTCCACATTAAACCAGATACACTCAAACAAATTAAAAAAAAGTAGAGAAGAGTCTCGAACACTGGGCACTGGGGAACAAAACACCAATGGCTCATGCTCTAAGATCAAGAATAGACAAATGGGACCTCATAAAACTACAAAGCTTTTGTAAAGCAAAAGATACTGTCATTAGGACAAAATGGCAACCAACAGATTGGGAAAAGATTTTTACCATTCCTATATCTGATAAAGGGCTAATATCCAATATATACAAAGAACTTAAGAAGTTAGACTCCAGAGAGCCAAATAACCCTATTAAGAAATGGGGTACAGAGCTAAACAAAACCTTCTCAGCTAAACATTATCGAATGGCCAAAATGCACCTAAAGAAATGTTCAACATCCTTAGTCATCAGGGAAATGCAATTCAAAACTACCCTGAGATTCCACTTCTCACAAGTCAGAATGGCTAAGATAAAAAACTCAGGTGAGGGGTTGGGGATTTATCTCAGCGGTAGAGCACTTGCCTAGAGAGCACAAGGCCTTGGGTTCAGTCCCCAGCTCCGGAAAAAAAAAAAAAAAACTCAGGTGAGAGCAGATGCTGGCAAGGATGTAGAGAAAGAGGAACACTCCTCCATTGCTGGTGGGATTGCAAACTGGTACAACCTCTCTGGAAATCAGTCTGGATGTTCCTCAGAAAATTGGACATATCACTACCTGAGGACCCAGCTATAGCTCCCTTGGGCATATATCCAAAAGCTGTTCCAACATACAACAAAGACACATGCTCCACTATGTTCATAACAGCTTTATTTATAGTAGCCTGAAGTTGGAAAGAACCCAGATGCCCTTCAACAGAGGAATGGATTAAAAAACTGTGGTATATCTACACAATGGAGTACTACTCAGCTACCAAAAACAATGACTTAATGAAATTCAGAGGCAAATGGAATGAACTAGAAAATATCATCCTGAGTGAGGTTACACAATCACAGAAAAACACATTTGGTACACACGCATTGATAAGTGGATAGTAGTCAAAAATATCCGCAGACCACAGGAAGCTCGAGAAGAAGGATGACCAAAATTTGGATGCTCCTACTTTCTTAAAAGGGCAAAAAATGTCTATAGGAGGTGATATGGAGGCAAAGTTTAGAGCAGTGACTCAAGGAATGACCATTCAGAGCCTGACTCACATGTGGCCCATATATATACAGCCACCAAAACTAGATAAGATTGATGAAGCTAGAAATGCATGCTGAAAAGGACCGGATATAGATCTCTCCTGAGAGACACATCCAGAGCATGTCCAATACAGAGGTCAATGTTAACAGCAAACCATGGAACTGAGAATAGGATCCCCCTTGGAGGGAATCAGAGGAAGGATTGAAACGGTTGAAGGAGCTTGCAAACCCATAAATCAATGCCAACGAACCAGAGCTTCCAGACACTAAACCACTTCCGAAATGCTATACATGGACTGACCCAAGGCTTCAACTGCATATGTAGCAGGGAATAGCCATGTTGGGGCACCAGTGGGAGGGGAAGCCCTTGGTTTTTGCCAAGTTTGGACCCCCAGTGCAGGGGAATATTGAGGTGGCAATAAGGGGATATATAGAGGGAATACCCACATGAGAGAGGGGGGTAGGGGAGAGAATGGGGTTTTATGGACAGGAAACTGGAAACGGTAATAACATTTGAAATGTAAGTAAAGAAATATATCTAATAAAAAATATAAAGGAAAAAAGAAAAGAAAAAATATTCACATTTAGTGTTTGCATTTTCAATTTAGATTCTAAACTAATAGTTTGTATAGCATAAATAAATTTGAATGCAATGAGAAATGTTTGAGGGCCTAAATACATGGCCCTTTGTACTCAGAGAGTGCAGAGGCCTCAAAGTTAAAAGCAGCACAAACTTCAGTAGGTGGGACTTGCTGGGAGATTACCAGTCACTTCTTCCCTGAGTGTGTCATGGGACCTAGTCATTGTTAACTTCTCATCATTTGCCTCCCTCTCTCTTTTCTCCTCCTTATCCCTTTCTTCTCTCGTCCTGTTCCTCGTGTTTCTCCTCACCTTCCTTCTGTGTGTCTTTCTCCTGCTTTTCCTTGCCTTTTCCTGCTCTTTGTTTTTCTCTTCCTTTTCCTCCTTAGCCTCCTCATCTTTTACTCCCAGAGTATAAAGTAAGCAACCATTCTTTGCACATGCTTCCACCACAGTGTGTGACCTCACTATAAAAAAGCAACAGGGTCTACCAACCATAGAATGTAATTTCTGAGTTTAGTGACTGAGACTCCAGCATGATAAGCTACTGCTCTGACACTGAACTGTAAATTCAGCATTGTATTTTATTTTATGTATTTTGACTCAGCAAATCTAGCCTATCAATACAGTCCATATGGAATTTTGTTTTAAATCTCTCTCTCTCTCTCTCTCTCTCTCTCTCTCTCTCTCTCTCTCTCTTTCTCTTGCTGTCTGGTTCTCCTTCTCTCTCCAAAATCATCTTCTCATGATAGCTGATATGATATTTTAAAACAACTTATAGCAATTGATAAAAAGAACTATACAAATATGAGAATGGATGTGCAGTGACATTATTCAGAGAAAAGCATTGATGTTTACTTTAAAATATTTGAAGTAAAGACAGCTTTTTTTGACAGAACATAGACATATTTGTATTTGGTATTTGCTTAAGCTCTTAATATAAATGGAGATATTTTACTCTCTGAACACTTAGTTCTTCTTGCTCTTCTTTTATTTTGCTAGACTGAACACAGAATGAATTTTGTCTGTTTCAAAAATTAAAATTTATATTCAGGTGGCAAAGTCATGGCATATTAGAGAAATGACAGAATAGTCTGGTTTAGCATCTGAAGTCAAGGTCAGAGGTCCGGGAAGAAATGTGTCTCCAGGTCCCCATAGCATTAGCATAATCAGAATCTGGGTCATTAACTATTTTTGCAGATAATAGGAAAGGCTATAGTCACTGTGTCAGAGTTGTCCATGGAACCACACCCTTCAAGATTACTGGTGTATTAAGTTATAGTCTCTAACATTGGAACCACTTGGAATAGAAATGAAATGAATAAATCATTGATATATCTCTTAGTATTCTTCACTCCCATGTAGTTTAATAACTAAATTCAAGAATGGAACTCATCACAGAGCTTTGAAGGTGAGGGTATGTGAGAATGTCAGCAGGGTGAAAGACAGCTAGTGTTCAGAAGGGAACTTCCACATGGTTTCTAACTGGAATCAACAGTGAGATCTCTAAAGTTATAACTCTCCATGTTCTATCTCATACAATTGTAAAGGCAATAGGACACAGAAAATTTTAGTATAGCTTTGTAACGTGCACTGTAAGCTTGGCGTTGGAGTTGTTGCAATTCACAGAACTACTGATTAATGCTCCTGGTGTTAAATATGTTGGTACCTTTAGCTATAAAAGTGAATAACATGGGAAGTCCCACACCCGCGGATCCCGGCCTGCAGCAGCTCTCTGCTCCCAGACCCCGTGAGAGAGAGACCCAACCACCTGGTCAGGTGGGCACTCCTGAGGCTGCAGAGCAGAAGAGACCACCAACACTGCCCACTCCTGCCCACATCCCTGGCCCAAGAGGAAACTGTATAAGGCCTCTGGGGTCCCGTGGGGGAGGGCCCAGGAGCAGCAGGACCCCTGCCTGAGACACCGCCGGAACCTGAAGGAAACAGACCAGATAAACAGTTCTCTGCACCCAAATCCCGTGGGAGGGAAAGCTAAACCTTCAGAGAGGCAGACAAGCCTGGGAAACCAGAAGAGACTGCTCTCTGCACACACATCTCGGACGCCAGAGGAAAACACCAAAGGCCATCTGGAACCCTGGTGCACTGAAGCTCCCAGAAGGGGCAGCGCATATCTTCCTGGTTGCTGCCTCTGCAGAGAGCCCGTGGGCAGCACCCCACGAGCGAACTTGAGCCTCGGGACCACAGGTAAGACCAAATTTTCTGCTGCAAGAAAGCTGCCTGGTGAACTCAAGACACAGGCCCACAGGAATAGCTGAAGACCTGTAGAGAGGAAAAACTACACGCCCGAAAGCAGAACACTCTGTCCCCATAACTGAATGAAAGAGAGGAAAACAGGTCTACAGCACTCCTGACACACAGGCTTATAGGACAGTCTAGCCACTGTCAGAAATAGCAGAACAAAGTAACACTAGAGATAATCTGATGGCTAGAGGCAAGTGCAGGAACCCAAGCAACAGAAACCAAGACTACATGGCATCATCGGAGCCCAATTCTCCCACCAAAACAAACATGGAATATCCAAACACACCAGAAAAGCAAGATCTAGTTTCAAAATCATATTTGATCATGATGCTGGAGGACTTCAAGAAAGACGTGAAGAACTCCCTTAGGGAAACACAGGAAAACATTAATAAACAAGTAGAAGCCTACAGAGAGGAATCGCAAAAATCCCTGAAAGAATCGCAAAAATCCCTGAAAGAATTCCAGGAAAACACAATCAAACAGTTGAAGGAATTAAAAATGGAAATAGAAGCAATCAAGAAAGAACACATGGAAACAACCCTGGATATAGAAAACCAAAAGAAGAGACAAGGAGCTGTAGATACAAGCTTCACCAACAGAATACAAGAGATGGAAGAGAGAATCTCAGGAGCAGAAGATTCCATAGAAATCATTGACTCAACTGTCAAAGATAATTTAAAGCGGAAAAAGCTACTGGTCCAAAACATACAGGAAATCCAGGACTCAATGAGAAGATCAAACCTAAGGATAATAGGTATAGAAGAGAGTGAAGACTCCCAGCTCAAAGGACCAGTAAATATCTTCAACAAAATCATAGAAGAAAACTTCCCTAACCTAAAAAAAGAGATACCATAGACATACAAGAAGCCTACAGAACTCCAAATAGATTGGACCAGAAAAGAAACACCTCCCGTCACATAATTGTCAAAACACCAAACGCACAAAATAAAGAAAGAATATTAAAAGCAGTAAGGGAAAAAGGTCAAGTAACATATAAAGGCAGACCTATCAGAATCACACCAGACTTTTCGCCAGAAACTATGAAGGCCAGAAGATCCTGGACTGATGTCATACAGACCCTAAGAGAGCACAAATGCCAGCCCAGGTTACTGTATCCTGCAAAACTCTCAATTAACATTGATGGAGAGACCAAGATATTCCATGACAAAACCAAATTTACACAATATCTTTCAACAAATCCAGCACTACAAAGGATAATAAAGGGTAAAGCCCAACATAAGGAGGCAAGCTATACCCTAGAAGAAGCAAGAAACTAATCATCTTGGCAACAAAACAAAGAGAAGAAAAGCACACAAACATAACCTCACATCCAAATATGAATATAACAGGAAGCAATAATCACTATTCCTTAATATCTCTCAACATCAATGGCCTCAACTCCCCAATAAAAAGACATAGATTAACAAACGGGATATGCAATGAGGACCCTGCATTCTGCTGCCTACAGGAAACACACCTCAGAGACAAAGACAGACACTACCTCAGAGTGAAAGGCTGGAAAACAACTTTCCAAGCAAATGGTCAGAAGAAGCAAGCTGGAGTAGCCATTCTAATATCAAATAAAATCAATTTTCAATTAAAAGTCATCAAAAAAGATAAGGAAGGACACTTCATATTCATCAAAGGAAAAATCCACCAAGATGAACTCTCAATCCTAAATATCTATGCCCCAAATACAAGGGCACCTACATACGTAAAAGAAACCTTACTAAAGCTCAAAACACACATTGCACCTCACACAATAATAGTGGGAGATTTCAACACCCCCCTCTCATCAATGGACAGATCATGGAAGCAGAAATTAAACAGAGACGTAGACAGACTAAGAGAAGTCATGAGCCAAATGGACTTAACGGATATTTACAGAACATTCTATCCTAAAGCAAAAGGATATACCTTCTTCTCAGATCCTCATGGTACTTTCTCCAAAATTGACCATATAATTGGTCAAAAAATGGGCCTCAACAGGTACAGAAAAATTGAAATAATCCCATGCGTGCTATCGGACCACCATGGCCTAAAACTGGTCTTCAATAACAATAAGGGAAGAATGCCCACATATACGTGGAAAGTGAACAATGCTCTACTCAATGATAACCTGGTCAAGGAAGAAATAAAGAAAGAAATTAAAAACGTTTTAGAATTTAATGAAAATGAAGGTACAACATACCCAAACATATGGGACACAATGAAAGCTGTGCTAACAGGAAAACTCATAGCACTGAGTGCCTGCAGAAAGAAACAGGAAAGAGCATATGTCAGCAGCTTGACAGCACACCTAAAAGCTCTAGAACAAAAAGAAGCAAATACACCCAGGAGGAGTAGAAGGCAGGAAATAATCAAACTCAGAGCTGAAAAAAACAAAGTAGAAACAAAAAGGACCATATAAAGAATCAACAGAACCAAAAGCTGGTTCTTTGAGAAAATCAACAAGATAGATAAACCCTTAGCCAGACTAATGAGAGGACACAGAGAGTGCGTCCAAATTAACAAAATCAGAAATGAAAAGGGAGACATAACTACAGATTCAGAGGAAATTAAAAAAATCATCAGATCTTACTATAAAAACCTATATTCAACAAAACTTGAAAATCTTCAGGAAATGGACAATTTCCTAGACAGATACCAGGTATCGAAGTTAAATCAGGAACAGATAAAACAGTTAAACAACCCCATAACTCCTAAGGAAATAGAAGC
Organism: Rattus norvegicus; assembly: GCF_021556685.1. Taxonomy (NCBI): domain Eukaryota; kingdom Metazoa; phylum Chordata; class Mammalia; order Rodentia; family Muridae; genus Rattus; species Rattus norvegicus. The sequence goes on from NC_141534.1 coordinate 113,803,451, forward strand.
AGTCATTAAAGGTCTCCCAACCAAAAGGAGCCCAGGTCCAGATGGGTTTAGTGCAGAATTCTATCAAACCTTCATAGAAGACCTCATACCAATATTATCCAAACTATTCCACAAAATTGAAACAGATTGATCACTACCGAATACCTTCTAAGAAGCCACAATTACTCTTATACCTAGACCACACAAAGACACAACAAAGAAAGATAACCAGACTAATTTCCCTTATGAATATCGACGCAAAAATACTCAATAAAATTCTGGCAAACCGAATTCAAGTGCACATCAAAACAATCATCCACCATGATCAAGTAGGCTTCATCCCAGGCATGCAGGGATGGTTTAATATACGGAAAACCATCAACGTGATCCATTATATAAACAAACTGAAATAACAAAACCACATGATCATTTCATTAGACGCTGAGTAAGCATTTGACAAAATTCAACACCCCTTCATGATAAAAGTCCTGGAAATAATAGGAATTCAAGGCCCATACCTAAACATAGTAAAAGCCATACAGCAAACCAGTTGCTAACATTAAACTAAATGGAGAGAAACTTGAAGCAATCCCACTAAAATCAGGGACTAGACAAGGCTGCCCTCTCTCTCCCTACTTATTCAACATAGTTCTTGAAGTTCTAGCCAGAGCAATCAGACAACAAAAGGAGATCAATGGGATACAGTTCGGAGAAGAAGAGGTCAAAATATCACTATTTGCAGATGACATGATAGTATATTTAAGTGATCCCAAAAGTTCCACCAGAGAACAACTAAAGCTGATAAAGAACTTCAGCAAAGTGGCTGGGTATAAAATTAACTCAAATAAATCAGTTGCCTTCCTCTATACAAAAGAGAAACAAGCCGAGAAAGAAATTAGGGAAACGACACCCTTCATAATAGACCCAAATAATATAAAGTACCTCGGTGTGACTTTAACCCAGCAAGTAAAAGATCTGTACAATAAGAACTTCAAGACACTGAGGAAAGAAATTGAAGAAGACCTCAGAAGATGGAAAGATCTCCCATGCTCATGGATTGGCAGGATTAATATAGTAAAAATGGCCATTTTACCAAAAGCAATCTACAGATTCAATGCAATCCCCATCAAAATACCAATCCAATTCTTCAAAGAGTTAGACAGAACAATTTGCAAATTCATCTGGAATAACAAAAAACCCAGGATAGCTAAAGCTATCCTCAACAATAAAAGGACTTCAGGGGGAATCACTATCCCTGAACTCAAGCAGTATTACAGAGCAATAGTGATAAAAACTGCATGGTATTGGTACAGAGACAGACAGATAGCCAATGGAATAGAATTGAAGACCCAGAAATGAACCCACACACATATGTTCACTTGATTTTTGACAAAGGAGCCAACACCATCCAATGGAAAAAAGATAGCATTTTCAGCAAATGGTGCTGGTTCAACTGGAGGTCAACATGTAGAAGAATGCAGATCGATCCATGCTTATCACCCTGTACAAAGCTTATCTCCAAGTGGATCAAGGACCTCCACATCAAACCAGACACACTCAAACTAATAGAAGAAAAACTAGGGAAGCATCTGGAACACATGGGCACTGGAAAAAATTTCCTGAACAAAACACCAATGGCTTACGCTCTAAGATCAAGAATCGACAAATGGGATCTCATAAAACTGCACAGCTTCTGTAAGGCAAAGGACACTGTGGTTAGGACAAAACGGCAACCAACAGATTGGGAAAAGATCTTTACCAATCTTACAACAGATAGAGGCCTTATATCCAAAATATACAAAGAACTCAAGAAGTTAGACCACAGGGAAACAAATAACCCTATTAAAAAATGGGGTTCAGAGCTAAACAAAGAATTCACAGCTGAGGAATGCCGAATGGCTGAGAAACACCTAAAGAAATGTTCAACATCTTTAGTCATAAGGGAAATGCAAATCAAAACAACCCCGAGATTTCACCTCACACCAGTGAGAATTGCTAAGATCAAAAACTCAGGTGATAGCAGATGCTGGCGAGGATGCGGAGAAAGACGAACACTCCTCCATTGTTGGTGGGATTGCAGACTGGTAAAACCATTCTGGAAATCAGTCTGGAGGTTCCTCAGAAAATTGGACATTGAACTGCCTGCGGATCCAGCTATACCTCTCTTGGGCATATACCCAAAAGATGCCTCAACATATAAAAGAGACACGTGCTCCACTATGTTCATCACAGCTTTATTTATAATAGCCAGAAACTGGAAAGAACCCAGATGCCCTTCAACAGAGGATTGGATATAGAAAATGTGGTACATCTACACAATGGAATATTACTCAGCTATCAAAAACAACGAGTTTATGAAATTTGTAGGCAAATGGTTGGAACTAGAAAATATCATCCTGAGTGAGCTAACCCAATCCCAGAATGACATACATGGTATGCACTCATTGATAAGTGGCTATTAGCCCAAATGCTTGAATTACCCTAGATCCCTAGAACAAACGAAACTCAAGACGGATGATCAAAATGTGAATGCTTCACTCCTTCTTTAAATGAGGAAAAAGAATACCCTTGGCAGGGAAGGGAGAGGCAAAGATTAAAACAGAGACTGAAGGAACACCCATTCAGAGCCTGCCCCACATGTGGCCCATACATATACAGCCACCCAATTAGACAAGATGGATGAAGCAAAAAGTGCAGACCAACAGGAGCCGGATGTAGATCGCTCCTGAGAGACACAGCCAGAATACAGCAAATACAGAGGCGAATGCCAGCAGCAAACCACTGAACTGAGAATAGGTCCCCCGTTGAAGGAATCAGAGAAAGAACTGGAAGAGCTTGAAGGGGCTCGAGACCCCAAAAGTACAACAATGTCAAGCAACCAGAGCTTCCAGGGACTAAGCCACTACCTAAAGACTACATGGACTGACCCTGGACTCTGACCTCATAGGTAGCAATGAACATCTTAGTAAGAGCACCAGTGGAAGGGGAAGCCCTGGGTCCTGCTAAGACTGAACCCCCAGTGAACTAGACTATGGGGAGGAGGGCAGCAATGGGGGGAGGGTTGGGAGGGGAACACCCATGAGGAAGGGAAGGGGAGAGGGGGTTGTTTGCCCGGAAACCGGGAAAGGGAATAACACTCGAAATGTATATAAGAAATACTCAAGTTAATAAAAAAAAGAAAGAAAAAAAAGAAAAAGTCAAAGAATGAATCAGAAAGAAAAATAAATCAAAAGCTACAGCAAAAAAGGAAGAAAGCTTTTTCTGATGAAAATTCATCCTCTTCAGAATTCTTATTTGAATCAGATTATGAAGAGGAGGTGCAGGGAAAAGGGAAAAGAAAATATGATGAACAAGAAAGACAGATGGAAAAGACGAACAATAAGAAAAAATAAGAAACATCACAAGAAACACAGTAAGAGGAAGAACAAGAAGTCTAGTTCAAGTTGCAAGTCAGTATAACAATGAAGGAAAACAAACAGACTTTCTATATTTAAAATGAAGAAAAATCTAAAGGAAACTTCATCTGTGAAAAAGCTACGTCATATTTACCAAACTAGATGAGATTCACTGTGTTGGTAGAGTCATTCTTGACTTTAAGTTGCCAGTAAAAGTGCTGTTGTGCCACAAAAGGACATATTTATTGTTTGCAGCTTATATACAGGTTTTGTTTGTTTAATGTCTGTCTTTATGCTTTAAAGGTACTCATTTGAGAACTAAAACTCAGTTATCATACAGGTGTTAAAATGTTCGGAGTTAAAGGTTTTAGATAATGAATAATTTTGACCAAAAATGCATCTATTGTTAAAGGTATATAACTTGTACACAGCTTTAAAATACAGTCAGAAACAAGCTTACAATTATAGTTGGCATTTTTGAAAACAACATTGTTGTTCAAAATTTAATTTTTGCAAATATATTTGGTTGATGTTACATTTTTTAAGATAATTTTTGTTTACATTGGGGACACATTCATATCAGTGAGTGGGAGAGGGATATGTTTGGCTAGCTGAATAGTGTGCCTTTAGTTTTTACACATGCTATTTTTGCAAGTACAGCAGCCAGTTTTTCATACATACTCAAGTTCTAGAATGTTGTTGTATACTCTATCAAATGAACAAGAAAGCAGTTTACAGCATAAAGTCCCCAAAGCAATGACATTTATCACTACTTCAGTACTATTCACTCTCCAATATAAAATGCTATTAAATGTTAGAAAACAGCATGATTTGAATTAACTGTTATTTTTTGAAGGGCAATCCTTTTAAAATGTCCCTTGCTTTGCTTCTTTGAGGTTTTTATTAATAAATATTATGATTCCTTTGCATATTTTAAATTGCCACTTTAATTATCCACTGATGATTTTTAAGTCAAGTGGTGATCCTTTTAACATAATTTGTGGTTAAGATATAAAGATCAAGTTTGTAGTATTTTAACATTTGGGAATTAGTTTCATCTCAGTAATGTATCTAAATTGCAGATTTGCCAAATTATTTAGCATGTAAAATAAAGATCTTTAAGAAACTATAACGTCTTCATATTGAAGCTGGTTTACTATATGCAAGTTGAGTGTCAGACTTCTAGTATGATGTGTGTCTTTTCATATAAACTACTGCCAATATCTTAGTATGCTTTTTAAAATGTATTAGTGTACTAAACATTAGTATGAAAGTAAAGTGGAAGTTAAATTTACTTAAATGACATCATTTCTCTTTCTGTTTTTTCTATATTTCACTAAGGTCCTGTGCCTTGTGTCAGTTTCTGACTCATATTCACTACTAATGTTAAAAAAAAAAAACTCCTGTTATAGAGGATACATAATAATGTCATGGTAAAAAATAGTATTTTGGCATAATGAGAGGCCCTGTTATTTTTTTTCAGATAGCTGATTTCACTACAAAATCTTTGAATGAAAATCAAAATTATATAAAACATCTAGTAGTTAAATGACTTTTCACCTGGGCAGAACATTGTAGTCAGAATTTTGGACCATCTCAATATGGTGCTAAATCAACTTGAAGTTTCATAAATTGTTTCTTAAAATTTTCTATTTGTATATTGCTGATAAAATTATTGTATTTAAGGAATATTTTGTATCCATATAGTATTTTCAAGATTATTCAGTAAATGTTTTAAAAATTATATTATTTGTTGAATATGGCAGATGCATTTATGATTCATCCTGTTTCTCTATGCTCCTACTCACTGTCCAGTAAATTTGGCTGAGGCACTGAAAAAAAAAAGTGAATAACATTTCACTGATTGTACAAGAGTATTTTCCTCCATAGACGGAAGTAAAAAATAAAAAACAAAATGCAACTAATTGAGGAGGAAAATTACAGAACCTAAAACAAACAAACACCTTTAAAGACTGGCGAAAGGGGCTGTGGAGAGAGCTGATTAGTCAAAAGCACTAACTGCTCTGGTGGAGCACTAGAGTTTGGTTCCCATCACTCTAAGGGTAATTTATAATCTCCTGTATTTCCATGGATATAAATCCAAGGGATTTAACAGCCAAATACAATTTAAACTCTGAAATATTTTGAAATACAGTGATGTTGATGAATGGATGAGTAGTCAAGAGTTGGTTTCCTAGAACAAGTCTTTTTTTCAAACATTTCTTTTTCTTTATCTGTGTGAGTGCATCTGTGTCAGCACAGAGCAAGTGAATGTACCATGCACAGAAAGTAGGAGAGGGTGTTAGACCTTCTGGAGCTGGTATTACTTGCGGGTATGAATGTCTCTAATATGGGTGCAGGAAAGAAAACTTGGGTCCTCTGGAGAAGTATCGACCTGAGTCATTTGTTCAGTAGCTGTAACAACGCATAAAATTGACCGTAAACATCAATTTTATTAGCCTCTAGCTTGTATTCATTGCTTTAAATAATGTGCTTAAGATGCAACCTCCAAGATGCATATTATTTTTATTATTTTTTAATGTTTTTTTTTATTTTTAGTCTCTTTACATCTCAATCACAACCCCCTCCCTCCTCTATTTTCAGTCCCACCCTTAAAAATTCCTCCCCCATTGTTCCTACCTCTTCAGAGAAGGGTTTCTCCTCTTGGGTAACCCTATACTCAGGAACATCTAATCTCAGCAGGTCTAGAGACATCCTCTCTGACTGAGGCTTAACCAGGCAGTCCAATTAGGGAGGGAAAGGGATCCAATGGCAGAGAACAGAGATGGAGACAGCACCCATTTCATTTGTTAAAGAGAAACTACAAGAATACCAAGCTGCACATTTGCTATAGATGTGTAGGTGGCATAAGTCCAGCTCCTCCGTGCTCCACGGCTAGTACTCCAGGCTCTGTGAGCTCCCCACAGTCTGAAGTTAGTTGACTCTGTGGGTCTTCTTGTGGGGGTCTTTGACCTCTTAGAATTGATTATTTCTAGCCCTCACTCTTCCACAAGTCTCCTCAGACTCCACATGTTTGGATGTGTGTCTTTGCATCTGCCTCCATTGAGTGCTGAATCAAGTGTCTCAGGAGACACTTTATGCTAGGTTCCTATATGCAAGCACAGTGGATTATTAATAATGTCAGGGTTTGTCTCTCTTACATGGGATGGGTTTCAAGTTGGGGCTGTCATTGGTCAGCTTTGCCCTCAGTCTCTGCTCCATCATTATCTCTGCACATTTGTAGTCAAGACAAATTTTGGTTTGAAGGATTTGTGGATGAAGTGATGTTTCTGTCCTTCTTCTTGATGTCCAGCCTGGCTATGAAGGTAGCCACTACAGTTTACATATGTTCCTCAGTTAGGAATGTAAGCTAAGGTCACTCCCATAGCCTCTGTATATCTTTTCTTATTCCAGTTAGTCACCAGGGATACCCAACCCCCTGCTATTTTCATTTTCACTCCAAGGCCTCTCTCACCCCTCCTAAATCCACATCTCATCATGAAACCAGTTCTCCTCCTTACCTCCTTTCTCATCCAGTTTCCTCTTTATTCTCACCTTCTGAATGAGATAATTCATCCTCCATTTTGGACCTCCATATTACCTATCCAGTTTCTTTGGGTCTGTTTATTATAGCATGGTTATCCTGCACATTGTGGTTAATGTCTGCTTATAAGTGAGCACATACCATATATGTATTTCTGTCTGTGGGTTACCTCATTCAGTATGATATTCTCAAGTTCCACCCATTTGCCTGCAAAATTTAAAATTCATCATCTAGCTGTTTTTAATACATGAATAGTATTCCTGTGTGTAAATGCACCACCTTTTCTTTATCTATTCTTCAGTTGAGGGATATCTAGGTTGTATTCAGTTTCTTGCTAATACAAATAAGGGTGCTATGAACATTGTTGAGCAAGTGGCCTGGTGATTTGTGGGACCTCTTTTGGGCATATTCCCAGGAGTGGTATAGCTTAGTTAAATGTTAGAACTATGCCCAGTTTTCTGAGAAACTGCCAAAATGCTTTGGAAAATGATCAGAAAATTTTACACAAACACTGGCAATGGATGAAAGTTCCTCCTGCTCCATATCCTTACCAGCATGTGCTATCGCTTCAATTTTTGATCTTAGTCACTTTGATGGGTATAAGATGAAATCTCAAGGTCATTTTGATTTGCATTTCCCTGATAACAACAAACATTTAATATTCTTTAAAGGCTTCTTGGTCATTTGAGATTCTTCTGTTTAAAATTCTCTCTTTATCTCTGTACTACAACACATCATGAGCAGATGTGTTTCAGACTCTGTGATGGCAAATGTCAACCTAGACAACTAAGAAACTCACACACTAGAAACTCACACACAGACACACAGTCACACACACACACACACACACACAGAGACATTCCCTCTCTGTCTCTCTCTGTCTCTCTCTCTGTCTCTGTCTCTGTCTCTCTCTCTCTCATCACCACCAACAAAATATCAGAAATTAATAATCACTCATCAGTAATAACTCTCAACATTAATACACTCAATTCCCCAATAAAAAGACACAGGCTAACAGAATGGACCCCAAAGCAAGACCTATTGTTTTGCTGCATGTAAGAAATACACCTCAGCAATATAAACACTACCTCAGAGTGAAGGTCTAGAAAAAAGTTCCCCAAGAAAGCTGACCAAAGAAAGAAGCTAGAGTAGCCATTCTAATATCTGGCAAAATAGACTTTCAACCAAAAGCAATCTAAAGAGACAGGGAAGGACCCTTATACTCATCAAAGAAAAAAATTTACAATGTTGATATTTAAGTTCTGAACATCTATGTCCCAAACAAAAGGGCATCGACATTTGTAAAAGGAACACTGCAGAAGCTTACAACACTTCTCAAACTCCACACGTATATAGTGGAAGGCTGTAATGCCCCACTCTCACTAACAGACACGTCACCCAGACCAAAGCTAAGCAGAGAAATAATGAAACTAACTGAAACCACGAATCAAAATGACCTAACAAATACCTCTAGAGCATTTCAGCCAAACACAAAAGAATATAGATCCTTCTCAAAAATTGGCCATATAGTTGGTCATGAAGCAAGCCTCAACAGATATAAGAAAACTGAAATAATGCCTTGTTCCTTATCAGACCACCATGGATTAAAGGTGAGCTTCAACAACAACGAAACACCAGAAAGCCTACACACTCATGAGAACTGAACAATTCTCTACTCAGTGATCTCTGGGTTAGGAAAAATTAACAAAGACATTAAAGTCTTTATAGAATTCAATAAAAATGAAGGCAAAACATACACCAATTTATGAAATCCAATGAAAGCAGTGCTAAGAGGAAAGTTCATAGCACTAAGTGCCTCCATAACAAAATTAGAAAGTTTTTATTCCTGCAATTAAAAAACTATATCTAAAAGCCCTGGGGGGTGGGGAGTAACAATCACACCCATGAAGAGAAAAAGACCAAAAAAAAAATCAAATTCAGGGCTGAAATCAGTCAACTTGAAACGTGATGGACTCAAGTGTAGAGAACCACAGCCACACAAAGGACAGAGAGAGTCCTAATCGGGTTCTCCATTGGGTTCTCCCTAGGAAATCTGGGAGACTGATCTCCCCTCTGCTGCAAAGGGGGAGAAGAGATGATATAAGTCACAGGGCATGGAGGATAGAGGAGAGCATAGCCCGCTGACTCAATTAAGCGGGGCTCACATGGGCTCTGCACCAGATCCTCTGTGTATATGTTTGTGTCTGTTAACTTGGTGTTTTCATGGGACTCCTAACAGTGAGAGCCAATGGCTCTCTGTTTTCCTGTTTTCCAAACTCTTTTCCTGTTTGGGGGCCTCTTTTCCTCCAACTGTATTTTCTTCTGAAGCCTCAATATGAGGGCTTTCACCTTTTCTTACTTATGTCTTGCTTTGCATAGTTTAACTCCTCTCTTGAAGACCTATGTTTTTTTCTGAGAAGGAAATGGACAGAGATTTCATCTGTGGGAGAGAGATGGGATAGCTGAGAAGAGGGGAGATAGGGGAAAGTTGAAATCTGAATGTATTATATTAAAGTAATAAAAGAAAAGCATGCTATTCTTGGGACTTTTCACAATGGGGACATAAAAATGCTTCCAAAACATCTTTTTTCTAAAAAAAAAAGCCTTTGGTTTGTTTTGAAAGCTTGCAATTTCACTTAGAACTACAGGGTAGTCAAAAAGTACATTAAATCCCACCACCACTGACTTCAAATTTAGAAGCAGAAAGCATGTGGAAGTAACCTAGAGGCTTCAGGTAGAAAGAAAAATTCACTCTGTGTTTGAAAGCCACCCTTAAGAGCCAAGTGCATTCTTCAGGATCATTCTAAAATCTTAATAGATGGCAGAAAACCAAGGATTTTCAAGAAAAACAGTGAGAATGGTAAAACACTAAACAGAACAACCATCAACAAAGTAAAATAACAAAATTTAAATCTGTCTTTACTATAGGACATGTTGATAAATTTTGAGTAATCAAAACAGAAACAGCAGGCAGACAGAACAGACAGAACAGATATGTCCTTTAGGGACAAGGCAGCCTTCCATTATGAACCTGTTATAGTATTTGTGTCAAATATTTTCACCAAAGAATAGAAGTATTATTCACAGATAGAAGGCTGTTCCATTTCTAGAAATAGTGTGTATAATAAATAATAATTCTTCAGCTTCAGTACCACCCACTATCATCCCTGTATCTCATGCTGACACTGCTCACAAGTCATATCTCAGACCAGCTGAAGACCTTCACAGTGCCTTTATAAGATACATGTTTTATTGTCATGTTATTGAAAGAAGCTGGGAACTTACAAATGTTTACATATAGCATTGAGTTTGCTCAAAATCCAGGATGAATCCACTTGACAGAGCTTTAGTAATTCATCTTCATTGTCCCCCTGCAGTGATCACAGATTCAGGTGGAAGTTAATACAGTAGATCGTTTATTCTATTATTGGACAACTATGGACAAGAACAATTACACTGCCTAATTGCTCATCCACAAAATAGAATTCCACTAGTAACAAATATATCGTGAACATGAGACTTATAAACAAATCATCATGAAAAGCTGAATATAATATCTGAGATTGAGAATTCATATGAAAATACCAGCTGGAAGATATATTTTAATCATAATTAGTGGGTGTGCTTATGTGTATGTCTATGTGAGAGAATAGAAAATAAACAAAACTCATCAAATCTGAAACCTCCTTATAGATGGATATGGCCACTCTGAAAAGCTTGGGGACTGAGCAGCAATAGACTTATTTAATGAAATTTAGCTACAGTATAACAAATGTGGAAGACAGAAAGAAACCAGGTGGATTCCTGATGTTTGGCCCAGGAATACACACCTTCCACACACAAGCAGTTTGTTTCTCTATTTTTTATTTTTTGTTGTTGTTCTTGTTAATTGTTTTTGATGTTGATGAATGACACCCCCAGACAGGCTTCCCTGGCCAGCTTCCACGGTCCTCACCTCTGTCTTGGCCTTGTCGTATCATCACCTTGACAGAGATAGCCTTGCTGATTCCACTTCTGAGATTGTTAGACAAGGAGAAAGGCTGAGAGCCTCCTATTAGGACAGGTCCAGCCATGGTTGCTGAATGAACTGGATCAGCACACTTTATATCCTGAGCAGTGGGCATGGCCAGCTTCTGCTTCCATTAAAACCATTAAATGCTCTGGAATAGTCAGTGTGGAGCTTCTCCTCATTCTCTCCTGAGAGATCTCAGAATATTATGTCTTGATATGGAGTTACACAATATACTGGAAAGGTATGACATACAATATACAATATATGTATATGTATATGTATATGTGTGTGTGTGAATGTGTTTGTGTGTGTGTAATTGTTCCACCAGAAAGTTCCCATTTTCAATTTTGTTTTTTCCTACAGCGAGTCCTACATATGTGAATTACCAGTAGCATTTTTTAGTTGAATTTACTCTGCAATTACAGCCTTATTTTCAACAGTTCTCTTAAAGGCAATTATTCACTCTGTGTGCATTTATTCCCATATCAGGCTGAGCTGATCTGCCTACATTGCATTTTCAGACAAGACTCGAACATTATTCAGCTGGTTGGTTTTTATTTCATTTTGTCAGATGCTTAAATACAGTGCTACAGTTATTTTTATAGAACTACTTCCATAGACACTTATATCACAAAAGCAGATACCAGCAAAAGCACTGGCCAGGCATATTTTGTAACTGATTTCTTAGTGAATCATAACATATGAGTGAGTTGTATCTCTACATTAGGACTAACATTGTCTGCCAACAAAGGCTACATGTTTTCACTAATTTTATTGAAAATTTCAAATTTGGTATAGTTGTTTGTAGTATTTACATTGTTACTTTCCCATTATGATCAGAAATATGTGCTGTTGACTGAATTATCTTTCCCCTAAACTCAAGGGTTCACTCCCAAGCATTGCATGCAATTCTTATTTGTACTGTTGAATAAGGATTCTAGAGTGCATTAGAAATGCATGTTTCATAGTATAAAGGAGAGATACCAAGAGGATTTAGAAGTCATGAAGAGGGCATTTGGATAACCATTTCTGCTGAACAACCTGACTGACAGATGTCACAGATCAAATGATCAAAAGGGCAGAGGACAATTCTTCCAATTCTGAGAGTTGTCTACTACAGCACAAGAAGAAAATGTGAAATATTTTCTTCAAAGTTTATTATTTTTATTTATTTTATGTTATTTTTTTCAGACAACATTTCTCTCCATAGCCTTGGCCATCCTGGAACTCATTCTGTAGACTGGACAGGCCTCGAACTCACAAAGACCTTCCTTCCTCTGTCTCCAAAGATTTGGAATTAAAGACATGCACTACCACTGCCTACCCAAAATTTATTAACACATTCTCATTATAATATTCTCCTTAATATGATGCTCATCTTAGGTCAAATTTTAGATTGTTTATTCCTTGACGATTTACATTAGAAAGGTTACAACTGAGAATTCTTTCTCTACATCTTAGAAATGTATATAATTTTTATTAGATGAGCTAGTTTTAAGTCAAGCACATTCCTTAGAATTATTTGTGCAGTATATCCTTAAAATATAAACAACTAATTTTCAATTTTTGGGTAGAGGAATAGCTTAGATTAATAAACAACAATAAGCAAATAAATATGATTATATCATAGCACTAAGAAAAATTAATAAATGCAAACAGTTCTTCACTCAGCAGTGGTGAGATGGGCTTCTGGGTCCTACTGGCACCCAGTACTTTTGCACAACCTTGCCCGGCACTTCCCAGAGATCATGTCAAATTTCTTCCCATTGCTACTGCTCAAAATAAATGGGTCCATTTCTGTTTAATTGGAAGAAGAGGACTAGCCATAATTCAGAGAGACTTGCCCTGAGGAGGAGTATGTGGGGGATGTGCCACCAAAGCCCTGCTTAGGGTTGGGATGTAGCTCAGAGGTAAAAACCTGCTCCATGGTGGATGAGCTGTAACTCCCTGAATGGGCTTGAGAAGAGGTAGTATTCGAGGTCTCGGAGATCCTGGGAGACGGGACAGAGGACGTGGAACTATGGGTCATAACAAAATCGGTGGTAGAGGTAGAGGTAAGATAGGGCGGGGAAGAGGGAGCTTTGGTGGCAGAGGCTGAGGTCGTGGCCAAGAGAGAGGTGCCCTCACTCGCCCTGTATTAACTAAGGAGCAGCTGGACAACCAATTGGATGCATACGTGTCGAAAACTAAAGGACACCTGGATGCCTACATGGCACAGACAGATCCTGAAAACAATGATTGAAGCCTGCCTGCCTGCCTGCCCACCTGTTAGACTCTTGTTAAAGTCACCACATCTATAAAACAGCCTTAAAAAACATGAGAAGAAACTTGATTGATGCTGGAAGGATCTGTCACAAGAGGCTGTGGATTTACCTGCTACCAGTTGGTGCGTTTAGTTCATTCTGTCTACTTTTTGAGACTTTGTTGTATGAAATCCTATTTTCCTTTAATTTGGTTGAGTATGTTTTGTTGTTTATCCAGTCACCCAGACATCTGTTTGAATAGGAATGCATTGGCCTTGCAAGTAGAACAATTTTCCGGCCTCTGTCTGTCATATACTCTTGACCTTTTTAAATATTTCTTAATCGAAATATTGATTTCTATGATCCCAGAAGGAGCCAGTATTCTCACTGTTAGATGGTCTTTGGGACAGAGTTCTAAATCTTTCATTAAAGGCTTTTTGTTAATATCTGGAGCTAAAAGTGTGTTTGCTATGTTGACAGAGATAGTGGTAAATTGGAAATGTTGGTATTGCTACCAGGCCACAGAATGGGTTACAAATGATGGCAACTTTAATTTGGTCAAAGCCTACATTGAAACTACATAGATGGTAACAGACAAGCTAAATTGAAATTTCCACCCTAAGAAAAGGTTTCTTAATTTATCCTGCCTTTCCATAAAGACTCAGACATTACCAGAGTTTGGACCTTTATCTAAACAGTTACTTTAGAATCGTGCCAAAGAATAAAAGTAAAAATTGTTCCAAGAGTAGAATTTGGGCACAGTAGATAGTGTTTCCAAAAGAAAGTTATTTAGAAATGTAAGGCAGCAAAAAGACAACATGTACTTGGAGAACAAAGGAGATTCTATTTCTGTCACAATTACATACAGACTGTATATCCCACAGATATGCTTTGGATTTTTTGTTTTGGATTTTAATGATAAATTTATTTTGATTTTGTGTATGTCTGTTTTGCCTACATGTATGCCTTTGTACCTACCATTTGCTATATAGTACCTGGACAGGCCTGATGAGGTCAGCACATCACTTGGACCTGGAGTTAAATACTTTTGTGAGCTACCATTTCGTGCTGAAAAGTAACCCTATAAGAGCCTCAAGAAGTCTGAACTACTGAGCTATCTCCTAAGTCTTTCCCTAGTTTTTCTAGCAGCTCATATAATAAAAAATGTTAAAAGTTAAAAATGTTGAAGGAAGCTGAGCAGGAAGGCAGCCTTATAGGAAGACCAGCACTCTCAACTAACCCAGATCCCTGAGATATCTAAGGCATTGGGCCACCAACCAGACAGCATACATGAGACTGTCAGAGGCCCTGGACACATACACAGAAGAGGGCTGCCTCAGTGTGAGAAGATATAACTAACCCTGACAGAGACTTGAGGCCCCAGGGAGTTTGGGGGCCTGGCACAGGAGGGGGCATCCTCTTGGAGACAGGGTGGAGGAGGAGTGGGATGAGGAACTGTGGGGTGGCAGACCAGAAGGACAGTAATGACTGGAGTATAGAAAAGGTAATAAGAATACCAGTGGAAGGGGAAGCCCTGGGTCCTGCTAAGACTGAACCCCCAGTGAACTAGACTGTTGGGGGGAGGGCGGCAATGGGGGGAGGGTGGGGAGGGGAACACCCATAAGGAAGGGGAGGGGGGAGGGTGGGGAGGGGAACACCCATAAGGAAGGGGAGGGGGGAGGGGGATGTTTGCCCGGATACCGGGAAAGGGAATAACACTCGAAATGTATACAAGAAATACTCAAGTTAATAAAAAAAAAGAAATTAAGAAGCTGGATAGTAACTGCACTTCTGCAGTTGATCATTTTTATCCCAGGGCATGTGTTCCTTGTCAGGGGTTTTCTTTCTGGTCTGTTTTCTTTGAAGCATCGGAAGGGGAAGAGTGTCAGTGGAGGGTAAGACTTGGTCTTACAACATAACTCTGTCTTATGAGATATTTAGGGTTGCTGTATAATAATAAACATTATACTTATCTAAGTCTAAGTTATTATGTTACTCTAGCTGATTTACTTATTTAAGTCTAAGTTACTATGCTACTGTAACTGACTTGCCTTCTGTATTCCTCTGAGGCCAGAAATTGCAGTCTCTAGCACATAGCACCTCATCCTAAAACAGCAGGAGATGAAGTAAAGGATTAATTGCTGGAGCCTTTTCCCCTTTGTCCAGATGCCTCTTGTTTGTCAGGCTAGGGGGAAACTTTGGAGAAATAAACTATTGAACCAAGAGAAGAATAGCACTTGCTGAAGGGAAAACTTTTACACAGGTAAGTATGCATAAACTCACATAAGTTCATTTAATGATTCCCAAATGCACATTTATGCATTTCCATTCAAACCAAGCTTGCATGCATTCCCAGAATTACATACTTACTCGTGCACACGCACACACACACACACACACACACACACACACACACACACACACTCTTACATATACATATAGAGCTAAAGACCAAACACAGGTACAGAAAGAACTCACTCATTCTGGATGGAAAATGAGCTCCAATCTTCATTGCATTGACAAAGGAAAAGCTATCCTTTTAATGTTAAATGAATTAAACCCATGTTTGTATGAAGAAGGCTTTGTTCCTTTTAAAAAGACTAAGCCTGTATTGTTATTAAGAAAAGACCTTTTCTGTCCCATGGTAAGGAGCAGTTTGCCAGCTCTGTCTGCATTGTCCTTCTAATTTGGCTCTTTTCTACTTATCCTAAATCACTGCTATACTCTTACTCTCAATGCCTTTTATCCCAAAGCTATGCCTATACTTCTAAGTTGTTGAGTTCAGTTCTGGATAAAATGTGTTCTGTTTCCCAGAAAATGTGCTAGAGCCAGGAACACTAACTAGTCTCCCAGGAGACCTGCAGCAACCCACAGACACAAGAAGCAGACTCCAGACAGAGACACCCAGGCCTGTTAACAACAGAGGTAACCAGATGGTGAGAGGCAAATACAAGACCATAAGCAACAGAAGTCAATATACTTTGGCATCATCAGAACCCAGTTCTCCCACCACAGCAAGCTCAAGATGCCCCAACACACTAGAAAATCACGATGCTGACCTAAAATCCTATCTCACAAAAATAATAGAATGCTTTAAGGCAGATTATAAATAACCCACTGACAGAAATACAGGGAAACACAGGTAAACAGGTAGAAACTCTTAAAGAGAAAACGAATAAATCACTTAAAGAAATACAGGGAAAAACAATCAAACAGGTGAAGGAACTGAACAAAGTGGTTTAAGACCTAAAAATCAAAGTAGAAACAATAAGGAAAACACGAATGGAGGTGGCCTTGGAAATGGAAAATCTAGGAAAGAAGTTAGGAGCTACAGATGCAAGCATCAAGAACAGAACAAAAGATATAGAAGAGAGATCATACCTACTCTAGCTTTAGTCCTTCAATAAAATGGTCTAAAGTTCTAAGAGTACGAAATGAGTAAGGTCTAGATCTTAGATGTTTGTCATGGTATGCAAAGTGCAATATGCTTACTGAACACTCCAGAGTAAAATTATGAACTAGAATTCTTGCTAAGTGTCAGAATGTGAATAAAAAAAGATGCAGATGAACTCCAATATTCCAAAGCATCTTGGAGATGTTAGATACATCCATTACCTTGACTATGATGGTAGCTTTGATATGTGTACATGTTAAAAACACCCCCAGAACAACCCCATGAAATTGTGTACATCACAATTGTGATGAAATATCACAATTTCTTTATCAACTATGCTTTAACAAATTATCTAATTATTCATTAAGAGAAATTAAAGCCTGGCACTCAAAAGCAGAATAACAACATACTTAAAGAATGTTACAAATCTATCTGTATATCAGTCCATCTCTTTTCAGTCATCTATGACATTAAATTTGTAAGGTAGGGATTTTACTCAATTCCGAATACAAGAATATTAACTGGTATAAATATCGTAAAGATTCATAATATACTGGAAATATTATGAAACCAAGTATATTGTCCAATGAGAATATGACAGTGGAAACAATTCTATAAGCATAGTATAAATTATATAGCTTTATGGTGCCATAATTTCTAAAAGCCTCTTATTTATATCCCAAGATATTTAGCCTATACCATGTATATATTAGTATACATGTTTAAACAAAGGGGGACTTGTTTATCCCTCTTAGGAAGCCACAACTTTCCACTCTCAACACAAACAGGAAGAGAAGTCGGACACTACATCCTGTAACCAAGAGGATGGCTGAATATGTCTATCAAGTACAGTTCAGTTGGGCTCCATATTCATAGTGACCACAGAGTACAGATTTTGTAATGACACAAAAATTGATTGCTGCCAAGGTCCAGCCTCAGCATGAGGAGGGTCCTAAGAAAGGTGGGAATGGGAACAATGCTGATGCAATAATGATATGGGGTCAGTAGTAGATTCAAGGGAACATCAGGTATTCTCTCTGTTCCCTGACAATTCTCAGTATTTTTTATTCCTCAATTTAATAATTCTTTAGTTTAATTGCTCTTCAGCTTAATGACCTGAGGGAGTCTGAGCCCAGTCTTTTACTTACTAAAGCTACACCATCAAGGCGTTGATCATTGTTAATAATTATCAAAAATATTAAATTTATATAAACTCTATGAGTCCTAGATTAATAGTACCAAAAATCCATTCCCTTAGAGCAGAACTAAACCCAAAGCAAAAGCATATTTCCCTAAAGGTTTACACAGACTGTTCTTCACAGGTAGTTGGGCAGAGCTCTCACAGTTTCCTGGTACAGCAGACAGTGGTTTTTTTTTTTTTTTTCTTTCTTTTTTTTTTATTAACTTGAGTATTTCTTATATACATTTCGAGTGTTATTCCCTTTCCCGGTTTCCGGGCAAACATCCCCCTCCCCCCTCCCCTTCCTTATGGGTGTTCCCCTCCCAACCCTCCCCCCATTGCCGCCCTCCCCCCATAGACTAGTTCACTGGGGGTTCAGTCTTAGCAGGACCCAGGGCTTCCCCTTCCACTGGTGCTCTTACTAGGATATTCATTGCTACCTATGGGGTCAGAGTCCAGGGTCAGTCCATGTATAGTCTTTAGGTAGTGGCTTAGTCCCTGGAAGCTCTGGTTGCTTGGCATTGTTGTACTTTTGGGGTCTCGAGCCCCTTCAAGCTCTTCCAGTTCTTTCTCTGATTCCTTCAATAGGGGACCTATTCTCAGTTCAGTGGTTTGCTGCTGGCATTCGCCTCTATATTTGCTGTTTTAAGTAACTATTTTCATATAAAAATGAAAAAAAAATAGATGACTAAAATAAAAATGATTACTAACAAGAATTTGAATTTATGTAAGTAATACAGATTTCTCTAATATCTTTCAAGACATTATCTCCCATTCTTCAAATAGCTAAAAACCAAAGTGCTAACTTTTTATATTCTTCTACGTCTTGTTAATTCTGTTATTTTCATTTCCTTATCCTAGCAATTCCATAGCCTCATATACTCTCCTAATAGTATTTATTCCTAATTCATATATAATTTCCTATTTTTCCTATCCATACTTTTTTTCCTGAGACCACTTTAGCTCTCTATCTTTGATATCCCCAACTTCACCCTGGCTAATGAATGCATCAGTCATTGGATGGAGGGTACAAATATCCCTTCATGATTCCACATTCAAGACCAAGTCTGGCAATAAACCATTTCAACGAAGAACCATGTAGGCTTTTATGGCCCTCGTGTTATATTGTCTAGATCATTTCCCATGGCCGTAAAGGCCTAGCAGAAAGCCTGTTCCTTGTGCTCCATAACTTCATGACCAAATCTTCATTCTTCATAACTGAACACTGCATCTACTTCAGTTACTATGGTGTAATTAGCTCTGAATAATGGGAGTCTGGGGGAAGTATGTTCCCCAGAAAGAAAGATTGAAAGTAGAGTAGTAAAGACAGAAGATCAACTTTGGGGCAACAGTAACCATCAGCACATGTGGAGACCATGGGGATCAATGGCCTGGCTATGCTCCAGGGGCAGGAACTGTGTCATATCTCCCTTTATGTAGCCATGCCCAACCCAGCAGGTTGCCAACCTTAGAACCATGCAAAGAGTGTTCAGAAAGGCGTCATCACTACTTTACATTGGGTTCTGATGAAGGCCTAAGGACCATCTTTATTGCTTATTAAAACTACTTCTGATATGAAGTTGGCATAAGCAGTGTTCTAGTTTTCTTTATGCTGATTCAATAAATACATGGCAAATGCAGCTTAGAGGAGGAAAGTCAGCTTACAATTGCAGGTCACGATCTAATGGTGATGGAAGTCAGGGCCGGAACAGTAAAGCACTGACCACAGCAGAATGTAACTTGCTCTTTTGCTTACTCATTGGCTCATTGGTTCATACTTACTAGCTTTTTATAGACCCTAAACCCTCCTGTCTCAGAATTGAATGATGCAAAATGGTCTTCGCTCTTCTGTATCAGCTAATGAAGAAGAATGAAGCTCACAGAAATGGCCTCAGATCAATATGATAGACACAATTCTTCAATTGAGGCTTTCTCTTCACAAGTGACTCTTATGTTTTGTCAATTTGATAGTCGAAACTATAATAAAGAAAGCAGATATCTAGCTAAAAGTGAAGAAGATAGTTAATGTCTGCTACAATAATGTCTTTATATTGAGAAAACGTGCATAGAAGAGACTGTGTCAGAGTGAAACTCTGTGGAAACTCTGAAGATCAGAAGTTACTGTACACCACCAATCGTCACCTGTAGATATTATAGAGGGTAAAAGAAGATGGCAAGCCCTGTATTTCAATTTCCAGAAAAGTGATAGTTCCTGTGTTTCTTAATTTTACCTCTGTGTTTCTCATGTCATATTACAATCTTAGATCTATGAAAATATATTTGCTTAAGGCTTAAAATGTAAGGCTTTAACTTTTAAGTATTTTTAATAAGATACTAAAACAGTAATATATTTAAAATTATGCCCAAGTCAAATTTGAAGCCTTTAACTTAAGTAAGCTGTGAAGGAAAAATAAGCAGATTTATGAGTTCTAACAAAACTCAATGAACTGAACACCTCTTAGCAACCTTTATCCAGATCAATAGAATCTTAACTGTAAAACAAGATGAGGCTTCTGAAACAAAGATAACACAGAACATTAGTATTACTTTAGCAAATGCTAAATTCTTGATGTTATGCTACAGCTAAAGGAAGCTATGGTAATGTGAATGACATCTACCAGGCTCCTTATAAGCACATGCTGAGTATCAAGCTGAAAATATACCATCACATTGTCTCTCTAAATACCTTTGTGTATGTGCATGTGTGTGTATATGTGTACACGTGTGATAGAAGGACACACACACAGTAAGAAAGAGACAGAGACACAGAAAGAAAATGTTCTCATATGTTTGTGCCCCGTGTATAGGTGGACATCAGAGGGCAACTCGAAGAAATGAGTTCTCACTTTTCAACTTGTCGATGTAGTTGCTGCTATCCTGTATGGCCCAGGGTATGGGACAGTAAAATCATGCCAGGGAGCTTGGTAAGGTAGAGCAGGTTTGAGACCCAGAGACTCTGTGGGCACACACCTGAGACTTAGGTGACACCTGTTTCCTGCCAGATTCCTCGCCTGGAACATATGCTACACTTGCCACATAAGGAAAGGTGACATGTGGTCATATAGGCCCAGAACAAAGTTGTCTATGCTAATGAGGTACTTAGGGGCTCTGAGGGATTAGCCAATAAGCTTCCCTTTTCAACATTGCTCCCTCTAAATGGTATTTAATCTTGAGTCCACCCTGAGAGGTTCCACCTAAGTTACTGTCTCCTAAGTTAAAGACTTATGTCAAATTACACAAGATTACTCACAAGATTACTGGGATTCTACCATGTTCTGAGGGGGAACTGTGCACAGACCTTCATTTGTTTTTAAACAGTAATAAAACAGAATAAGCTGAATGAGATGTGCCACTGGGTTGGTGGCACCTTACAGATGATGATCCTGTAAGTTCCACGTGGCCAGGTGATGCACAACCTGTCTGGTCTGGTATGTAGTCTGTGCTGGCAATAAATGTAGATCCCCACTCCAGTACATGGCATATGACTGCCATACGATACATCAGAGCTGCTACACAACAGTGCAAACCCTCAGAGGAGACGAATCATTTTCAATTTAACCTTACTCTGAAGGTTTTCTTTATTTGCCTCTTCTCTGCTATTATAGCTTCCTGGTGTTTATATGAAGCCAACCACATTAAAAGGCTCTGAAGATGCTAAGGAGAGGCATTTGCCTCTCTGAAGAAAAACATTGGAGTACATGCAAATCAGTAAAAAGAAAAATTTCAAATTAGTCAGGAATTGTGGTGCTTTTTTTGTATTTAATGAATTGGAGACTTTAAATTTTTAATTATATTTATTCTTTAATCTTTTTTAAAAGTCCAGACTTTATCCCCATCCTGGTCCACCCACCAACTGTTCCATATCCCACACATTGTTCATCCCTCCACCTCCCAACCCACTTCCTAGTGCTCCAAGTCTCTCAAGGATTAGGTGCATCTTCTATGACTGAGTCCAGACCCGTAGTCCTCTGCTGTATATGTATGGTGGCCTCATATAAGCTGGTGTATGCTACCTGATTGGTATCTCAGTGTCAGAGAGATCCTGGGGTCTAGGTTAGGTGATACTGCTTTTCTTCCTGTAGGGTCACCCTCCTTCTCAGCTTTCAGCATTTCCCCAATTCAACCACATGGTTCACCAGTTTTTGTCCATTGGTTTGGTATAAATATCTGCATGTGACTCTTTCAGTTGCTTGTTGGGCCTTTTAGAGGGCAGTCATGATAGGCCCATGTTTGTAAGTACGCCATAGCATCAGTAATAATGTCAGTCCTTGGGACCTTCCCCTAAGCTGGATCTCAATTTGGGCCTGATACTGGACCTCCTTTTCCTCAGGTTCTTCTCCATTTCCATCCCTGAATTTCTTTCAGACAGGAACAATTCTGGGTCTGAGTTTTTGACTGTTGGATGACAACCTGCTTCCCTATATTTTTACTACAGGTAGACTCTACAAGTTCCCTCTCTCTGCCATAGGGCATTTAATCTAAGGTTTGAGTCCTGCGATCCTAAGAGTCTCTCACCTTTCAGATCTCTGGTACATTTTAGAGAACCTCCCCCCTAATGTTCTACTTCCTGAGGTTGACTATTTGACATTTTCTGCTGCCCCTCAGTGCTTCAATCCTGTTCCCACCCCACCCCCAATACCTGATCATGTTACCCTTTTGCCCTCCCTGTCATCTTTCTCACCCAGGTCTCTTCCTCCCTTTCTACCTTCTGTGATTGCTTCTTCCTTTGCCCAATTGGGATTGGAACTTCCTTACTTGGGCCCTTTGGCTTGTTAGCCTTCTTGAGTTCTTTGGATTGTGTCCTGGAAATTCTGTACTTTTTTGTCTAATATCCAGTCATTAGTGAGTACATGCCATATTTATCTTTTTGGGTCTGGGTTACCTCACTCAGGATGATATTTTCTAATTCCATCTATTTGTCTGCAAAATTTGGATGTCTTCATTTAAAGTTTCTATTAAAAAAGCCAAAAACTTAATATATACATACACATACATATATATATGTATATATGCATCTTGATATATCTAAAATGCATGTTTTTTAACCTATAGCTTTCAGTAAGAAGTCATAAAACCTCAGTCTAAAAGAAACCATTTTTTTATTTTATAAAACAGGAAAGCCAGCTCATTCTGTCTCTAAATTTACTTACTTAGGTTTACTAGTGCTTAAGAAATCTTTCCTCTTAATGCCAGAATAATACAATTCAAGCTGAGGATGGCAAAAGTCACTTGACATTTGTGTGCTTCAAATTGCAAAGACCAATGGTTAATGAAACCATGAAGTATAGTTTCCCTAAAAAAATTGTGTTAAAAGAGAATCTGCGTGTTTATATTCTTAGCTTAATTACAGTAAGTCTGGTTGGATATTTGAGATTCAGCTCAATATAACGTGAGAGTGGTTATTTTTAATGTCATATCTAATTAGCAAATTAATTTTTAAAACAGCACCAGTAGATATACATTGTATTCTTTGGTGAGGCTCGGGGCTCTCTCTGAGAACATTCTGGAATCAAAAGAGAAATTTAGCCACTAAAGTTGACATTTTAAGAACAAGTTACCACAACCAAAGCATTGTATTCAGAAAACATTCCTCTGTTCTGTACAAATCACAGCTCAGACTACTTGAAATAGCCCCATTTTATAGCAAGAGATCAAAAGCAGGACTGTAGTTAGATGTGGAAGGCCAGTATCCAGGGAACTGTATCTTTGTTCTTTTTGTTTGTTTGTTTGTTTGTTTTTATAACATTTTATTATGTATTTCTTTACTTACATTTCAAAGGTTATTCAACCCTTCCTGGTTTCCTGTCCATAAAGCCCCATTCCCTCCCTCCCCCTCTCCCATACGGGTATTCCCCCTATATATTCCCCTTATTACCCTCCACCATATTCCCCTATAATAGTATAGATGAGATAGACATGTGATAAATAAAAGATGATGAATAGGTAATAGAAAATATAGAAAATAGATGGATAAAGATACATGAACAAATGTGATAAAAAGGAAGTTTTCTGACTCATAGTAAGAAACTAAAAATGAAATTTTTAAAGTGTATTTCACTGGTGTAATTTTTAACTTATAAAATAATGAAATAAACACATACCTCTCTCTCTCTCTCTCTCTCTCTCTCTCTCTCTCTCTCTGTGTTATAATAATATATTTGGGATCAAGGTTGATTTTAGTATATAGCTTCTAAATATAGCCCTTCCCATTCCGCACCAAATTTAATGCCAGTGCTGTAACTAAGTCAGACTCAAGTTGTCATTCAACTGACATTTATCTGTTCTCCATTGGCTATGTGCTTTGGAATAACACACCATCACACCACACCCATTCTCACAGTGATACTCTTAAACTATGAATAAAAACTTCCAGAGGCTAGCATTTCCACAGCAAAGTGCTGAGTTAGGTAAGGGTTACCCTTTCCTTTACCAGAGAAGGGTGGAAGAATGTGTCTTTTTCCATTTTAAAATATCTTCACTGATTTTCAAAAATAAGTCTTTGTTTATCTATATAGAGTGTTCTCTGTGGGGTTTTTTTTGTATTTTGTTCTGTAGTATTTTTTATAACCCTGACACACATTTTAGTGTTTCTATAATTGTGCTACTGTCTACATTCTCAAATACTTCCAAAATCACTTAGTACCAGGACTATCTTTTTCTTCCTTTAGGTTTTTAACCAGGTGACCACACATCTGCAGAAAGGGACATTACTAATTCTCCTACTCCATTAAAAGTGATATGAATCCTCTTTTGTCAAATTGGATTAACCATTGCTTATAGTGTGATTCTTAAACTGAGTATAAGCAGGGTCCCAGAACCCTTGCTTACTCTTCCTAAGGAGAGCTGCTGCTTAGTCGTGTATAACTGTGTAAAGCACTGTTTTATTCTTTGCCAACTAGTCCAAGTTTGCTGAGAGGATCTGTTCAATAAAGCAATTTTGGTATCAATACTTTTAAATTACATAATATTTTCAACCTAACTTTTAATTTTCAGTCAGCCAATCTTTAGTAATTTGAATGCATTTACAACAACAACTTAAAGTTTGGCTTGAAATTTACCTGGGAATTCCAGCTATATTTCAATCTTAGAGTTTCTTTAGAATTCTTTGATATCTGTGTATGGTTTGGGAATAGAAAATTATGTACTTTCTAAGGAAAGATAACCCTTGCTTTCTGTGGCTAAAATTTTTTGTCACTGTGGGAATGATACCTGTAGGAGAGCAGAACCACCTTGGGCATATTCCCCAAGTGTGGCTACTGAAATGGCCACACAGTACTAGAGGTGAGATAATCACCAAAAACATCTTAATCAGTAAGAATCTGACACATGGCTAAGGGCTTCTGTGTCTGATGATGCAAATCACGATGCCTTGCAAACCTTTCATCTGTCTCTTTTCTTTGTCCTCCTTGCATAGGACATCAAGGTTAGTAAGGCCTGATAACCTGACTTTCAGTAATGTTCCTCTACAAATGATGCACCAGGGAATATTCGTCTTTGGCATCCCAAGAACATGTCACTGTTCTGCAGAACACTATGAAAACATTTTTTTTAAGACTGTAGTTTTCTTAGTTTTTGTCTTGAGTTTGCTCCTGTGTGTATTTTACCAGGAGCACCTGTATTTTGTAAGAATAACATACTTCTAAACTCTCCATAGATTTTTTTTCATAGAGAGAGAAGCTTAAGGTTGGTCAAACAAAGTACTTTGTGAGTATGGAGTTTTAGAACCTGAAAGCCAGGCCAAGCAGTAAAATAATCTAGGGAAGTAAGGCACTGAACTTCTCCACATGGAGTATCCATATAATATTGATGAGCCAGCCTACCTCCATGTTGGGATTTAAAAACTATTCTATTACAAAGACAAACTATTTTTATTCCTGTTTATGTTTAAATCTGTTTTAAAGGGATTGGGCTATTCTGACCTGTTCCTCAACTACAATGATTCAGTAATATTTGTTCCAGGAATTGTAACTATGACTTTGTTTCTAAAGGTTATTATGAGCAACTTGTTATGAATACCTTGTTATTACCACCTTGCAATCACCTATATTTCTAAAAGTTTTTATAGTTTTTTCCTTATATGCTATTTCTGTAACCATGACTTTTTCTGCCAAAACCCCTATTTCGAAAACTACTACCCCAACTTATAAAACCTTTACCTTGCCCTTGTGAAGCCTGCTTTAGAGTGAACTAGCTTATGGATGTGAAAATTTAAAAAAGAATGCTTGGTTTAATTATTTTGGCTATGATGATGTTGGTTGGCCATCTTTTTTCTTGAATCACTGGGATTAAAACCATGAATGCTGAGCTCTTCTTTTCCTCTTAATTTTGATAAGAATTTGTCACAATTCAGTTCAATGAACAACTGAAGAGGAGGTAAGGTTTTTAGCTAACTTCAAACATCATAAAACTTACTTTTCCAAAGAGATACACTCATTATCCACCTCTATATATGTTTAGACTATTATATTTCTGATTAATTTTTACAATTATTGAAATTTTGTTTGATAACATTTCCAGTATTTCCTTTGCTTTCCTGGAAGACTGTTATGAAGTTATTACTCTGCCATCTTGAAAACTGCCAATGACTTCCTTCTTACCCAAACACTGAGGCTTAAAGGGTTTGAAGGAAAAATGCACAGCCATCTACTGGTCTTTTGAAGTTGTCCAGTAAGGAGGCAGAGACAGATAAAACTCTTGATGGTAAGTTCCATTCCTCCTATGTTAGGTAGTATATGGGATGGTGTTTCCCCATTGGTTGTACGTCTTTCTTCCTCAGATGAATCTCTCTCATAATTATCCCCCATGAAACCCCAGATGTGTATCTCCTAGATGATTCTAAATCCCAATCAATAATAAATATCTCAAGTAGAAAGCATTGATTGTCTTCTATTATATTTCCCTAGATGCCTGTTTTCTTTTAATAGTTAATTAATTAACATCCCTACTTCAGTTTCTCCTCACTGCCTTCCCCCACTTCCCCACCTACCCCCATCCACTCCTTCATTTCGTTTTAGATCTTTGGGGATCTGTAGATTTATTTATGTATGAACTGGTTATTTTGTATAAAGTACATTGTTAAATTAAAAAAAAATGGAGGAACCCTATAAATATCAACCAGCCCTGGCTTTTCAAGTTGCAGTAAAACTGGGTGCATCCTCTCCTATTAAGCCTAGACAAGGTAGCCAGAAGATGAAAAGGGTCCCAAAGTCAGGCAGCAGAGTTAGGGACTTCCTTTGCTCTTGCTGTTAGGAGTCCCTCCTGAACTACACAACTGTAGTTTATATGCAGAGGGTCTAGGTGAATCCCATTCAGGTTCCTTGGTTTGTGGCTCAGAGCTCTGTGAGGCTCTATGGGCCACATTTAGTTGTTTTTGCAGGTTTCTTTATGTTGTCCTTGACTCTCTGGCTCTTTTTTTTTTATTAACTTGAGTATTTCTTATATACATTTCGAGTGTTATTCCCTTTCCCGGTTTCCAGGCAAACATCCTCCTCCCCCCTTCCCTTCTTTATGGGTGTTCCCCTCCCCATCCTCCCCCTGCCACTTTCCCCCCAACAATCTACTTCACTGGGGGTTCAGTCTTAGCAGGACCCAGGGCTTCCCCTTCCACTGGTGCTCTTACTAGGATATTCAATGCTACCTATGAGGTCAGAGTCCAGGGTCAGTCCATGTATAGCCTTTAGGTAGTGGCTTAGTCCCTGGAAGCTCTGGTTGCTTGGCATTGTTGTACATATGGGGTCTCGAGCCCCTTCAAGCTCTTCCAGTTCTTTCTCTGATTCCTTCAACGGGGGTCCTATTCTCAGTTCAGTGGTTTGCTGCTGGCATTCGCCTCTGTATTTGCTGTATTCTGGCTGTGTCTCTCGGGAGAGATCTACATCCGGCTCCTGTCGGCCTGCACTTCTTTGCTTCATCCATCTTGTCTAATTGGATGGCTGTATATGCATGGGCCACATGTGGGGCAGGCTCTGAATGGGTGTTCCTTCTGTGTCTGCTTTAATCTTTGCCTCTCTATTCCCTGCCAAGGGTATTCTTGTTCCCCTTTTAAAGGAGTGAAGCCTTCACATTTTGATCATCCGTCTTGAGTTTCATTTGTTCTAGGCATCTAGGGTAATTCAAGCATTTGGGCTAATAGCCACTTGTCAATGAGTTCATACCATGTGTGTTTTTCTGTGATTGGGTTAGCTCACTCAGGATGATATTTTCCAGTTCCGACCATTTGCCTATGAATTTCATAAAGTCATTGTTTTTGATAGCTGAGTAATATTCCATTGTGTAGATGTACCACATTTTCTGTATCCATTCCTTCGTTGAAGGGCATCTGGGTTCTTTCCAGCTTCTGGCTATTATAAATAAGGCTGCGATGAACATAGTGGAGCACGTGTCATTTTTATATGTTGAGGCATCTTTTGGGTATATGCCCAAGAGAGGTATAGCTGGATCCTCAGGCAGTTCAATGTCCAATTTTCTGAGGAACCTCCAGACTTATTTCCAGAATAGTTTTACTAGTCTGCAATCCCACCAACAATGGAGGAGTGTTCTTCTTTCTCCCCATCCTCACCAGCATTTGTTGTCATCTGAGTTTTTGATCTTATCTCTGGCTCTTTCAATCCTTCTTCCCCATCATCTGTATGACTCCCCAAGTTTCTCCTAATGTTTGCCTCTAGGTTTCTACATCTGTTTCTTTCAGTTGTTGGGTAAAGTGTCTCTAATGATGATTATTCTAGGCTCCTGTCTTCTGGAATAGCAGAACAACATTAACAGTGTCAAGGGTGAGCTCACTCTCATAGCCTGTATCTTTACTCAATGACCACTAGGTCAATGAAGAAATAAAGAAAAAAGGTAAGGACATTTTAGAATTTGATAACAATGAATACATAATATAAATAAACTTACAGAACACAGTGAAAGCAGTGCTCAGAGGAAAGTTCATGGCACTAAATGCCTTCATTAAAAAAATGAGAATTCATGCTAGTAACATAACAGCACAGCTAAAAGCTCTAGAACAAAAGGAGGCTAACACATGCAAGGGGAGTAGTAAAAAGGAGGAAATAATCAAAACTCAGAGATGAAAACAATACACTAGAAACAAGGAGAACAATACAAGGAGACAACAAGACAAAGAGTTGGCTCTTTGAGAAAATTAAGAAGATAGACAAACCCTTATCAAAACTAACTAAAAAGCAGAGACCAAATTAACAAAATCAGAAATGAATAGGGGAACATAACAACAAACACTGAGAAAACACAAAGGTCTTACTTCAAAAACCTCCAGAAAATTTGAAAGTCTAAAAGAAATAAAAAAAATATTTGATTGATACACTATACCAAAGTTAAATCAAGCTCAGGCAATTTAAATAGACTTATAACCCCAAAAGGGGAGGGCACTCATTTAAAGTCTCCCAATCATAAAAGAAAAGACAAAAAGAAAAAAAGAAAAGAAGAAAGGCAGGGCCACATGGTTTAAGAGCAGAATTCTACCAGACTTTCAAAGATGAGGACATTTCTGGGAGCTTGTAAAAAAACTCTAAGAAACCCAGAGAAGAGTCTTGTGATCTCAGCTTTTTTAAAAAATATGAACTTGTTCTCTTATTATGTTTTCATACCCTTCTCATATATAGCAAATAGGAATGGGTTGACTTAAGGTTATTCATTGCAACTACATAATGTTAGTGGTTTATATATTTCTAGACTAAAAACCAAATATTTTTCTATAAGTACGCCATGCAGGTCTTGTTTTCCATTTGAGGTTTATCAGCCATGTAACTTGCTTTGTGGTTGCACATTTTACTTACGTTATTCATTTTAACTCTGATTATAAATTATCTGATGCTGTGAATAAAGGTAGCTATTACGTGAGACTTTAGTAGTTACACTGTCAGCTAGAGCAGTGAGAAGTGGTGCTTCAGACCAGGAACCTGAATTTGGCTATAAGATTTGAGTGTGAGGGCCCTCATTGGAAGAGCTGAGTGAGAATAATGAGGAAAAAAACATAAAAATCTCCCATAGGTTGTGTTTTAGCATCATAGCTAAATAAAGGAACACAAGTATCAAAATCATAACTATTAGTTTATCTTCAAGTAATTCATTATTATAATTCCTGGTTTCCATAAGAAGGAACTTCAGAGGAAAAAGTTTTGTTCAGAGTCCAAGAATATTGATGGGGGGGGATCCCATTCAGTTTGGCATTATGTGGGCATTAATTCAAATTGTTGCCAAATTTTTTAAGGAAAATAAGGAGGATATCAATTATAAAGAAGTAACAGCTAATTCTTTGAATGAATGTAAACTGAAATATCAATCCTTAAAATTGGTAAAAGAGGCAAAAACAACAAATATTTTCATTCAGGCAAAATCTAAAATTAAAGAGAGCCACCAAAGACTTATTCTGGTGACAATTTTCATGGCTCTTTTACTGTAACCTCATTTAAAGTCATATCCTGTATTGTCTGAAAGTGATACTGAGGCATGGTTTGAGGAATTTAACAACCAATCTAATCTTGAATATACTCCACTTCCGGATAAGTTTTCAGGAAAGCCTAGGAGAAGGCTAACTTTTCAATCTAGAAAACTTGGGCGTGGCAAGGCAGTGACATTCATTTCGCATTTCCTCCCCGACCTACTATGAGCTGAGCTTTGTATGTTCATCACTAACTAATCTCTAGAAATGAAGATGGCATTGGACAAGCCTCACATGTTATCTCAAGGGGCAAGAGACCTAGAGCTATTTGAGAACACACTAAAGTATTTGTGTGTCATGTGGATCCATCATTTTTCTCAATAAATAGTTTTCTACAAGCACAAGTGGATAAGCCTTTGAAATGCACTTATTTACACCCTGAGGACCAGAAAATACTAACTGCTTACTTTACTCATCTTGTTCAATCGGTAAATCAGGAGAGGACCTGATGTCAACAATATATGTATTTCATTCTTATAATTTTACCCTCAGCTAACAGTCCATTTTTAAGAACACAATACAACTCTGTAGGTTTTCAAATTTAACTTGCTTATTACAACTGAAGGAAACACATTCATTTTCCAGCTAAAATACTGTGGGATTTTTCTCATACAAACTGAATATGTGGTTACAAACGTTGTCCAGTTTATTCCATCCATTCCACCTGTAGGTACTTATTATATTGTTGATTCTTCTGAGGATAAAGGAAGGAATCCATGGTCCACATATTCATCAGTCTATTAATACTTCCTTTTTATCAGCCCAATGGGTAGAATTCATATTTTTTGGTTTATCTTTTACTGCTAATGCATAAATTCTTAAATATTGTTTCATGTTATGTATATGTATAGTATTATTTACAGCAATAGACTCATACTGTACATAGTCTAAGATCTCTGGCTTTACTGCAGGAGGAAGTAGTAAGTTAATTCATTAAGATGCCCTATTTTTACTTCTCCAGAAGAAAATTGGGAAAGGATATGCAGCTGTCATTGGAGATGAATTCAGTGAAATATTACGGAATCATCTCTGGCTCTAATGGCCCCAGGCCATCAAGGACAACAGTAAAGGGTGATCAAGCAGTGGAATTTAACATAAGGAGATAAAATCTCCAGCAAATCGACAAAAGGAGATAACAACCATATGGTCAGAAGTGGTCTCTCCCCTCTGTGCCCAAGTTAAGGACCTATATACCATGGGAGAAATTACTCCGAAAAACACACAGAGTTTTGTGCCACTTGAGAATATCTTTTTGGATGATGCTAGCTGTTTTGACCTGTCCATCTGCTGTGAGTGTCTCTGAGCACATGTATTGGTCTTCCTCATTCTCCTTTGTTTCCACTTGTTGATTGGATGGGTCCAGGTCTTTTTACATTCAGTAATTACTGTCATTATTACAGCATCTTTGAACTGTAATGTACTCATTCATTCATCTAAAGAAGGGATAGAGTTTAATTTTTCCTATTTGCATTGAACATAATGAGATTTGTCTTCCTATTAAAGGCAAATATGGGTTTATGTTCTTCAAGATATCAGAACTAGTTATCAATTGTTTCTGTTTTCAAACAATTATTTTGATTTTCTGGTGAAATAATAATGTAATCAATAGTATTGTGCACAGTTGGGATCCCAGTTCTCAGGAGCAGACTACTATATACAATGTTTTCACTGTTTTAATATTATTTAATGTATTGAAAATTTGTTTGCTTATTGGATACTCATATATCAAATGGCTACTTATGAGTATATATACATCTAATTGACTTTTATATATAATCTCAAATCAGCATCACTCTTGAATATCCTGGATATCACTGGATATATTTAAGTTTATTATAAACAGGGTGGGATGTCAGAAAAGCATCTAAGAATGGAGTGAGCGAGGATATTTCTGAGTGATTGTGAGAGAACATTAAGAAACAAAGACATGAGCCTTGTGACCTCAGTTCCTTCACAAACATAGAATTGTTTTTAGATTATGGTTCTGTGCCCCTCCCAGGTGTAGAGGACAGGAGTGCATTTACTTCAGATTTTTTATTAGAACAGGATAGTGTTATTTGTTTATATGCGCAAATGGAAATGCCTGATTTTGCCACATGTAGTTTCTCTACCACATTCAACCTGCATACCCTGTGTGGCTTACATGTACACAAATTCACAAAAAATATGTATTCTATACATACACATACATACATTCATAAATATATACAATTACCCACAGATACATAAACACTTATGAACAAACATACATGTAATCTCCATAATTACAGGCACATACATGGACTTGCACACTCATAGACATACATGAGCAAATAGAAGTTCAAACATACTCACAGGTGGATGTACATGTACCAACATAAGTTGATATAAGTTAAATATACACATTCATACATAAATAAATATACAAATATATCCACATATGTATTATGCATGCACACTCATAATCATGCGTGTATATACATGAGCACACAATTCCACACTTACACACATGTGCATAAAGTGCACCTGTATACTAGGTACACATTTGCTAATACATACACGCAAGCATATATATATATATATATATATGTATATATATATGCATATGTAGACTCCATTCATTCATGGGCATATAAAAACATATACACATGAATAACCACTTCTATAAGCACACACATGCTTGCAAATGCACATGCACACAAATTCAGAAGTATAACTACACTTATGCAAAGAGAGACACAAAGACATACACAAAGGAAAGCTTATATATAACAAATGGCTATATTTATTGCCACTCTTTAGGGCTAGTTTCTATCTATAAGTAAAGTCTAACTCACTCTTTTCAAGTATCTAAATGCACTTGTTCAACTTTGTATTGAAAAAATATTACACCAAGATATTAGAGTAAACAAGGCAAAATTAATCTTTGGTTCAGGCATTCGGAAGAGTAAAATAGTTTTGTTGGTCTAATGCTGCTGTCTGTTCTCCTGAGAAGATTTTAGGAGGCAATGTTTTCATGGCCTGGTTCAGTATGAAAATGCATCTGATCTCCCTGACTCATTGAAAATAATCTTCTTTTGGCAAGGTCCTTATGCTAAATATGTTTCAAAACTTTCTTCCACTATTTGAGGTCATAGCTTCCAGTGATTAGGAAGTGAACAGTTGAGAGGATTTTTCAACCCATCAAAAAACTTTCTATACATAAAATTTAATTGTCTCACCTGATGCTTTAAAAGCTTATTATCAAATTTATATATCAGAGGATGACTTGATAAAGGAAAATATCTCACTAGAAAACTATATAAAAGCAATCATAATACATTGATTACTCAGGTAAATATTATTGAATATCAAAATGGTTTCTACTTACTATCTAGTACTATGGACTCACATAATTCATATATCTGTCTGTTTTTAAATTTTATTACTAATATTTTCTCAGGCCAAGAAATATTTATTGGACATTGAAATATTTATTTTTATTAATGTTTCATTAAAATTTCCAGTCTGTAGGTCTCATGGGGTGAAGCACAACCACAATAGATGAGTATGAAAAGGAGTGTGGCTGTGTGCTCTGTCTTGAGAGAGCTAAGTTTTAGGTGGTTCGACATAACCACAGACTCAAATTCTAGACCCACATATTTATAGGAGGCTTTCTACTTCAATCTGTCTGTTTTTCCTGTTGTTGGTCCCATGTCAGGTATCTGTGTTTGTATACCAGCCATTTGCATGTTACAATGTTCTGTCTCTTCATTACATACTCTTTTTGTTGCCCTGTCTCTGATTCAGGACACCTTACTGACTAGAACCTATAAAAGTGTAGAAGGCCAAGGAATCGCCTTTTCATGGGTTTCTGAGAATCTGAGAGGTCTGATGTCCTTTCAACATAAATAATAACTCTTGTGTACCATTTCCACCAGGACTTTTCAACAGACCTTAAATATAGGGTAATACCTGATATTAAGACCAAAGAATACTCTGAACGGAATGTTAAAGAGATTCTGGAACAAGATCTTCCCACCATACTGTAAATGTGACAGGTGAAGAAGCTGGATCTGAGCTTCTCATTCTTTTTCACTTCCAACTATACTTGCATAACTGTCCTATGAATGTGTATTAATATTTTCTTACAACAATATATGAGTCAGAAATTCAAAGGAATGACAATGGTAGTTGTATTATGAAAAATTAACCAAAGTAAACACAAACACAAAAAGTAATGAGGACTTACTGTAGGAATAATGTCAAGCATTACAGTGTGTGGATATTCTGAGTTTCAGCTGTAAGGACAGTACACCATGGTGGCACCACCAGTGAGTACAAACTAAGAAAAGCAGAGGCTATAAAGAATGCAAAGCTGTTTGGTTGGGTTCATTCATATTTTAATAAAAGAAGTAGGAAAATGCCTGAAACCAATGAATGAGAATTTTATAAATTGCCAGTAAAGGTTACATCTTGTTCTTGCAATCTCACTTCATGTTCTAATTGCTTGTGATATTAGAAAGTCAAATACTATCTCACAAGTAGCGAGTTTCAGTATAATGCATGCTGGCTTTTTCAGACCTGTACTGCAGGGAGTTTATTCTCATTTATCCTATGATTTAGTAAGAATATAATCTGTTTATTTTATATACAAATAGTAATTTGATTTCAATTTAAATGATAATTCCTAGCAAAATAAGCTGTTAACATCACTATGATTGTCACACAAAATTTACTGAACAATCCTAGAAATTATACTGCAGATCAATCTAGGCAGGATAAAGGCAATAACTGCTTAGGATATGGTGAGCAGTAATGAAAACAAAATTTGTCATTTGTAAGATTTTCAACCAACACCTAAAATGTAATAAAAAAACATGTAGAGAAAGGAAAGCTGGAATTCTGAATTGTGGAGACCATTTTAAATGGAAAATCCTCAGTAGAGAACTATAAAACAATTGGTGCCCGAGAACATGATGAACACTACATGCAACGTTGCCCACCTTCCCTGTACGAAAAAGACATAAAGGCCAATTCAGTAACTACCCTCATTATCATCATTTGGTTTTTGTCCTTTCAAATGTCATATACATCCTCCTGCTCTTTGAATATTTTTCTCATTCTGAAACACACAAATGCACAACTCTGTGTTTTTACTGACCCAACTGAAATATGTTAAATGCACCCTGCTCTCATGTACATTGTCACACACAAGGCCCATTCACACAGGATGCTCTATTTCCAGGGTTGAGAAGATGCTTCAGCATTAAAAAGAAGAAAAAACATCTTAGTCATCAATACCATGTTAAGCATCATGACTATAAGTTATCTGTGAAAGAAACTGTGAATTTAGTATTAGGGCTTTCAAACAGGAGTTATAAGTAATGGAGACCATCATCTTTGCTTTAGACTGTGTGAGATGTTGCCTTGTTTCTCAGAAGTCTTACAGAATTCAATGAGCAGTATAATATTTAAGAGTTGAACTCAGTCAGACAAGTGTTCAACAGTAAACTGGTAGCTCATTTTCCTTGCTTTCACCTCATGCAGGGCCATGCCATGAAATTCTGCTCCAATCAACACAAACACACATTGCTGTATTCAATTTGAAAAGACAATAATAGCTAAGAGTAAAGCAAAGGTCCTCTCATAATAAACTTGTACTCTGGTGGTGAAATTCACTGATGCACTTCTATTCCATTGTCCTGTACTACAGTCTGTTACATACTACTATTACTGAATCAGACTACGTCCTGAGTAATCAGCATAATCCTGGCTTTGTGGAAGGGCAACAAATCACATATGCATCCTCAGCAGTACTGGACATTGTAGATACATCATGTCACCTTGCCACAAAAGAAAGAATGAAAAGGTCCTCTCAGGACCAAATTCCAGTATGCAATGGTGCCTAGAATCTAGAATTTCATATCCTCAGGAGAGTCCGGAGAGTTGGTTTTTTTTTTTTTTTGAACTCTCTGAGAAAAATCTTCCCCCACACAATTGATAAGGACTATGGCATAAGCTTTTTATAGTCAACTCTGAAAGAAAAGTGTGCTCTTCAACATTTGCTTATGTTTATAACATTGAGGTGATTTTAGATGTTAAACATAGCTTTCAATTTTAATGTGAGAAAAATATATTCCCATTCTAGAAGCTCTGTTCAGACTTGAAAGGATAATAGAACTCTGTAGAGACTTAGGTTCTCAATAATGAAACACTAAAAATGTAACGAAAACCTCAGAAATACAAACTACAGCTATAGGACAATACCTATACATTTTTTTCTATTAGGCTTTTCTTTGTCTTCTTCAGCATTCTCACGTTTGTACTGTTGTTTAGAAAAACCCATAACACATTTATTTCTCTGATTAATACAGGGCCATTCCAAATAATGGGTTTTACAGTTTTCTAGGTACTGCATTTTGCTGTTGAGATGCAGATGCATTCTGGGTAACAGATACAAAAATAATAACCAAAGATTTAAAAAATATGAACAAACATTATAGTTGAGATGTGATTAGAAACAAAACATTTCCATTTGTAGTCAGGGTCATGGTATTTTGAAATTTAAAACTTTGATTATAAAAACTAAGATGAACTTTGATTTATTAAATTAAAAATCTTCATGTGTGACAGGTCAAAATAGCATTTATTGTACTTTATCAAGAACTAAAAATTTATACCTGCATAGCTTTCCAGATAAGAAAATTTTGGTTGCATTCAGAGTAGTTTGGTCATACTCACTTTTTCGTTTTCTAATCCAGCTTTCCCTCCATGTGTTGAGTTGACACCAGACAAGCTAGAAATTCATGTCAATAGATACACTGTACTGTCATCTCCTTGACAGGGGACTGACTTAGTTAATAAGTTTCAGCCAGACTTCTCTCCTACTCCAGAACAACGTTACTATTTTTATCGGTGCAATGATATAGCACATCTCCATGCTTCCAGTGTGCAAATAGGCACAGGAGTAAAACTAGATCACCAAACACTTACCTCTCTGCATGGTTTATTTACACTGAAATAATATTAAATTTTAAATTAATAAATATAAATATGTATTAAATAAATATTCTATTTAAAGCCCCACTAGATATAGCAGTGCAATCTAGGTGCAACTGGGAACAAGATAAACTCTTACTATGACAGTATAAAGAAGACTTTAAATGACCAGACAATATTCACTTAGTGTGTCCAGAAAGATAGAAATTTTGTTATCATCCAGTAAAATAATTTTGACAATACTGTCTGTAAAATTATCATATGTGGGTAACTATTAATGTATAACTTTAAAAAAATAAAGACAATAGGAGTTTTGAACTCTAGAATGGTTGTGTATTATTTTCTTTCTCAGAATGTTGAAATCTTGACACTCTAAAAGGATACTGGCTACAT
This sequence comes from Rattus norvegicus, assembly GCF_021556685.1. Taxonomy (NCBI): domain Eukaryota; kingdom Metazoa; phylum Chordata; class Mammalia; order Rodentia; family Muridae; genus Rattus; species Rattus norvegicus. The sequence continues at coordinate 113,841,005 of NC_141534.1, forward strand.
TTGTTGAAGTCAGAATTTTAATCTGATCTCTGCGAGGCACCACTTATTTAAGGCTTTTTCTAGCTTGTGAAGCTGGAGTGTCAGATTATAATGTGATGTTACAGGCCAAATAGTAAAGAATTTCCAATTATAAGGAAATTTTCTTTTTTTAACCAACAATCATATGCACCTGGAAGGGGGTTGAATGTGGAACATGTTGAATATTAAATGTAAACACTACCAAAGAAGATTAACTTAGAAGTTAGCCCTGGTTCTTTCTCCCAGCCCCATGCTCCCAGAAATAAGACTCAGACTCAAAATATATTTAAAATATATTGGCCATACAGCTAGGCTCTTCTTTATGTAGATCATAATTTAAATTAATGAAATGTATGCTAATTTATATACCTGTGCTCAGTTACCCTGCATCTGTCTTGTCACATTTTCTCACATGAGTGTCCAATACCTGTCTCTATCCCAGAATACTTTCTGCCTGCCAGATGTCCCACCTTCTATTCTACTCTGTCCTATAGGTCATAGGTTTTCTAATTGACAGGTGATGCATCCATATAATATACAAGGTATTCTCTATACAGACTAGTTTGTTTTATATTCCAGGGGATCTGAGCAGAGGTTTAAGTAATTGTGCCTGCTATTAAAAGTCTAGAAAAAAATAGAAAAATAAGCAGATCTATTTTAAGAAGTCACTAATTTTGACAAACCACATTATGAATGTAATGTTACAAAATTAAAGATTTCTTATTAAAACAGATAATCAAATCTCCAGCAAAAATAAATATCTCATCCCAATCTAATTTTTTATTTTATTGATGATTCTATTAAAACTCCATAGGTATATACTTCATAGCCTGGGATTATTTGACTTTATCATTAATAGAAGTTTCCCACTCTGAATCTCCATAAACAAAAATTTCTTCTTCTTTTTTGAAAATTTTTTAATCATTCCATTTGTTTACATCTCATATGATATTCGACTTCCTGGTTAACACTCTACCAGCCCCCAACCCCACATTCACCCTCCCCACTCCCCTTTGCCTGTATGAGAGTGCTCCCTTACCCACCCACACTTTTCCACCCCACCCCTCCAGCATCCCCCTACACTGGGGCATAAGTAAGATTTTCATTGGAAAATGTCTCAACATTTTATTTGAATGTGATGATGTTGCCTAGCAACCATATTACTTTACCATACCCATCAGTTAGAAAGGTACTAACTCCTACAACGAGACTGAAAACAGAAGGTGGAAAAAAAAATGGGAATCACTAGTATAGTATCCATAGAAACTGAGATCCAGATATTGAAGTTTGAAAGTAACAAAAAAAAGTCCTCTTGTTTCAATTCCCATTCCTAAAACATGTGCACTCCAGGATCTTCAAAGAGAGCTTCATTATTTGAACTTCACAAATTTTATTGGATTAGCAATGAGAAAGAGTGACTCATATGAAGCTGTGTGCTGACATGGTGCTGAAAAGAGATTAATAGGTTTTGAAAGGAATAAGAAATTTAAATAATGCAGCATAGGCAAAAATACAAAATAATTTATGGAACAGAAAATGAGTGGTAGAAGTGACTTTCCCAATGTAGAGACTGACAAGGTACCCCTCAAAAATCCATAACCCTGGGCAATAGGTTTTCACCCAACTAGTATGGTACAGTTGAGAAAAAAAAAAAACTAAAAGTTTTCTACTCTGCTTCTTGATGAGGTTATCTGGGAGAAGTTTCTGTTTAGTTCAAAGTTTCTTTTACAGTGATTCCTTCGCATTACATCACTGTTGTGAAATACCTGAGGCTGGCTAACTTTGTGAAGGAAAGAGGTTTATTTTGAGTATGATTATAGTCACAGGTTGGGATCACTCAACTGATGAATGGCATCTTCAAGGCAGAGTTTAACTCAACCAACTCTATTACGTTGTATGAGACAGAGATAGTCCCCTTACTCTTATGTCTCTCCAAGGAAATATGCCCTGAAAGCCTTATGTGTTATAGTGGGTAGTACTATACTCGTGCAGATAGTAAGTTGATTCAATGGGTTTAATAAAAAGCAATCAAGTTTCGAGGGTAAATTAGCGGTGGAATAGAATATGAATAGAAGGGGTGGGGTAGATTTTACCCAACCATATACATGTATGGAATTCTCAAACATTTTGTTTTAATGTTTATTAATATTTACCAAGGGAAGACATTAGACAGGAGAGGTAGAGACAGGCAGTATTAAATAGGACACTCTTGAAGTATTCAAGGACAGAAAGAAGGGCTAAGGTAGCCGGCAGGTGGAAACTGAGAAAGAGAATGTCCCATGTTCTTAGTCAGCATGAACTATCATAAAGGAAGCAGAGTCTTGCTTTAAGAATCTAGAAAACTTCAGGGAATGTGGCAAGTAGCAAAAGAGTCCTACTTATGCCAAGACCATTTTATATTACTTTCTTAGTGTTAGGGGTTAAAAGAGTAAGAGATAAACTAATGAGAATTGCAGGAGAAAAATCAAACTCTTTTCACTGTTACATTTTCATACCATTAAAAAAACTCTTTTCCTGATGGGTGGTGAGGACATCAGGAGATCCAACAGACTCCCCAGCACAAGTCAATGAGAGGATGTATGAGAGGAATCCCAGTGAGAGCTTATTTTTTCTTTTGTGGCGGAGGTTACAGGACAGAAGGCAAATAGAAAGGGACAGAAAGGTGAGTGGGATTAAACTCAAAAATGATCAATAAAAAGTATATATACAAAATCGGCGTGCTGAGTCACATCCGTAGGAGAGATGCAGATTTGGGGATAAATTCAAAACTTTGGTCCACTGGGACCTGGGAGTTTAAGTTTGCAGGTATGAGACTCAGAAGCATCATGAAGCCTGGGTCCACGTGGCCCAGTAGTACAGTCATACATGCCTGCGCCACTCTAGCAAGTCAACACTCTGAGTCCTACAGCATGAAAAAACATAATAGCTAGTCAGAAAAGCCTGATGTAGAGAAGATGTAGAGCTTTCAGTTTTAGAGTCAAGAGGAACCTCGGATTGTGAGTATTCACCAGGAGACTGAAGAATTGATGGCTTTCTAGAGCTGCAGTGGGTACTCTGGAATCTGTGTGCCTAGAAGTTGATACAGCAGCACCCAGAGAATCTGGACTTAACCTTCATTAAAGAAGAGCTCGAGCCAGATCCGAAGCATAGGACTAATCAGTCAGTGGTGCCTAGATTGATGCTCAAGTGAGACCTGGGCAATGGTTAGTTGGGTGATGGGGTGGATACAATTTGATTCTGTGGCTACTAGCTTAACCTGATGATATATTGAGTCTAGAAACTGGGTCTGCTTGACCGGACCCAAAATCTGGGACTACAGGTCACATTTGGGATTGACGTGCGCCTTCAGACACAGTCTGTAGACATCAGCTGGAGACTGCAGCAGGGTCTTTTCAGCACTATGTTTTACCAGAACAGCCTTAGATTGGACATCTTACAAATATCTGCTGTCAACATCCCATGCCTTGGCCCCATGATTCCGTCCCTCCTGTGGCTTGGAAGAACTAACACAGACTGAACACTTTCTGATCACTTAAAATGATCGTTTCACCTCACTTAAGGTGCACAGGGTTGGCACAATCCTTGAGCTCCTGGAAAGATGTTTTGTTTCATTTTATGTCTCTATGAGTGTTCTCTCTTTTTAAGTTGTATTTATTCAGGTATTATTTTGGAATAGGAAATTCTGTAAAGCACGGGTTGTTCACCTACAAGCTTTGGGAGTCAAGCTTCTCTCAAGCTTACAGCAATCATCTGCCTCAATCCCAAGTTCTATAAATGTGTAGCATGGCACCTCATTTGGGACTATTTCCCCATTTTGATGATTTGCAAACAAATGAGAACCAATAAATTTTATTCTACCAAATTGCTAATGTGCCTTTCAAATGCTGGGGTCCAGCGTCCACTAAGGATCAGAGTTCTCAACTGGAAGCAGGGTTATCTGGAGGGCATATAATCAATATACACAGACTACTCTTTGGGTACAAACTGACAGGCAATTTCAAGGCTTAAAGTTACTCCCTTCCTCCCTCTCTCTGCCTCTCTCTCTCTCTCTCTCTCTCTCTCTCTCTCTCTCTCTCTCTCTCTCACACACACACACACACACACACCCACACACACCCACACATATACACTGCATTCTCTTTCACACTGTTTTTCTCCACTGCACTTTTCTTTTCTTGAACTCCCACACTCATGAACACCTCTGTTCATTACCTTTTTATTCTCACACACATTCTTCATACACTTGTCACACATATCTCACACACACCACATGCACTTTCCTTTCACTCAATCTTCATACACACCCCACATTGTCCACTCACTCTTCACATGTTCTTCTCAAGCTCTCATTCACTCCCTCATTCACTTCTTTACAAGCTCGCTCATTTGCTCACACATCCGCTGTCACATTCGCTCACAATTTACTTTCTCAGTTGCGTTCACATTTACTCTCATATGTGTTCTCAGATTTGCTTTCACATTTGCTCCCTCATGTGCTCTCTCATTCACTCTAGCCTTTCTCTTGGTCCAGTCTTTTATTGACAATCCAAAAGCAGGTAGAAAAAAGAAATTGTCTTTTAATTTTCTAATTTAACAACTTCACATAAAATTGAATGAATAAACTCAAGAATCTAGTGGTTGGTATAGTTTTACATAGTACTAAACTCACACATTTATTTGATATTACCGGTTTTAATGAAATAATGTTAACAGGAAATAAAGTTGTTTTGTAACACATTTTAATGAGCACATAATTTTGAGTGTACTATCTAGTTTTGACACGTGCTGGAGTTATCACAGAAAAAGGAGTCTCAGTTGTGGAAATGCCTTTAGGAGATCAAAATGTAAAGCATTTTCTCAATTAGTGATAGGGGTTGGGGGGAGGACCTAGCCCATTGTCGGAGGTGCCATCCCTGGGATGGTGAGTGGTCTTGGGTTCCAATCCAAGTGAGCAGTTTAAAAGCAAGCTGAACAAGCCAGGGGAAGCAAGCCAGTAAGTAACATCCCTTCTTGGCCTCTGCAGCAGCTCCTGCTTTCCTACCTGCTTGAGTTCCAGTCCTGACTTCCTTTGGTGATGAACAGCAACACGGAATGTAAGCTGAATAAACCCTTTCCTCCCCAACTTGCTTCTTGGTCATGATGTTTGTATAGGAATAGAAACCCTGACTAAGACAAAGAGCAATTCGTTTTCTTATAAAATAGTGTCTCTGAGAAATGCAATGACTATAGCTTTGGACAAATATTGTGTATATAAAAAAACCACAGGGGATAGCATGCACATTTAGGTTAAGGCAAAATTCAACTGGACTTTTTTACAAATAGTGCATGGGAATTTTTCTCCAGAGAGGAATTAGTTATCCCAGGAGATTAGTTTTCTAATTGATTATGCAATTTCAAGTGGTTCTCTAAAATCAAAAAAACCTACAAGAAAACTAAACAAATTCAGTGGTTTGTAGTTATAAATTTATGCACATATAAAAGAATAACAACTAAAGAAAATGGAGTCATGAAAGAGAGATTACATGGAAAGGGTGAGAAAGAGGACCGTGAGGGGGGAAATGATAAAATTGTATTTAAATTTAATCCAAAAAGAGGAAGCAAAAGAGAAAAAATTAATTACAATTTACCAAAGGGCTTAAATATCTACCTCATAAATATTTACCTTATCATAAACAAGGTACATTATATAAACACATAAGGACAGTTAAGAGTTAGCATTGAAGTTAAGAAACATTATTCCTAGAAATAAGTTTATGAGGTATAGTTTGTTTTTATATTAACATACTACCTTGAAGAATAATTTTATACAGCACCATGTATGAAATCCTTAGAAAATTCTAAGGTGCAAAATCAATACATCATCTGGAAACAAGTGGCCTGTGATATCTTCTAATGTGTAGCCCATTTCTTACTCATATACATCCCAAATGTTATACTTTTAATAATTCAACATTAAGGGTTCTATACCTGTGTCCTCATGAATAACTAATATTATGGCCCTTCCAGAACAATGTCTAAGAAGGATTTTATAAGTATTATATCTTTATGTCAATAAAGTAAGTTCTCAGTTAAAAATAACTTCACATGCAAAATTCCAGAATGTCAACATACCAATTTGTCATTAAAAATTTTATGGTATAATACATTCTCTGGGTTCAGTTTTCATAAATTCTTAAGGACAATCTTACTTGGTGTATTTATTTTTGTTTGTGTTGGTGGTCCTATCTTTCAACATTTTGGAAACAGAATCTCAACTACTCCAATCTGGCCACCATTTCCTTATGTAGATGAGGATGGCCTTGAAATTTAGATCTCTGAAGTCAAAGTGTTGAGAGTTTAGGTTTCTTGTACACCAAACAAGAACAACCTTACAGAGTAACACAACATTTTCATTCATTAAACAAAGTCATGTATTTTTAAAATAATATATACACTGATTTTTAAGTTTACCAAAATCATAATTATAGGTGTGTGTGTGTGTGTGTGTGTGTGTGTGCGTGCAAGTGTTTTGCCAGTTGTATACATTGGAGATGTAGTTGACTATTGAAGGGATTCACCCTGTATTCAACACGGCACTGAGACAAACATACAAACACGGTTCTTCAACAACAGCTCTACTGCAACCAGCATTACTCTAGACAATCCAAGTGAGCAGTTTAAAAGAATATGAAAAACTCTAGGGGATGACCCCCCCCCTATTAAAATCAATGTACCAAGAATGACAATCACTATGGTTGGAAATGGTAGTGATGTAATAGAAGTCTCAGCATCACTGAAGACATTTGGCAATTGCCTTTTCAAATATGCAAGGAATTTGCTGTCTGAGTGTTCTATAAGTGGTAATTTAGTGTTGGCTACTAACACAGATTGTATTAGTTTGGAGATAGGAATATGTGTGTGAGCTCTGATTATGTGGAGGCAACTCTTCTTCAATGATCTCAGCCATTACACATGTCCATCATCTTCTTTCAAGATGTAGGTTATACACAACTGAAATTTCATTTGCCTCACACTTTGACACTGTGCTACTTAGCCTATGCTCTGCTTGGTTGCCTTGACAACTGCACACATAATTACAAAGGGTGAAGACAGGCTTAAAATGACACATGGGAAGTTTCTGCTTATTTCTGCCTCTTTAAAATAAGAGAAAATGTTCAACTAATTACTCATAGTGACTATGATACAGCTAGAGAGTTTGGGGGTAATTTGAGGCTAATAATTTCAATGTGATTTTGTTTGTATAACGGATTGCAATTTCCTTAACTAAAGTCAAGAGTACCATTGAGGCATTTACTGTTGGACATAAATTATGTACACTCTGATTGTGGCTCCAAGCAATGGCTGACCAAGAACTGCCCGGTGACTGACCTTTCAGAATATTGATGTGAACCAAAAGCTGTGAGTTAGTGGTCACATTCCAGATAAGTACTCTGTAGGCAATTTAGTCAGAATGGACAAACACTCCACTCAGCAATTTTTAGTCATGAACTCCACAGGTTGTGAAAATAATTAGCATTGATATTTGTCAAGCATCATTTCATCCCACAATGTTGTTAAGAATCATCATGTGTATTTCACACTGTGTAAATAATATGTGCATTTTAGAACCAAGAACATTTCATTTCATAACCTAAAATACCAGAAAATATCAGATAATATTTAAAATTATACTACTGATTCAATACAAAAAATTTTTACTGGAGAAAAATGTTATATTCAAATCATTTTCTCTGATCTTAATTTAATAAAAGACAAAATATATTAAGGGTAAAATTACAATTGAAATAAAATACTTTCATAAACTGAATGTCTTTTTCTGATAAATAGTAAGTATTGATTAATAAGTGCTGCTAATGACTATAGAAAGCTGGATGATATATTTTCTATTTAATATATATTTAGCAAAGTCACTTAGCTGTGACCATAAACAAATTAAATTTACTTGCATATGGCTTTCTATACTTTCAGAAAAACTAGCACTGTGTGGTATTAATTACCTTCAAGAAAGGGAACATTTCCATTAAATTAAAATACTAAAGAAAATAAACCTTTCAGTGATGGAAATATAAAAAATTTCGAAAATCTGAAAAGTCTTTGACATACAAAGTATAGTAAGAAACAGAATTTTAAAGTGACAGAGTGATTGGTTTAAACCAAAATATATGTACCAAAATGAAAGAAAAGGTAATTTGTTTTGTTAATTTGGGGTGTAAGTAATTTCCTTATGTTTATAGAAGCAATTGTATCTCATTTTATCCACTTCAGAATGAGTGTGATGATCAAACATGTCTCATAATTGTTTTATCTCAATAGACAATATGATAATCATAAAGTTTTTGCTACTATTTATAAGGTATTTAACTGATCATTGCTAGATACCATTTCTTCAGACATCAAAGGCTCTGAAGCAGATGCTAAGTGTCCATTTAACCTTCATTTTTACTGTATGTTTCATTAAATGACAAATATACTCATACAGATTCTGTGGTTTTGTTTTTCACTTACATAGAGCACAGGGCTTCATAGTTGTTTTCAGAATTATTTGGTTATTATTTTTTCTATAGGAGTTTGCTCCCTAGTTGTTTATATTTAAACCATCTGAATGCCTGCTACCCATATGAATATGCAGTCCAGAAGAATGTGTCAGATCATGGAGACCTGGAATGACAAGTGACTGTGACCTCTCCTGTGGGTACTGGGGAATAAACCTGAGTCCTCTGCAAGAGCAGCGACTCTCTTAATTGCTGAGCCATCTCCCCAGCCATTCCATCAGTTTTAAGATGATTGGTCTTCCTTTTTCTAAATATTGTGACTTAATATGGCTCTTCTATTTAATCAGATTTTAAATCATGGTACCCAATTTTATTTTGAAGCAAAACAACAATTTCAGAAACATTTAAATGGAGGAAAAATAGAGAGCAATGCATTTCCTCCTAAGCTGGTATGGTGCTCTTCATTAACACAACATAGATAGTGTTGCATAACAGGGGGAGGAAGAATCTGCAGGGCTTATGAGCATTCCCTACATGCACAAGCACACGCAGATACACCAGGATCTCTTAGTCCAATGTGGAAAGTTTACATAGAAATACAAAGCTAATAGGGTACTTTTGCCTAAAGATTTTAAACTGTTTAAGTATCAAAGAGATAAAATGATTTGTATGTGGTTACTGCTTTATTCAGAAAGTTCCCTCCTCTTCCCTTGCTATGATATTTATTAAATAATGGTTTCTTTTATCCCACACTAGTGCTGGTATCATCAGGCCATATGGCATTAGTGGCGTAATTCATAAAAACAAATTTAATCACAATTCTATTTATTCCTGTCAATAGGAAGTAGGTACCTTGTCAACCCAGGATTTTAGCACAAAATTCCCGAGGAGCCCATGTTAGGAAGCCTGATGACCAAAATATACATCTATCTGTTAATTAACGCTTTCTACCTGGAGCACCAGACTTTTATTTATAACAATTTCTATAAACTATGTCTGTATGCACTCTGCCTGGTGCTACAGATTTAATTTAATTTTATGAATTATGAATTGTGGGTGAAATTTCCCACATGATTCAGATAAACTCTGTATATAAATCTACTTTAAAAGCAAATAAGACAGCCTTTTTAAATAAACCATACTCTAATCACTCTCTGTTAAGGAACCAGGCAGCTTTCATTCTTCAGATCTCCGTGGCTAAGAGCATCCTGCACTTTTCACAGCAAAGGACCTACAGTCTTTGAACAGACCCCCCTTTTTCCTTTGCTTAAGTTCCCCATCCCCACTTCCCACCCTCAGCCCCAACTCTCAAGCCCCAACTGGCACTTGGCCCATCATCTGACTAATCTGGTTGCCAGTTTTCTCTCCTTTAGAAAATAAAACCTAACTCTCCCAGGCTCATAAAATTTAAATTTTTAGTAGATTCTTGCCTAGCTCATTGGTTTACTATCTGTTATGGTAATTATTCAATAATACTTTCTTTTGTCCTGCACTAGTGCTGGCACTGGCCACATGGCATCTGTGGGATGTTTTTATCTCATTCAGCAAAGCTTCTCAGCCACTAAGTTCCATCCCATCTGACACTGCTGATGGCACTCTCTGAGCCCAGTAGCAATCGCTCTAACCATCTAGTTCCCAAGAGGGTCACTATCATGCCAGTTATACAGAGACTGCCTGTCTCAGGGCTCTCTTACTTTGGTCCCCAATAGTTACTGTATAAACTCCCAGGAACCTGTTAAGACTCAATAAGCTGTAGTTTAGTAATCAGATTTACATGTTAAATTCTCAATCTGCAATACATCCACACAATAAACTAACAACCAATTGATAATGATATAAACTGCCCACCTAGATAAGATAAATTAACCTATAAAAACCCACCCCTTAAGAAATATTTGTAATTACCTGTGGGCATTTAAGGCCACAAAGATCTGGATCGTCCTTCTCTGCCTCCATCTTGGTTCTCCCTCTTCATTTCCTCCTCTCTTGCCTTACTACAACTCTGTTCCCACCTTACTTTTTACTGTCCAATTACAGGTCTTGCCTTAACTTGTGCCAGTCTTCATGTGCATATAAATATCAGCCTACATTCCTTACCTGATGTCCATGTCTTCTGTATTTCCTCAATTGCTATTTTTTAAATGAAGTATTATTTTAAAAAAATTGTAGGAGATTTGGGGACTACTACTACTACTACTACTACTACTACTACTACTACTACTACTACTACACACACACACACACACACACACACACACACACACACACACACACACACAGAGGTATCTAAATAAATGAAAGGAATTAACAGGAATCATGCAAGACTATATAAAGTTAATTATTCTTCAAGCTGCAAATCCATGTGGGTTTTTCATTTGTTTTAGCAGACCGGTATATAAGAAGATACTTTATAATGAATATGTAAGATCCAGAATGAAGTTAATGGGCTTCAAATGGGCTACTCAAATTGTACAGAAGTTTACTAAGATGAAAAATCTTTGGTGCTGTTAATTTTGGTACATTATGTTTTATATTTTCAAGTTGTTTTAGTTATAAAGAGTTCTGTATATGCATTTATAACAATCCCCATTCAATGGATAACTAACATATTCTTACTGTCAGAATAATTTTAAAATGATTGGAAATGAACATGAATTGCAAAGATAGTTCAGTTGTTAAAGGCTCACAATCAACACTTGTAAATTTACCTAGTAAAATAATTTTTCTTGTTTATTTCATAACTGACAATTTCATGTACAATAACACTTTCATTATTCCACAAAATTTTGACTGGATTCATTATCACGGAAGATGAGGGAACGTTTTATCTTTTGATAAAATTATAATAACCATGAGCCAAAATTTCTCATCATCATCTGTAAGTTTATTTATTCCTCCTAAATGCATAGACGTTCAGAAAAGAAACATTTCAGTTGTTTCATCTCATACTTTAGATAAATGAACATATACATTTATGAGATACACTTTACATTCATTGTCACTTGAAATTAACATTTCACATTGTATGAATATTAGAGTTCAGAAGAAATGATCAACAGCAAAAGTACATTTTATATAGCATAAAATTTGGGTAGGAAAATCAGGGGGAAAATGAGTGAGTTCATTTCAGGATAGACATTTTCCTGTAGAGATTGTAACAGCAGGGTTGGGTCTCTGGGGATGTATTACTGGATATAAGGTATCCAGGAGGTTCATACAATAATTTTTCCAACTTCCTTGTTGAGAAAACTTTCCATCTTCCTTACAAGGAACTAATATTTACCTCTGAGCAGTAATTTTGAGGATAACAAATCAGTTTTCAAGAATAGAGATAATTATATTCATACTACTTTAACAACCTATAACATTCCTCATCCTTAATTGTCCTTGAAACTCAAAGACATTTAGCTATGAAATGTAATTTACTCACAATTTCTGGAGATCAGATAAGAAATCATTAGGATATTGTCACTTTTAATAGAATTCAGAATCCCATATAATACGCAATAAGATATGAAATAAGCCAAGGGATAGTGATGGTATTCACCCTGGTGTTGTCTTCCTCTAATCTGTTGGTTGAAGATTTAATCCCACAACTTGATTCCAGCAGTACTCTACCTCTAATAGAGTGATTCAGGCAAAATGTGGTCATGCTGATGGGAATCTATTCTATCGAGGTGATGTGCACAAAAAGAAGAAAAGGCAAGAGAGTGAAGGAAGAGAGGGTGAAGGACAGAGGGCTAGAGGTTATGAAGGCTTGTCACCTTAATTTTGTAAGTACAGATGAATGTCCACTTCAGAATGGTTTATAAATGTGCTTCTTTCCTAAGATGTTTGCTTTGTTCATTTCAATGTGTTTGAGACTGTTAAACTTTAGCAATTTTAATATTGAGCATCAATATATAGAACAAAAATAATTTGTTTTCATTGAAATGAATAAAAAGTATTTTATTGGCATTGTTTTTTGAGCCTCTTGCTCCCCACCTCACTTTTGTTCTGCAAAGAAGCAATTTAACAAATAATAACTGCAGACTTTTTTTTTCTGAATCTACCCCAGCAGTGGGATTTCTCCCTGCTGCATGTGTTTCAGGCAATGTGAGAGTAACATGTACAGCAGTTAGATAATTTCATTACTGATACTTCTTTGTTCTGAATTGGAAGTTCCATAAAACCACTATGCAGGAAGGTTATCTGTAGAAATACTGGCCATTTATTGTATGCTCTGTTCACATATACCGTGCTAAATTCTCATCCAATTATACCCCCAAGGAAATAAAAAAATCAAAATACTCATATTAAGACTATTTAGCTTCACAGATAGAAACCGAGAGTTTTCTTTGCTTGGTTCCCCAAAAGGGCACATTTCACAGACATAGTCAAAATATTTTCCCCACATTCTCAAGCCCCTGCTTTGCTAGGTTATCCATCAACACCCAAGCATATCTCCTGCATGTGGAATGAATATAAAATAAGGATGAGGCTGAAACAACTACATTTGCAAAATAGTGATTAATAAGACACTGCAAACCCTGAGAAGAGAGGAGAATTTAGAACAGATTTCATTCAATCTATACCATCAAATACAATCTAATAACTGCTGGACTTCATTATTCTTGAGACCTGACCAATATTCTATGAAACACTCTCTGAGGAACCTGATTACCCTGAATCTAAAATTCCTTAAATGCATTCATAACCATTATATGCATGTGTTATCAATATTCTCGGAAGCCAGGACAAAAATGACATGAAGTTTCACATAGTATTAAAACCAATTTAATGTCCCTGTACTATTTATAAAACCTGGATATATTTAAATACCATGGCACCAGTGTTTTTAGAAGCTCAAAGGATTAGTGATTTAGTGGATACTGACGTCCATAAAAGTGCAATTCCTAATAAGACTCTCTGAGCTTTTTAGAAATACTTATCAGATTCATTCTGCTAATATTTTCAATATCTTTGTACATATGAGTAATATACATAAAATGAAAAACTAAATAAATATATTACATTTAACTATATATCTATCATTAGACCTAAATATAATCTATCTACCATCTATGCATTTATTATCTAGATACCATACAATGCAATGAATGAAAAGGAAATTTGGCATGATGTAAAGGTAACCCTTTCCACTTCTTATGTGATTGAAAGACCTTATCTCACATTTGATTGTCTTCCTCAATTTTAAAATAAAACAAATTTATTTTACAAGCACAATGCTTGAAAGTAAGCCCATTTCCCAGGAAGCTAGCTTTTTCATATGTTGCTTAAATACCAGACAGTAAAGGCCTGTATTTCTTACCTATATATTGCAACATCTGAAATATTTTGAAAAATCTAATTGGAGAAAGTACTTGTCATCCATATATTAGATAAGAGTTGATATTCAAAGTGTGAAGAGTGCTTTGGTTTCCTTAGTCAGTGTTTTTAAAAAAAGGAAAATGAAAATGGATTGAATAGTATCTTCCCAAAGGTGCCATTCAATGGGTAATATTATCATGTTCAACAGGTCTAATTGCCAAGAAGATGCAAATCCAAACTGATATATCACCTCACAGTTATTGACATGATGTTACTGAAAAGAAAACTAACAATTTTTGTAGGTCTATAAAAGGAGACTCTGTTTTTTGGAAATGAAAATTGACACAAGTATAACCCAAACCGCAGAATGTTGTGCAAATTCCAAACACAAACAAATGACTGTGAATAATTGCCATAAATTTGGGACCTACTTCTGAGTCCTATCCCAAGCACTGAGAAAAGGATCTTTAGCAGTCAGTTGAACCTATGATCATTTCTATTCCATAAAATATCCATGAAGTTCATCAATATTCATAAAATTTAACACAATAGAATTCACACGCAAAGAGAAATATTACCAATAGAGTGAAAAGAAAAACAGGAAAAAGGGAAGAAAATGCAATGAAATCCAATCAAAATAAATGTGACCATGTATGTTGGAACTTTATATAGCTCTAAACAAAAGTGTAATCAGAAAAATTGCAGGAAAATGGATGAGATCAGAATATATAATATTAGATGAAACCACACAATCTCAGAAAAAAAGAAAAATAAAGCACACAGTTTCTCTCATATGCAGAACCTGGACAATAATATATGTATATATGTAAACAAAAGTATGTGTAAGTAATAATAACATGTAGACAGAGAATAAGAAAGCCTAAAATTTAGATAACAACGAAGAACTGAAATAATGGACACAGATTATAAAAGATTATGTAAAACTTAATTGTTTTTCTAGGAAAATCTGTAATGGAATTTTTACAGATGGAGTCTAATAAGTGAAAGAAAATATATTCAATAGTGAAAGTGTAAGATCAAGTGTGAAGCTCCATGTCTTCATTCTTAACGGAAGTTTATTGAACTGCATAGTCTTTAGGTACGGTTTATGTCAGTGAAGTGGCTTTTTGTTTGTTTGTGTTTTGTTTTTTATTTACAATGATTTTAAACAAAGTTTGAAATAAAACAGTTATGAAAAGGGAATAACAGCATATAACTGACTGATACCACTGGATTCAAATGTCTACAGAATGTTTTTCTGTTATTTGTTTGCTCTTGTATCACTGAGGTAGAAGCTTCATCCATATTACCAATGTTATACTCACGTGTGTCTGTGATTAGAAAGGACAGTTGGCCACAGTACTGTTCAGTCTGATTTGTAAAGGAGTGTTGAGGAATGTACTTTCAACTGGGATCCAAGGCTAAATCCCAGACCACTGCTCTGCTATTGTTCTTCATCCCAACCTGAGCCCTTGAAGTTGGGCACAATGCAGTCTCTCAATCTCTCCTTCCCTACTTTTTTCCTTCCCTCCCACTCTCTCTTCCTCCCTCCCACCCTTCCTCTCTCCATTCTTTCCAGGCTGTGTGCTATAACTTGGATTCTGCCCTTTGACTATCTCCAATCATGGGCTGGAGAATTGTCTCAGTAGTAAGCCACCTGATCAATTGCTGGGAACTGATCTTGAATCCTCTGAAAGAACAGCAAATCTCCTTAACCCCTCAGCCATTTCTTCAACTCTAGATAATATCTTTTGAGATGATTCTGGCTGTCATGCCTGTCTAACTCAGCACCATGACTATCTAAGGTCTTGTCGTGAAGACTGTTCAGAGCTCTTATTTCCTAGTGCCCCAAAAGGTAACTAGCATAACTTGGGAAATAAAGTAAAGATATAGCATGTTCCAGGTTAAGAATTTATGTTAAGAACATGCTTTGTGGATTTAAATTGGTTGTTATTTAATCTCAGTTCAACCATTTATTAAATTGATGACTTTGGGAATTTTTCTTACCTCCCTTCTCATTATGGGTTTCCATCTCTGAAAGGAGCTAACAATGACTACAAAACTATGTTTTAAAGTCCAGTATCTATTTGCCTTTACTTATATTCTGCTCTAGTTTGTACATGGTTTCATAAATACCTAAATATATCAAAACAATGACTCACCTAATATTGTATGATTATATGCTTTCTTTTTAATGATATGTGAATATATATGTTGCATGTTATATACAATAAATATATAATTGGTATTCAAAAAGTATAATGCTTAAATCTTTTTATCGAATAGAAATAGTAAAAAATAATAGAAAAACATGATTCGCTCTTTCATTAACTTTATATGAATATATATTTGATTCTTTTGCCTCAAACAGAGAAAATGTTCCCAGAGGCTGTATTGAAGTGATGACTTCAGGCACAGCATTGAAAGTGTGACTGGTAATAGGTTCAAAGATATCAGGGAAGATTTGAGGGACAGTGGGTATTGTCATGTTTACACTGCCCATGACTTCAAGAAAACAATTTTCTTTTCAAATTTAGCAGTGTTGAAAGAGTTTGAAGACAGATTACATCTTTGGAAAAGGAGCCCACTTTTGAATGTTAGAATACTGCCCACAGAGACAGAGGCACCCAGAAACAGGTAGTTTTGATTTCTTCTGTCATATGTTTAATTTGGTTTTAGCTACACACTTTTATAGGTGAAAAATTCATGTTATTATTTTTTAAACTATTTTTCTTATATTTATTTGTATGTATAAGTTTATTCATATCTGTGTGCATGCAAGCTAGCACATATGTGCAGGTACACACAGAGGTCAGAAGGGAGTATAGATATCTTAAAGCCAGAGGTATGGAAGGTTATGTGTTGCTCAACATGAATTTTGAGAACTGAACTTGGGTCCATTGAAAGCAGTAAGAGCTATAAGCTATTGGGTCATCTCCTTAGGACTTAAATAACATTGTAATATATTTTGAAAAGATTTAAGCAATAAAAAAAATCACCTGCTTCACACCTCCTCCTCCTGATGCTCTTTCTACTCTTCATTACAGCCATGGTTTATTTGGTGTTTTTATTTTTTGCTCTGCTCAGTTTGTTCGAGAAAGGTCTTGTGAAGATAACAATGCTAGACAAAGACAGCATTGTCCACTAGCACCCAGGCTTTCTCCGGTTGCGGTAAATTCCTCACATTTGTGAATAACTTGTGATGGAAGGGAAACTTTTCAGACACCAGAGTCAAAACATACACAAGTCTGGAACAGTCCTATTAGGAGATCAGATATATTCTGAATACCAGTGATCCAGACTGACTGAAAGTATTTGGAAATATGAGATTAAAAGTGTAGCCAACAGCTCTAACAAATCACCTGTTGACACATTTATGGGGACAGAATTCCCTTGTCACAACTATTCCAATATTAAAACATATAACTATTAAATAAGTAACTGCCTTATACATTGTATTTCCTTTGAGGGAAAATGATCTCACTGGGTTTTAGAAATCTTATTACAATTTCCAACATGAATGCTAAATTCTCGGTGAAGAAACCATTTCCACTCTTGTGTAAACAATACTATAAGAAGGTTTTGTCTTTGGTTGTAGTATTGAGGTAATCCCTCCAGCTGATTCTTCTCTGGAGTTTCTTGTTCAGGCAGACACACCTCACACCCTCACAATCATATCTCTGTGTCTTGTCAGAGACTTGTGATTCTCATCTCCTTGGTAGACTTTGGTGGTGGGTGTGTGGTTTGATCATGTAAAATAAAGTGTTGAATAGAGATATGTGCTCCAATGTCTACAGACGAATGTTTTTGCTATGTCAGAATACATTTCATGGTTTAACAAGCCATAAGGAGCCATTAAACCACATTGCCAAAATGGAAAGTGCCAGAACACAATAATGGATTCCTGATTAGGTACTCAATACATTCTACAAAAAGACAAAAAAACTGGTAATGATTCATTAAGAGAATATTTGCCTTGCAACACAAATACTTTGTTCATTATCCAATTCCTTCTACTCTTACTCATAGAACTAAAATATGTAACCATGATCAAATTATCTGCACAAAGGACAGATTAACTGTTATAATATTTTATTTTTATCTGAACATTCAGGTACAAGGCTTTGTCTGTTCCAAGACAACTGAACTTATGATCTTTTTAAATTCTTAGGTTTATTTGAAAAAATCCCATAAAATTATTGCATGTTTCCAATACAATATTTGGAAATTTTAGTCTGGTCACTATTTCTGATGATTCATATTGACTGTCAACTTGAAAGGATCTAGAATCAGCTAGGGGAAAAGCCAGTACACAGCCTATAAGGAAAATCATAGATTAGCTTAATTGACGTGAGAAAACCTACCCTAAATATAGATGATGTCATCTCATGGGCTAAGGTCCTGACTAAATAAACAATTGAAAGATATCTGAGCACAACAATTTCTCTTTCTCTCTCTGCTTCCTTACTGTGGGTACCATGTGACCAGCTGATTCACACTCCTGCCTGCCATGCTGACTTCTCTTGTCCATGCTAGACTATACCCTCAGATTATGAGGAAACAAACCTTCCATGCTTAAGTTGAGTTTATCATGCACTTTTCCATAGCAATGAGGAAAATAATGAACATTGTTAGGCAATATAACAGACATTCAATTAATGACTTTACTGTTCCTTTGAATATGGGGAAAATGAAATTTACTGCATTTGACTCTTAAATTGTATGTATATTTACTTGCTTTAAAGAATCAGCCTCTGAAAGCCTCTGTCCTTACACTCTTCTTGGGAAAAATACCTATGCTGACATTACCCTTAGCAAGGCAGACTTGTCAAAGACAGATTAATTTTCTGAGTAGCTGTACAGAACAGAATGCTTCTGGAAAGCATGTAGCTTCAGGCTGATTATGAACATGATGGCAATGGGGTAATGGTGTCAGGAATAACACCTACTCAGGTCACGGAAATGTCAACAAGCAATGAAGTACTCACGTGTCTTTGATTAAAAAGGCAGTTGGTCCAAAGTACTGTCTAATCTGTTTTGTGAATGACTGTTGAGAAATGTACTTCCTACTGAAATTCAAGACTAAATCTCAGATCATTGACATGTAATGTTTAAAGTGTTATGATGTGCCCTTTCAAAAGTCATTGTTTGAGCATATGGTGACAAATGAAAAAAGAAGACTGAGAATAAAATAAAAAATGAAGAATATATGAGAGAGAAACAAGCAACCATGGCTGTACATGGGCTAATCCTGAAGATGCAAAAATATCTGAAGATGAAGAAGCCACTGGATGCTGATAGGGAGCAGTTGGGGAAGGCATTTAGTATCAGTTTCTTATTGTGTTTCCCTTCCATAATGACATGGTGTCCATCTGCAAGGGAATGCAGCTTCTGAGGCCAGCATCTCAGACACCAAGACCTTTCCACAGACATGTAACTTCAACATTTAATCATGGCCTCTTCCCTTTAATTATTTCACTTGGCTTTGCTGTCATTAGCTTTGAGACACTGTCCCACTATCCTGCCAAGACAGTCTCAAACTTGGGTTGATCTACCTGCTTCACCTTCTGAGAGACAAATTAAAAATCAGGTCTCACCACGCAGGGTTTCTTCTCTTCATCTTCAATTTCATATATGATTAGGAATTCTAATTTCCAACAAAGTAAGCTATGCAAAGTAGAAAATTGATTTAACTAGTTCAAACTGTATATATTTTCCAATAATAGCTTGTCAAATATAGCAAATATGGAGTATACGACTAAGTGACTAATCTAGCCTGTCTCAAAATGGGTAGAAAAATTAAGAGGTAAGGTGATTTCCCTACAATTTAGATAGCAAAGTTGTTCATATAGCAGGCCATATGATTGTAGCATCTTTTCCTATGGTGTTAGAGACATCTAAAATAGAGTGTCATAGTACTAAAGAGGCATGCCTAAGGCTTTAGGAAACAAAATTTAAAGATGGGTTTTCAGCCCCCCAAATGGTTTATGGGACTAATTCAACTGATGCAGAGAGATAACTGGATATAGACACATGAGAACCGAAGGCCAAGATGCTTCTCTTCTGTTGACAGCCTCCACAGACTTTTCCGCAATAGTACTTCACAGTTGGGGTTATTCAAGAGTAATGTTGAGGTGAGGAGTTTCAATAAGACATCTGCCACTGCTCAATCAGCAGCTAAAATTGACTAGACTTTGCCAACTGGGTAGATGTACCTTTCTCCTCCATTGTTGCACATTTGTGTTCTCTGAAAGTATCTGATAGAAGAAGGTCTTCTTTCCCTGACAGAGGATAGTTTGTTATAGTCAAGGGCACAGGAACAATTGTGCTCTCCCTGGTGCTACACACTGGGTTAAAGATGGGTACCTTATTGATGGAGCAGGATGCCACACCAAGTTTTAGTAAATGGCTTACAGATAACCTCACATCCTTGACTGACATTACAAACAAACTCCAAATGTGATTAGCTAGGATATGGTGACATTCATCTGTAATGCCAGCCCTTGGAAACCAGAGCCGTGAAATCCAAGGAGAACAGAAGAGTTTCTGTTGGAAAGTAACTTTAGAGCCAGTCTGGGCGTATAAGACGATTACTGAGAAATAAAATGAAACCAATAAAATTTAAAATTAAATTTCGGGGTATCAGGAATCTTCTGTCTAAAGACCACTAAGATAGAAGGGTGGATTCACAGGACAGTAAAAAAACCTAATGTTCTTGAGAAGGCAAGCTAGGGGCCATTTATCAAAAGACCAGACCAACTGTGCCTGGAGATCCTGAAGAAAATTTAAAAATATGGTGCAGGGGTTGGGGAGGAGAGATTATAGAAGAATAGATGAAAGGAGAACATAGAACATGGAGGTGTTAAGCATGAAACACAGGAAGCTCAGTATAGAATCCCAAAGTCAGCCAAATGATATTAAAAAATAAATATAAAAAGGCACGAGGGATAGAAATTGCTTAGTATTTGGCAAATAGAGAAGGACTTAATGGACATATAAGTCAATAGACCAATAGACCAGGAAGGATCTGAGGCTGGGACAGGGCATGACTAGCAGGACCAGCTTATCAGGAAAACACCCTTGGTGTTTAAATTTGGTGTTCTTAGTCCCTGAACACTGGTGATGCTTGACAATTTTGAAAATGATCATTGGATGAATACACAGTAGTACCAATTCTTAGTGCAGTCTCTGGACTCAATGGTAAAACTCCAGTATCCAAGTGGCTGAGACAGAAGGACTGGCGCTGGTTCATTGAACCTTAAGATAAATTATGAATTACAGGCCAGTTCTGGCTGTGAAGTCAAAATTACTGAAAAAAATACAGTTCTTTCTGAGCACATGTTGGTGACATGTCCCAAAGGGCTGAGATTGTGCTGGGGCTTACTTTCCCTCTGACTTTCAGAAAGGACATGAACTAGGGAAATCATGGTGAACTAGTCTCTGTGGGATTGGACATCAAGCTAAAGCTGATTTCCAAGCTTCATAGTCATTTACTTCACAAGACACAGTTCAATAATCATAACCATAAGGAATTATGAGACTACAAAGCAAAGACAGGAATTCAGTAAGACTCAGTTGTACATCTCTAATTTATCTGAGTCCCCCCTACCCAGGAATTCTTGAGCTAGGGCAACCAGTACAGCTTTATGATATTAGTCTACCTCCTAGCCAGTGCACACCTGAATCATCGTGGGGTCCTTATGATGAGGACAAAACTAGTCCAACACATGTGGGGTTTTGTTCATGAAATCTGACAGTGTCCTTAACTATCTGATTCTTAAAACTGTTTTCATATTACACACCTCACAAAGTCTGACATTTAAACATTCTTTCCTTGAATTTTCCCATATATTTTGAGAAAGTCAGACAGGGTGTAAGCATGAGGAAAAGTACTGAACTAGAATCTGGTGGCCTAGCATCAGTTTTGGCCCTGAGATATCTGAGCTTATGATTCTGGACAGAGCATTTCCTCTTTCATAACTGGATCTTCACATTCCATAGTAACTAACAAGCTGCTGTCTGGTCTCATTTGGTGGCTGAGTGTTTAGGAGAGCACAGTGTAGAGAAAACACCCAGGTCATCCATGAGAGGTCGTCCAGAGTACCAGACAAGAGACTTGAGGTGAACACAGGAGCCCTTAGATCCAAGATTCCTTACTGAGGCACCCAGCTTACAGCCAGCTTCCACATTAGCATCTGAATTTTAACACTGTTCAAAGGCAGTGTTGGGAAGTAAGGAAAAGCTGCTGCCAAATCTGCCAAACTTCCATGAACAGGGTTGTCCTTGCTGACCTGCCTGGGCAGGCAGCTGTGTCCTACTCAGGAATGAGAGTATAACCCTCATGGACCTGGGGTTTATTGTTAGAATGGAACCTTCAGAACAGAGCAATGGGACTGGGTGTCATGTCTAGGACCTAGGGACAGTATTCCCTGCTATGGTCCCCCAGAAAAAATTTCTAAAAGTAGTATGACTGCCAGGAATGCTTGTTCAGACATGCTACCTGAGCACTTGGGGGGCCATGGAGGTCCAGGCTTTTATGCCTGCAGTTCAGTGAGTGAAGCAGGATGGTAGCCACAACCTGCATTGCCCAGTGACAAATTTAAAATTTGATTAAAAAATAGGCTTAAGCCATTGCTTTTTTTCTATAGGAATTTTTAATGGAGATTCAATTAGGCAAAATGGGCATTACTTTAGCAACACGTACATTAACATAAACTAACAATCATTCTTACAGAGGCAAAGGATCTCCTTTCCTAATTGCTTGTTTATCTTATCTTGTGACAGGAGGGAACCTTGTGATACCTAGGCACTCAGAACAACAGAGTCTATGTAATAAAGGACCTTTCTCTGCTGGAGCAACAAATGTGGTAAGTCTCAATACAGTTACAAATAAAGATGATATGCATGAAATTATATGAAGGACATTTAAAACCTCAGTGTCTTTTTTCTGTCTTTAGACTAATGTGTGTGTGTGTGTGTGTGTGTGTGTGTGTGTGTGTGT
Source organism: Rattus norvegicus (assembly GCF_021556685.1). Classification (NCBI taxonomy): domain Eukaryota; kingdom Metazoa; phylum Chordata; class Mammalia; order Rodentia; family Muridae; genus Rattus; species Rattus norvegicus. The sequence continues at coordinate 113,863,826 of NC_141534.1, forward strand.
GTGTGTGTGTGCTAGAGAGCTGGAATGGCAGCATGGTAGAAGATGGGTTTTGACGTCTTCCTGTCTTATATGTCTTAGAATATATGTAGGCACCATGATGCCACTCTCCTTCCCCAAGACCATTTCCAAATCTTAAGTGCTCTTGGGCAGAACACTGAAATCAACAATTTTTCCTTGGCTACTTACATGAGGCTGAGGAAAAACCTCTTCAAAATGGCAGCCAACCAGGATAAATGTGGACAAGTTAAATCAGCCTTTGTGCTCTATCATAAATTTCTCACGTGAGAAACCTACAGTTTCTGTCTCATTTCCTGGGACACTTTCCTTGCTCATCCTGCTTTTCTATATAGATTCTCTACTTTGCTGATAGCTATGGAACTCAAGGGAGTCAACTTTTAATCAGATTTCTGGCAATGCACACACATGCTTTTCCTCGAAATCCAAACACATGAAGACCAAAGGTGGTAATATAAATAAGGAATTTCATTAATAGCACAATTACTTCTTTAGCCTTGTACACACATACTACAGCTCACAAGGGAAGAAAAGGTGCCAGGAAAGCAGGGTGTATCTGAACTGGTGAGTATCTAGACTTCCAAATCTATTCTCAGACAGATACAGGATTGTCTCTGATGGGTGACCAAATTTACTGAGTTATATGGGGGAGAGGTAGGCCTTCCTGTAGCTACACATTCACCAGAGGATGGTGGACCACCTGGTGTCAGTGTGATTAAGCATGGCTTGGGTCCCTGAAATTGTTCATTATATTGGGTAAGAAGAAGAAATAATAAATTGGAGAGCTGTCATCAGGAAATAACCCATATAGCCTCACTGACAAGGATCCTTAGCTTTTGAATAAAAGAATAAAAGAAAATGTCACACCAAGCATGAATGGCTCTGAGTTTGGTCAAATAGAACATATGGAGATGTACATGACCCTGAGGTTGTTCAACTCCTAGAACTGGGGTTCTCTTTGTTGTGCTCTGGTGGTTTTCAGTAAATTGCAGGCATTCTCTTAAGATCATAGTAATCTCCCTTCATTTCTTCCCTGTTCCAAAAACAAATCTCTCTTCCTAGGGACTCATATGTCCTCCAAAACATCAGCTTTCCATACTGAGTTTCTGGTCATAGGCTCTTCGTAAGTAGAGTTTTTGACAGGGATGAGAATCTTTTTTGAATCTTGGACAGATATGAGGGTTGAAGCAGTTTAACAACATCCTTAGGTGCAGCATCTGACTAGATGCCCACAGCACTAAGTACCCCCAGTGACTCCAGCACTAAGTACCTCAGTGTCTCCTCTCATTACATAATGATCTGTGAGGTGAGGTGGTGCACATCAGCTAAGCAATATCCAGAGGTGCTGTGTGTGCCAAAATTCAAATCATGATTGCGAATGGAAGACAGAGACCACAGTCTTTGATTTTTAGTTTGAAGTTAGGGAGTAGAACCTGTTTCCTCAAGGCTCTGTGGGTCTACATGGTCTCTTCTTAGTACTTAGATGTCAAACATGTACTATGTCAGTCTAGCTATGCTATGTTCGCTGAATGTGCCAGTTTAGTGGAAGACTAGGTATACGTCTCTCTCCAGGTACAGAAATGGTATTGGATGTGGGATTACAGGGTGTGCCTTTTCAAACTCCAGGAGCATCTAAAACCGTGCATACAGAGGCCAAATTTCCTCAAGGCCTCATTTAGACATTTGAATTTCTCTGCATAGCCTTGTCACTCTGCTCTATTCCTTTAGACTCTATGTGGAAAACCTATCCAAGGAACAGAACTATCGAAAGTATGCTGTCAGTGGTAGAAGAGCAAAGGTCATCAAGGTGGCTCTTTATTCTCTATGTGCCTGATCAAACATCTCCAGAGCAGTTCATGGCTGCATATAGAAAAGCCACAGATGCTGACAGTGTGTGGAAGGGGAGGAAATGCTGCCTCAGGAGTTCAGTACAGAGGAGGGACTGGGAGGGAATGAAGTTCAAGTCATGCGCGACATAATACTGCCTCTCCCAACTTGTATTCTTTGTCTCTTTTCTGGCATTAGAACTGTGCTGATTCTCCATTTTGGTATTGTATTGCAGACTATATAAAAAGTTTTTGAGAGGGCAGAGGAGCTGAAGAAGAACATTCTAAGGAATCAAGGGAAGAATATAAAAGTTAAGTGGCAAAAGGTCCGTGAGGAGGAGCAAGGCGACAAGATTGAGTGTAAACTACTTTGTCTGTTCCTAGGACTGTCTTGTGCTGCTTTAGTGAAGTGCATGATTCTATGAAAGAGCTCTACATGCACTTGAGTACCAAGGTGTGCACACGTGTGTGGACACACACACATGCACACACACACAATGGAATGTGGTACTAGGAAAACTGAGACCCAGCTTTACTGAAGACAGATATACAGATATGAGTAAGGAGGAAGTAGGGGTTTTCTGCCACACAAGGAATACAGTCCCTAGACTGAAATGTCAGACTTGAACAGAACTACACTTGGTTCATGTCTATACTAACAAGACTTCTCTTCCAAGAGTTGCAGTATTGACTCAAATCCTTTTGCCTTCCTGCAGAAAAATAAACAAAAGGAACTAGCCCAGAAGGCAGCCTTCTGGTAGGACATAATGGAAATCCTGCTTAGGGCATGGTTTTCTAAATGGTCTTATTTTATTTTTATACAAATCTATGTTGAAAGAAACAAATGTGGGGAAGTGGGCCCTGCACCACCATTACCATCACAGGAAGCTCAGCCATCTTCATTAACAAGAAATTTCAGCCTACCTGTAGTGTCTTCAGGAAAGGAAGCCTGTGATGAAGCACCCCCAACATCAGCATCAGCTAAGGAGGCTGCAGAAACTGGTATCAAGTTTGAGTCACCACAGATTTCTGACTTGGACAAGCCTTGTATAGAAGTGGTTCCACTACATCTGAGTTAGCCACACAGGAGTGAGACTGAAGCTCACCAGTAAGATAAGGTAGAGGTGCTGGCCAGGGGTCTGAAGTCTGGAGCACTGAGCCCCACAGAGAATATTGAATCTCTGCCATGTCCTCAGGTTTCTGCTTCCATGAATCCACTTATTTTCCTATGGTCAGAATCGCATGTGATGAATACTGTCTATTTTTGTCTTGCCAACTTGACTGTCTTGTTGTTGGCTTGTACAGACAGAGCAATATTTCTCAATGTATCTGCGAGCTAAGTGTAAAGAAATTTCTGAGATTGCCCTGAGTTTCTAAGGCCACAAACGGTCTCCCTTAGCCATACAATATTGCATGAGTGCTGACAGACTGTGGCTGTCTGACCTTGGCATAAGACTCTGTGTATATAGTTGTCTTATATGCAACCTCTTAATACATGGCAGGGTTTCATACAGCCTCTCAGCTCTTTGGAAAATGCTCCTTATGATTGAACATTCTTCCAGCAGGCTTTCTTCTAGGTGGGTGCTATCGAATAGCCCTAGTTTGGCTCAATCTATGTCTGGAAGTCACAGACCTTGAAAGTCACTTGGGTGAGTCTAGGTTTAAAGCAACACTCAGGAGTACATAGGACAACACAAGTCCAGACCTCAGAGTATAGAAGCTACAAATCTGGAGATATGAACTAAAAACAGAGAAGCCATGTCTGTGCCAGGAGAGACAAAGCAAAAGTTTTCCTTTTATCTGATTGTTTAGCTTCCAGGAGACTTATGGTGCTCACCAGAGTAAAGAGAGGACTTTGTCCAATGAGTCTGTGCACATACAGAGAAATTTTACAATCAGGTAACAGTTGTATCCAGAAATATTGCTCCATCTTCTCAAGCTGACAATAAAATACATGGCCACATGACCCAGACACAAGGATCCAGAGTTTGGAGAAAAAAACTACCTGCCCATTATGGGAAGGGGCTGAAGGAGAGAATCCCAATGACTTTGCATTTCCCACCCATGCTGCCAGGCTGAGTTCTGCTCAGAGACACCAGGCCATGTCACCTCAGCCTTTTTTCTCTTTTGGATTACAGTTAAGACAAGGAGTGGCCTGGACCTGGTGGTCCTCCCTCAGGATTATCCTCACCTCAGCAAGAAAGAATATCAAGAAAGGAATTGAGAAATGCAGGGTGTTGTGTGGATGCCTGGTTAAAAACATAAACACTTCTTATCGAGGCTCTTTCTTCCCCCTTGCCTTTCCATGACTCTCAGGGAAAATCTATCCATACTTATGAGACCCTAAAAGGAGCTATGAATGACAAAGCCTGTCCACCTTGAATTTGATGACTTTGTATTTGGTTGCTTCTCAGAATCCTTTAAATTCAATAATTTGGGTCAATGCTATAGTTAGAAATTTTCATTCTAGTTGGGGCTAGTGCAAGTAATTCCAGTCACTGGCATACTGAGGCTGGAGGCTTCCTAAAAGTTAAAATCAGATTCACAGTCAGAGTGCTATATTGCCTTAAAGAAAAGAATGCAGACTGAAAAGCAGAGAGACAGACAGCCAGGCATAAGGCAGGGGAAAGTCTTGTTATAAGTTGTAAAAAGAAATGGAGTATTCAATTGCTTTGGGGTCCTGGTCTGGGAACCTACCCTGGTAAGCTTTGGAATGTAATCATCTCACCACCTCAGGACTCCTAAGCAGACCTGCAGGCTGATAGAGGGAAGAGCATAGGTGCAGGAGGTGTCAAGACGGACATCTCAGGTTCTACTCAACATCTGTTCCTTTATACTGTACCTCAGCAAAGGACAAGAGCATCCAAGGTCTTAAAACACCAAAGGGAGAAAACAAACACTGAAATTAATACCCTGGTGTGGACTGGGGCTTCATGAGTGTTATGAGGGGGTCTGAGACCTCCAAGAATTGTCAGAATTTGTTATCTCTTGGCAGGTTGGAGAAGATTATCACGTGACTAACATAATTCCATTCCAGAAAAGAGGCTGAGATTACAGTTATTCTCAAAATGAGAAGAAGCTCTTCTTCATACAAGAAGAACTGTGGCTTCTTACATTAGGCTGGATTCCTGTAAGCAAATGGACCTCAATCACTGAGGCTTCCTCTTCTCTGTCTCTTAGAAACATCCTGCCTAAATCTTGCTCTGCACTGAGTCATTCCATTCCAGATCATCTCTGACCACAGTCAAGAGTGTGCAGTTGGAGTCAATGGAGCATTTCCTAGTACATTTACAGCTCTTCTTATTTTACATCTTACTTGAAGTAATTCTTCAAACTTCCAACTCCACGTGAGTCTGCGATGAGAATAGTAGATTGCCAAGATGTATGACAACAATATATACAGATCATAAACCTAAAAGATACAGAAATGAAACTTAAATAAGCAAGGAACTTTTTTCAGATAAGTGTGTTTTGTATTTGTGAAGAAGTACTTTGTGCATACCCAAAGAGCTTCTACATGCAAGGTATTCAAGTGTTTGCACCTACCCAGCACACTTCTGTTGATTTTCTAGGGAAAACAGTGACTCCTTTGAGAGTGCTTTGAAGGGTTTTCTCATTTTCACAGACTGGAGGTCACAAAACATGCAGCACTTTTTGCAATGTGACATGTATAAGCCCAAATCAGGTGGTTTATTTGTAGGCTTTGTGAGAACACATATACTTCTAGGCAGACCTTGGGAAGGCCATCTCCTACGACTTCACAATCTTTAACCTGATTGTGTAAATTCTTACTGCTATTCCTAACTCAATAACATATTATGCCCAATTGAAATTTGGTGTTTTGTGTCTGGGGCCAGAAAAGGTAGATTACACAAATAATGCATACCAAGTCACATGAAACAAATATTCTTCAGGCAAGAAATATAGATCAGTGTGGTTAGCAGAGGAAGAACTGTAACACTTACTGTGACTTATTATGACTTGGGTAGAGGGGAACAAAAAGTTCATGGGGAAGGACAAAGTGTTAGAAAGTGTTTGAGAGAGAAACACTGTGCTCCTGTATCAGTGAACATTTCTGTTGGCTGGGATTTGTGATTTATTTGAAAAGAATGCCTGACATGTGCTGAAATCACTCATGAGAACCATACCACCCATTGTCTGGTATGAGCAGGAAATAGTGACGATTTTGAATACAGGATAAATTTTTTGGGCTACTCCGAGAACTTAAAATGAAGGAGTTGCAAGGCTGTTTGGGAAGAGGTCAAGTAAGGTTTGGGAGTTGATACCATGGACTGATGATGAAGGGGTAATAAGCTGTATGGTGGGGAGGGTAGAGTTTAGGGTATTTCAGAGATCTAGGGTATTAGCATAGAGATTGAGGAGTCTGTGACAGGGAAGGCTTTCAATTAGGCTCATGGAATGATGTTCTCAGAAACATGAGTCAGGTTTTTAGTAGAGGACTCAGTTTGGACATAGGCTTCAGTCTTAGAGTGTGGAATTTAAAGCATCTGTGAGATGTTAGACATTGACATTGGGAGGATGTAGTGGGAAGCCAGGAGAGGAAACTGGGACACTTATATGTGATGGTGACTCAAGAACCTAGGTAAATGGGGAGAGCTGACATGTGCTCAAGAGAAACATTTCCCTGGCAGCTGAGGAGGAGGTCTAATAAGGGTAGAAGGGAACAGAGTGGGAATGGAAGAGCAAGAAGGCTGCAGTAGAACCGGATGAGGTTCACAGAAGCCACACTCCAGTGATATTGGAAGAAGGAGTTTAGGATGGGACCTAGGGACAGGCTCAAGCAGGAAGCGCATCCAAATCCCCTACAGGAGTTCTGAGGATATTGGATTCATGAGTTGTAAGCCATGGAGGGCAAAGACTGCAAACGTGAACAAAGTGTTAAAAAGCAGGGCTCCTCCTGGAACCCTAGCATTCAGTAGGGTGAGAATGCTGGGTGGAGACATTTATTGCCAACGAGAACTAACCTTAATAGTGTGCCTTGAATCAAAAGGTCACATGATGACGTGTATGTGGCATTGTGGAGTCTGCCATGAATGTCATACTAAGGCTTGTATCGAGGCCCTAGATTCTATGACAATTTGAAGTGCAGAGGATGCTCTTTGGGAATGGGTTAACAGACTGCAGACTGTGAAATGGTTTGGACATAATTTGTTCTTTTTTTTGTTTTATTTTTTCCGATTTTTCTTTGACTTCACTTTTGTTTTTCAAATGCTTGAGGTTTTCAACTATAGTTTACTTGTTAGTGTATATACATGAACAGGGTTGTTTAATGGCTCATGGAGGAAGCATTTATGTGCATAAAACTTAAGAGGAAGAAACAAGAACCTGCCAGGAGCGTGCTGCAAATTTCTCAAATTTTTCCTCTGAGATCAAACCCCTTCTTGCTCTCACTATCTCTTCCCTGATTTCTTTAGAGTTCACATTTTATATGTGCCCCTCTTCCACGCTAACAGTGCTTCAAGTGTAATGGGTACATACGTAACTTTCACAACTGGGTTGCATGGCTTACCATCTGCAAGATTCATCCTCACTCATGCAAGCAGTTGCCTGATGTGTTTTTACATCTGGTGACTCAGTGAAGAGGGGAAGGGAAAGATAGGAAAGAGGTATAGTGTGATTGTGTGACAGTAGTACAGTACCACATCAAAAGGACAGAAGTGTCCCCTATTCATATAGGGAGAAATCCCATGGGTCTCAGAGGCAGGAGTGAAGGTTGATAGCTGAAGACCCAGAGATATTGTTGAACCAATGTTTGAAGCAATTATCAGAAATATTGTTGAAGAAGAACTCAGTCTGCCATTCACAGAAGGTAAGCAGAGGTGGGATAAATTCTGAATGACATAACTTGAAATGATTACTGTCTAGATATCAGGTTTAACGAGGCATGGATGAATAAAAGCATCTTGTCCTCAGAAAGCAGCAACCTAAAAGTAACTATATTGGCTTGAACATTCCTGGCCCAGGCAGTGGCACTATTAGGGAGTATGGCCTTGTTGGAGGAAGTGTGTCATATTGGGTGTGAGCTTTGAGACCCTCCTTGATGCCTGTGTGCTTTTCAAATAAGAGGTAGAACTCTCCTTTCATCCAGTGTCACAGTTGCCTGGATGCTGTCATGTTTCAACTCTGATGGTATACAATGAACCTCAGGATAAAAAGCTAGCTCCAATTAAATCATGACCTTTATGAGTTGCCTTGGTCATGCTATTGCTTCAAAAGAATGAAAATGCTAACTAAGAGAGTAAGTGAGAAAAACTCAGTCAATATTGAAATTTGTGGTAGGAGGACAAAGCAGTTGGTTCCCTCTTCCTTCTCCACATGATATGTGTTTGCATGGAATGATTTTGGAAATTATAGGAGAAAACAGTTAATGTTCCTTGGGTTACCCTTATATGCTGGATTAAGCATAGCTGACTGGTCTTACTTAGAAATCCTGACTTCTTTTGTCTTCTCAGACCCATACGACCCAGCCAGCCTTTTTATCAAATGTAGGTCTACATGAACATTTTGGATACCAAAAGGTGCTCCCTGAATCCATAGCTGTTGTGTGTGCCCCCAAGTACAAACAGTAAGTATGTGGGATTCTGGTCTGGAAGGTACAAGAACCAAATCATCAATACCTTAAAACTGTTTTAAAAACCGTCTTTGTACATAATACCTTAACTGATTGCTATAAAAGCCTTCCTTTAAGGTGCCTATTCTAGTGATCACCAGCTGCTCTTGAAGGATACGATGACACCACTGCTGGTTTTCTAAGACCACCTCTCAAGAAGTGACCTCAAGAGGCAGATATTGAAGAAATTCCACAGGAAACACTCTGTCAGAGTTTCGTGTCTTTTCATTCCCAATGCCGTGTTATACTGAATTCCTCAGCAGAGGTAGTGTTGGGCAAGCAATAAATCACCCTTCATCCTTTTATAATAATTTTTTGTACATTTAATGTGCTACAGGATCAAGATGACCCTGGATTTAGAATTTTGTCCTTTATTCCTAACACTGATTGATTAAAACAGACCAAATTCATTGCTAGATTCTACTTGATAGTCATTTCTACTAGAGAGTTCCTCTGCCCACTTAGGTTAGTTAATGTGTAAGAAAGAGATCCAGGGAGTGTGAGACAGACAGAGCCCAATGTATACATAGCAGGGTGAGAGAGGGACATGTAGAAGAGAGAGGAGGAGATAGAAAAGGGGGAGGAGAAGGAGGAAGAGGAGGAGGAAGAGATAAGGAAAATAAATGAATGAATGAATGATTGAATGAATAAATAAATAAATAACAAAAGGAAGCTGAGACATCAAAGAAAAGAAAGGACAAAAAATAAGAGGAAGGAGATTAATACTAGGACAGGGATAACAATGTCTCAGTGGAGGACAATGATGACAATGATGAATAGCAATAGGAGGAGAAGGAAGTCCACAAGTTTTAAAAGAGGAGAGAAGCACTCTCTAGAGAACATGAGAGGAGATATGGCAAGAGGGGAGAGAGGAGAAGAGATGGTGAAAGAGAAAGAGCAGAGAGATCTAAGGAAACAATGGGGAGAAAAGGAAGGAGGAATGAAATAGTGAGAGAGGCAAGGAAAGAGGAGAGAAAGATAGAGGAGAGAAAGAGAGGAAACTTGGTCTTGGAGGCATAGCTGTGTGTCTTAAAAACCTGCTTTTTCTCATTTCAGAATTGGAATTTTCACACTGACACCTCTTGGATTAAAAGAAATATCCTATTGTCCAAGGAGGGAGCTCCATTCCCACAAACAGGACACAGGTCTCTTTTGTGTATGTGTCTATGTACAAGATATCAAAGCCATGTTCTCAGTCAGGACATAGTACTGATTGGGTTTATCATTTTTTTCTTACCCATCTGGCAGTTCACCCTCATCACTCACCTTCATAAAAATCCATAATAACCAAATATTTAGGAAACATGTCAGTGAACATAAATTTTCTCATATTTGAAATCTGGTCATTCACTGTCTCTGGGGGTGCTGATCCTTTCTCTCCCTTTAACCTGATATCTGGGTATACTAATACTCTCTGGAGATGATAAAGCAAGTAGGACTTGGGTGTTCCTCAGGGTCAGAGTGTGGGAGCAGCATGCTTGAGGCCCTGAATTCTATACCCAGTAACATGAGGAAAAAATGTAACAGACAAGGTATGGAATCCTGTAGCTGATTCAATATTACTGTGTTTTTCATTTTGTCAGTTACTAGGTTTCAATCAGCAATATGAATGCAATGGGTGTTTCGGCTGGGCTCCCAGAAGAACCCTTGAGGATCCTGTTTGAGGCTTATACCATTGAAGTGGTGAGCATTGAACTTGAATGGTCACTGCATATCAAATCTGCAGTACATCATATTTGTGAAATAATATTTGGAACAAAGTGACCACCTCTCAAGCCCTGGAACAACAGTGGAGATGACTACAGCCCTATGGAAGTTGTCACATTTATATCATATAAATAGGGTCACGAAGACTTCCTCCATTCTTCACATACTATGTCAGCAATTCCAGTTTGCCCAGTCCTGCTAACAAATTGTCCTGATGGCCATACTCCAGACTGACCAGTGTGGCCACAAAAAACATAATACAACAGTAATGTCTGTCTGGCCTAGAAAGAGTAATGTACCTACATGAACAAACTGTCCTGAACAAGGAATGACAGGAGAAATTCAATGTTGGTGACAGATTGAAGTGAGGACCTGTTGACAGTGAAGTCATGACCTGTTGATGGATAACCATTCCCTTCAATGCTTCTCTCTTTGACCCTGTGTACAAGTGAAGCTACTCAGAACACATTGAAAATTCCCATAAATTGCACTGAATCTCTCATTTATATAAGTATATTTTCAAACAGATTTATAATTTTTTAAGATGCTATTTTAATTGAACAGTACAGTTAACTGTTGTGCCAAGCTATTGAGTCTTGTCTCAGATCAGGTGTCCCCTAAGCATGTTAAAGGAGAGGTGTGATTGGAAGCAATTACGATTTGCAGTTGCTGGGCGACAACCTTGTCTAGGTTCTTATTTACTCCTGTTCTCTATCATTTCCCACTTTTCTGTCTCCCTTGTTTTTGATTGTGACTGGATCTCATGGTAAAGTAGTGTCTGTCCTGAGAGTCACTAGTCTAGGCTGACATAAAACTGAGAGAAAGACATCTTACTCCTACATCCCAGGTGCTAAGATTAAAGACTTTTTTATCACTATGTTTCTAAAACTTAAAATTTATCTTTTGACATTGACTCAACATTTGCTCTCAACACTTGAGGAGTAAATAAACCTATGGTAACCCATATCCATGTGAACAGAGTCTACAATGTATCCTGATCACATTTGCTCCTCCCTGTTTTCTTGGGTGCTCTGCCAAGCCCATCTGAAACTCCAATTCTAAAAAGAGAAAAATGTCACCTACTGTCATGTCTCGTTAAAATGTACATTTATTCTCTCTCTCTCTCTCTCTCTCTCTCTCTCTCTCTCTCTCTCTCTGTATGTGTGTGTGTTTTTGTGTGTGTGTTTTGTGTGTGTGTCTGTGTGTGTCTGTGTGTGTCTGTGTGTGTGTTTATGTGTGTTCATGTGTGTTCACTGTGTTTCTACTCTGCTTGTAAGGGTAGGTGGCAAAGGCCTTGTCCCTGGAAGCCAAGTGGCCTAAACCTGCTGTGTTTAATCAAGGTATCTTGCAAGTCTTGTTTTTCACATCCTATAGATCCTGAGCAAATTCCAAATCCCTATATCCCTTAAGAAAAAGGACTCCTTATACTCCCAAACAGTTGCTATCAATAATTCTTCTACTAAGGCTGGAGGAGGAGCTTCCATCCTATGCATGGTGGAATACTGAAATGACTTCACTTTGCGAAGATGTAATAGATGTAATCACAGTTGCCGGGCTTTTATGATTGTAATGGCCGTCTGAAACAGAGGTTCCATAGCACTCCTGCTAAACCCTTTACTGTTTTTGTTTCATGTTACACCATGCCCCCTGACTGGTGAAGTTCGTGTGTGTCTGTATGATATAAACCTCTCATTTGGGGCCGAAAACTCAACATTTTCCCTGAACAACTTGAGAAGTAAATAAGTCTATGAATTAACAAATCCCCATACAAAGGGATTTTCTCTGAGTGACAGGAAAAGCAGCATTAATCTAGGGACACAAACTTACTTAGAAGGCAGTTTGACATGACCAAAATGAGAGTAGTATGTTCTCTTGTGGTCTGTTTAGGACCAGTGCGAGTGCTTAAGACCGGATTTAGAGTCCCAGATCAGATATGCATTCCACTCTGTTAAATGGCCAAAAACTCAACCAGAATGTGTTGGTTACTATTATAGGAACAGTGCCATGATTGTATCTGTAGGCAAACCTCCCTAACAGGTGAGCATTACAGTATAGCAAATCCACTGCTGGTCAGAACTCTGACTGTTTCCTCCCAGAGCTCTGCATAACACCACCCTACACAGAGAAATCTAGGCAGCAGGGCTTAAGTTTGTCAGTAAGTTTCAACTATTTCTCTCTGTGCCAAGATCAAATGGTGGTGTCTTTAACAATAGGGTCTTGCCACCCACTTCCGATATGTAACCAAGAGAAACTGTACTAGCCTATATTATAGTCTATACTATTTAGGGAGCGTCAGGCTTTCCTGAATATAAATACATAGGTTTCTCATACATGGGACTGAATTTTTCATTCATGATAAATAGATGCTGAAAGTAGCTTGAAGTGTTCTCTCCTCATGGATCCTCCCTTTTACTTAAGACTCGTGGTGTTCAGCTTGGGCACTGAATCCTGTTAAGAGTGCCTGACTGCATGCAATTTACTGGTTCAGTTGCCTGGACATCCAGCCTCCTAAATTAACCCGTTGACTAGGACAAGGCCTAAGATGGTGCAAAGCAGGAGGCAATACTGAACTTTAGGTTATAAACTGAAATATTAGTCCAAGGCTGCCTAGAAGAAGTGAAATAAACAAGGCAGGAATGAGTATCTTGTGTAGCTAATGATTCCTACTGGATCCTCAAGTACAGTCAGAGGCTCATGAATCATTACTGCCTGAGAATAATGGGCTCTCACCTTTTCCTCAAGTCCACACTCAGCAAATGGATCATACATGGAAACCATACTGATGATCATTCCATCACTATAGGGCACAGTTTTCTTACCATGGCCCCTTGGATGTCTCTAGATTGATCAGTGCAGGATGTGAATCTGTAAGTGTCCTCTTTGCAATGCTCACATTCCAGTCCACACCTGTCCCAGAAACACAATTTTTTTTCAATTTTTCCCAATACATCCTTCCATATTGTGTTCTCCTCTGCAGCATACTTGTCTGGTCTAAGTGAACACAAAGGTTATTATCTTTTAATATCACAGCTGGCACTACATGTAGACAGAGACACAAGCCAAAACCCAGACTGACATGGTCCAGGTATGCAGAGTTTTAAGTGAGTTGACTCTATCAGTAAAAGGCAAGGCTGAGGGGCCAGGTCATCACTTGTACAAGTTCACAGATCTAAGGAAGAGGAAGAAACAAAGCATTCTGACTTCCCATGCTCCTCAGAGCACCACTTCCTTTAAAGACAGTGCATAAAGCTCCAGACAAGGCTCAGTGCCAAAGAGACTGTCACTCAATTTGGGGATCATATTAGTTCTCAGCACCCATATTTTGGCTGACAAACGTCTGTCCTCTAGTTCTAGGAGATCTAATCACCTCTGGTGACCTCAGGTGTCATCCGGAATACCTATATCTACATGTAGACCAAACACTCAAGTGTCTTATAAAAAAGCAAGAAAAATGGAAATCTATAAACATGGGATTCTATAACCTAGTATCTCTTCATGAGTCTCCATAGGTTTCCTCAGTTTTGAGGCAGATCCCTCAAGGAATGTGTGGTGGGGCCTTTGCCAGTGAAGCCATGGAGAAGTGTTGAGTTTGGAGTTCTAGTGGAAGTTTAATATGACTGTATCTAAGGTAGGAAGAGATGGAGAACATGGAATGTTTTACCCAAGTGTGTATGGACTTTCTCCTCAGCAACCAGTTCTCCCTGACTTGCATCACACAGAGAACAATTGCACTCACATTGTGAGTACTGAGTGAAGTTTCTAGGGAGACCTTAGAGCTGCAAGTTGCCAACCTGAAGGAGAAAATAGAAGATAGGAAACCTTGCCCATCTTGGTATTGTTTATTGTCCTGAGCACAGACTCCTCAGGATTTTCTCTGGGTGTTTAGTCTGACTGGGATAAACTTTATGTACATATGTTCTAGTCTGAGTTAAATATCAAATTTAAACAGTGTCTCAGGTACATGGCATGAGGAAATTCACCAGTGAGGAAGAAACATATGTCCTGGGGTCCCTGAAGTTTTAAGTAAAATGTTGCTAATATCTTTTGTTTCCTTTTCACTGAGGCTCAAGGTAATTAGGTAACTCATCCAGAAGACAAAAGCAAATGTTTTATGGGTATGCGGGCTTACATCAGAAGTCCTGCTACTTGGCATAGAGGCAGGAAAGTAGCATGACTTCTAGCCTGTCTGCATTACATAGTGAGACCTTGTTTCAAATAAAGCCATTCTAGAGAGAGGGGAGTCACCTACTGATATGTTGGTGCTATTCCATCAACACGTACAAAGAACCACTCAGGTGCTTTCCATAACACAGGTGACCATGGAGCTGTTTCTGTTCCTCCTGATGATGACATTTTCCTAGTAGCATAGGAAGTGATATTAGAAATCTAAGAGATGTGAGGCATAGAGACATTTCTTAATAGACATTTAGTCTTACAGAGTTTGAGGTAGAATATGTACATAAGGCAGACTAGTTACATGCTTTTCCTGCCTAACATTCACAGAGCTTTGAGTGACAGCAATATTGGTGCTCTGTTTAAGCCAGAGTTGGTGATCTAGGATGCTCAAATTCTGGAGTACCAAATCCACAAATCATCACTATAGAAGCCAGAAGCTAAGAGATACTACACAGGCAGGGAAAGGCACAAGTAGCTAAAGAAATTCTTATTGCTCATAGCCCAGGATTAATGGCTTACTCTCTCTGGCCCCTTACCTTTCAATCCTCAAGGGAGATTTAGAGGGAGCAGAGGAATGAAGTTCTTTACAGACTGACTGGAGCCACCTGATGATACAGAGATTCTAGGCTGATTGAGGGAAGTGGCATGCATGTCGCTTCTTGTTAAATGCTTCTCCCCTGCCTGCCCTGTGGGAGCCCCATGCATCCACCTCCATCTGCGACATGGGTTACTTGACAGTAGCCAGCTGTAACACTGGCCACCACATTGGTTGTGTAGTTGGTAATTCAGGCCCTTCGCTTCTTGATCCAGGAATATCTGAAAGAGAGAACATGATTGGACAGTTGTTTGGTTCCCTCACATTATGACAGAAGTCCAGGAAAAGTAGGAAGCCATAGATCCACAGTTATCATGAACTGACACCCAGGCCTAGTTCCATGGGGATAAGGAGCATTTTCTCTAACAAACGAGTGCACAGTAGAGGAAATGGTCACAGAGTTATAAAAGAGCCTGTTGAAACGTGTTTATAAATGCACCTTTATCCCACAGAAGGGGTCTCCACATGTGTGAGATATGAGTATGTATACAGGTGAGGGCCTTGAGTGTGAACATACACTTGTAGGTGAGAGCATTCATACATGTGTGCTTAGCTATGTATGTGCCTCCCCTGCTTCTATGCTTACAGAAAACCAGAATAAAGCAAAGAGGTTTTTTTTTTGTCAGGGGATCTACTGTTGCCCTGGAAACTTTTTACCACAGCTCAAAGACATTCTAGCAAGAGAGAGACGTGAGGAAGCTGGGCTGCACTTGGGAAGTAGGACAGTCCATGGTCTTTACAAGAGGGATGGATGCTTCTCTGGATTCTCTCTGGAGGAAAAGGCTGAAAGTGTCTGCTTCTCAGCTCATTCCTCCCTTTACCCAGAGAAGCTGCATCACATCCCCTTTTGGAGTTGGGCATTGTTGTGAGCATGGGTGCAAGCAGGGCTTTTCACAGATCAGCTTACAGTATTAATGAATCAGAGACTTCTGTGTAGGCCAAAGCTGTATACATTTTGCTAGGACAGACTCTCAACTAGTTCATTTAAACTTACCTCAACTTGTGCAACAACCTGTCTCTCCATGGGTTCTCACTAACTGCTTATAGCTCTGTTCCCTATCTTCTGCCTCCTATCATGCTCCTGTATCTGCTTTTGTCCCTTCGGTCCCTCTCCTGCCCAGGTAAACCCCAGTGATTTCTGCCCGAGCTATTGGCTATCTGATATTTACTATTATCTGTCAGCAGTAAGACTGTGCCAAAATATCCCTTCCTTCATTTACTTTCAGGGAATGACATTCATGTTTGAGCTAGTGGGTAAGGATGAAATTTACAAATCTGAAACCCAGTGATGTGTCAAAGAAATGACAATATCAAAATCCTGCCATCACTTAGCTCTTTGCCAGTACATGATTAACAATTGAAAATACAAAGACACACCTTCATACAAAGTAAGAAATGTCACCCAAACAATGGGTAGATGTGTGCACAGAATGTAGATGTGGAGCTCAGAAGACAAACTCAGATGTTGCTTTTCGGGAACCTTCCACTTTCACAATTGTGAGGCAGCTGTTGTTCACCTAGAAACTGAAGTCACCTCTTCTGCAAGAGCAATCTATGCTTTTAGTCACTGAAGTCTCCAGCCCTCATAGAAGATACACGATGTTGAGATGTTGGTTTGTCTGTTTGTTATGGGGCAATAAATGCACGAAGTTTGCAAGTCAGAGGACAATTTAGTGAAGAGGGTTCTCTTCATTAATCTTTATATTGAATTTGATAATGAAACTTAGGCTGCCAAACAGAAAGTCATTACAATAAATTAGGACTTGGCAAACCAACAGAAGAAAAAGATCTTAAGACACAAGAATGTCAGACACATTTTTTACACATTCTGGAGACCTCTAAAAACATTAAATTAAAACCTATGTTTGTGGAGGACCTCTTTACAGACCCCTGTAGGCCATATGGTTGCTGTTTCAATGTCCATGTGTACATATAAACTCTAATCAGTGAACTTAGAGGGCTTTGTTCTCCTTATGCCTAATCTCTCCACTGGTAATACTATCTCTGCTTCATTTTCTACTTCTGAGCTCTGAAAAGGACTATTTAATGTATATCCCATTTAGAGTTGTGCTGTCTCTCTGTCTCTCTCTGTCTTTCTGTCTCTGTCTCTGTCTCTTTTCTCTCTGTATGTGTTTTTCCATATTGCTCTGTGTGTGTGTGTGTGTGTATCTGTCTGTCTGTCTGTCTGTCTGTCTGTCTCTCTGCCTGCATAATGATTGGCTGTGTGTCTCTGCATTTGTTACCCTCAGCTGCAGGAGAAGCCTTTTCTGATGGTTGAATAAGGCACTGAACTATGAGTATAACAGAATATCATAAGAAGCAATAATAGCTACTTGTTTCTATTAATTTATTTTTATATCTGTAGGATTGCTATTAGCAAGTATTTGGGGTTTCTAGTTCCTGGTTTTTGGCCACCCAAGGAGTGTCAGATATGCTTGTAAATTCCATGAGACACAGGAGTGGCTAAGCCCCTCCCCTGAGCATTTCCAACTGCCAGATTCCACACACAGAACCCTCTAACTGCCCACTGGTCATCCTCAGCCCTCCCCATTTCCACTCCATCCTACAGAGCAGCCCAAGTCAAATCTCCCAAATCTCCACCCTGAAAAGCTTTGTCCCCACCCCAAGAACAGGTATACATCCCTCTCTTCTACTCAGTTGTCTGCTGTTTCTCATCTAAGCAGAGGCAGTTACCCCTGTAGAAGTTAATTGTGGTTTTCCTCCCAGCCCCATGTTTCCAGGAGTGAGATTCAAACTCAAAACATATTTACAAATATCTTGCCATATAGCTAGACTCATCTTCGACTATATCATTACAAAATTAAGCCATTTATTCAAATCTACATTCTGCCATGTGGCTGCTTACATGTGCTCCAGTACCATGTGTGCATGTTGTCACATCTTCCCAAGAGAATCTTCCAACTGGCACTCTCCCAGAATCCTTTCTGCCTCCTGGAAGCCCCACCTCCTATTTTCTGCCTAAGCTATAGGCCATCAGATTTTTATTGACAGGTGTCTCATCCATACAGACACAAGATATTCTTTCCATACTTCCCTCTGGGTTTTTCCCTCCCAATAAATCCCCTTGTGTGAGGTTTATTTTAATGTGTTACTCTGTGGTATTCCTTGCCTTCTGACTGCCAGGATACCTTTGTAACCTTGCTGCAACACATACAGTGGATTCCCTCTCATATGGCTTTCCCTCAACTCAGATTGTTATTTACTCCCACATGCTTTGTGCTATCATAGCAGTAGCATATTTTGAAGTCAGGATATTAAATTTATTGTTAATATTTTTCTTTTTTCTATCAGAAATATTTTGTCTGAGTGTGTGTGTGTGTGTGTGTGTGTGTGTGTGTGTGTGTGTGTGTGTGTGTGTGTCTAGGGGCTACAGAGGTCAGAAGGTCATTTACAAGTGCCTTGGAAATACATGAATTTAGAGGCAATTATGAGCCATTTTATGAGTGCTGGAAACAAAATCTAGATCTCCTAGAACAATGTCCAATGCTCTTAATCACTAAGTCAATACTCCTAACCTGATTCTATTGTTTTTCTGAGTCCACAGAAAGATACTTGAGGCATCAGAAAAAATATTTTCATTTAAACGGGATATTTGTGCTTTTTTTTTGTGCTGGGACACGCAGAAAAACAGAAGTATACGGGTTGTCTAAAATTGGGAGTCATGAGAAAATCTATAGAAGGAAATGATATTCAGCTATACTGTGGATGCTGTTTTTACTCTGTGTTCTTTATCAGTGACTAATCATAGTGAATATTTCACTCCATGGAGAAATTTGCTAAATCTTACTTTTCAGAAGAAACAGAAATAATAGGAAATTCAAATACTTTTGAAAGACACTTCCTATAACTGGAAAATGTTTCAAGATGCCATTATCATCAAATTATTCTAGGCTTTAAAATATTGAATGCATCAGAGTCCTTCCCTTGATTTCACAATTCATAGCTTTCCTAATGTAATACAATGTATCTATTTTAACTAAGTGTAGGATCCAGAATATCAGCTGCCAATCATGAAACAACTACTTCATAAGCACATATCTTGCTTATGATGGAGAGTAATAGATTTCAGGGCAGAGACTGCTTGGAGCATATTTACATAGCACACCCTCCTTTGTTATGCTGCTAAATGGCTGATATCTATGTTCACAAAGAGGGAAATCTCACTTTGAGAACAGACTCACACTCACAGAATTGAAATATAGGCTTCTTCCTATATTCCCTCTTTTACACTGTTTTATAGCCTGGAAGACACGACTTCCAGGCTATAAAACAAGGACAAAGGGAGAAAGAGAGAGGAGGGGGTGGAAAGCGTATGTTCTAGAATAGGCAGTAGATAGGGAAACATACTCTATTAATTGACATGAATAGTTATTTGGAATCCATTTGAACTTGACTGGTGGAGTCATGTCAACTCTCTGAGGTTTGCATGAAGTTTTTAAGGGAATAACGTTCAAGTTTATATTTAGAAGATCACCAAAGAAAATTTAAAGTTAGAACTTATTGGTGTTAATAATAACTAATTCTTTAGCAGGGCTACATTAATAGCCTATTAGAACTACATTGATTTAAATATTCAAATTGTGAATTTTAGAAGTTTTAATCTGATAATAGCATAGATGGGAGAGAAAATCTGAAACAGTATTATCTTAAACCAGTTGCTTAGACCTTTGTAACTTCCATTTACACACCTTTCGATTTTTCTAGGATGTAGTTTCCCTCCTTGTATTGGAGTTTCTTGCATATTATTCTTTGTAGAGATGGATTTGTGTGAAAATATTGTGTAAAATTGGTTTTGCCATGGAATATCTTGGGATCTCCAATCTATGTTAATTGAGAATTATGCTGTATGCAGTAGCCTAGGCTGGTATTTATGTTCTCTTGGGGTCTGTATGATATCTTCCCAGGATTTTCTGGCTTTCATAGTCTCTGGTTAGAAGTCTGATGTAATTCTGATATTTCTGACATTCTATGTTATTTAACATTTTCCCCTAATTGCTTTTAATATTCTTTCTTTGTTTTGTGCATTTTGCGTTTTGATTATTTTGTGGTTGTAGGAGTTTCCTTTTTGGTCCATTTTATTTGGAGTTCTGTAAGCTTCTTGTATATTCATGAGCATCTCTTTCTTTTTTTATTTTTTAAAGCTTTCTTTCTTTTTCCCATCTTATTAAATTGGTTATTTCTTATTTACATTTCATATGTTATTTCCTTTCCGAGTTTCCAGGCCAACATCCCACTAGCCCCACCGCCTTCCCCTTCTATATGGGTGTTTCCCCCCCCCATCTCCCCCATTACCACCCACCCCCAACAATCCTGTTCACTGTTGGTCCAGCCTTGGAAGTACCAAGAGCTTCGCCTTCCACTGATGCCCCTACTAGGCTATTCATTGCTACCTATGCAGTTGGAGCCCAGGATCAGTCCATGTATAGTCTTTGGGTAGTGGCTTAGTCCCTGGAAGCTCTGGTTGGTTGGCATTGTTGTTCATATGTGATCTCAAGCCCCTTCAGCTCTTTCAGTTCTTTCTCTGATCCCATCAACAGTGGTCCCATTCTCAGTTAAGTAGTTTGTTGCTGGCATTAGCCTATGTATTTGCCATATTCTGGCTGTGTCTCTCAGGAGAGATCTACATCCAGTTCCTGTCAGCCTGCTTCACCCATCTTATCTAGTTTGGTGGCTGAAAATGTGGTGCAGGCTCTGAATGGTCATTCCTGCAGTCTCTATTCTAAACTTTGCCGCCCTATCCCCTCCTAAGGGTACTGATGTTCTTTTAAAGAATGAGTGAAGTATCCGCACTTGGGCATCCATCTTGAGTTTCATGTGTCTGTGCATCTTGGGTAATTAAAGCATTTGGGCTAATATCCACTTATCAATGAGTGCATAACATTTATGTTTCTCTGTAATTGGGTTACCTCACACAGGATGATATATTCCAGTTCCATCCATTTGCCTATGAATTTAACAAAGTCTTTGTTTTTGATAGCTGAGTAGTATTCCACTGTGTACATGTACCACATTTTCTGTATCCATTCCTCTCCAGAAGGGCATCTTGGTTCTTTCCAGCTTCTGGCTATTGTACATAAGGCTGCAGTGAATATACTGGAACATGTGTCATTATTCTATGTTGAGCATCTTTTGGGTATATGCCTAAGAGAGGTATAGCTGGGTTCTCAGGTAGTACAATGTCCAATTTTTGAAGAACCTCCAGACTGATTTCCAGAAAGGTCGTAACAGTCCACAAATACCACCAACAATGGAGGAGTGTTCCTCTTTCTCCACATCCTCGCCAACATCTGTTGATGCCAGAGAATTTGAACTTAGCCATTCTGACTGGTGTGAGGTGGAAACTCAGGGTTGTTTTGATTGCGTTTCCCTTATGACTAAAGATGTTGAACATTTCTTTAGGTGCTACTCAGGCATTCTATATACCTCAGCTGTGAATTCATTGTTTAGCTCGGAACCCCATTTTTTAATAGTGTTATTTGTCTCCTTGCAGTCTATCGTCATGAGTTCTTTGTATATTTTTGATATAGGGCCTTTATCAGTTATAGGATTGGTAAAGATCTTTTCCCAATCTGTTGGTTGCTGTTTTGTCCTAACAACAGTGTCCTTTGCCTTACAGAAGCTTTGTAGCTTTATGAGAACACATTTGTCCATTGTGATCTTAGAGCATAAGCCATTGGTGTTTAGTTCAGGAAATTTTCTCCAGTGCCCATGTGTTCGAGATTCTTCCCTACTTTTTCTTCTATTAGTTTGAGTGTATCTGGTTTGATGTGGAGGTCCTTGATACACTTGGACTTAAGCTTTATACAGGGTGATAAGAATGGATCGATCTGCATTATTCTACATGATGACCTCCAGTTGAACCAGCACCATTTGCTGAAAATGCTATCTTTTTTCCATTGGATGGTTTTGGCTCCTTTGTCAAAAATCAAGTGACCATAGGTGTGTGGGTTCATTTCTGGGTCTTCAATTCTATTCCACTTGTCTATATGCCTGTCTCTGTACCAATATCATACAGTTTTTAATCACTATTGCTCTGTAATACTGCTTGAGTTCAGGGAAAGTGATATCCCCAGAAGTCCTCTTATTGTTGAGAATAGTTTCGGCTATCCTGTGTTTTTTGTTATTCCAGATGAATTTGCAAATTCTTCTGTCTGGCTCTATGAAGAATTGAATTGGAATATTGATCAGGGTTGCATTGAATCTGTAGATAGCTTTTGGGAAAATGGTTATTTTTGCTATATTAATCTTGCCAAGCCATGAGCGTGGGAGATCTTTCCAACTTTTGAGATCTTTAATTTCATTCTTCAGGGATTCTCTCACTTGCTTGGTTAAAGTCACATGGAGGTATTTTATATTATTTGCGACTTTTATGAAGGGTGTTGTTTCCCTAATTTCTATCTCAGCTTGTTTCTCTTTTGTGTAGAGGAAGGCTACTGATTTATTTGAGATAACTTTATACCCAGCCACTTTGCTGAAGGTGTTTATCAGGTTTAGTAGTTCTCTGGTGGAACTTTTGGGGTCACTTAAATATACTATTATATCATCTGCAAATAGTGATATTTTGACTTCTTTTCCAATCAGTAACCCTTTGATCTCCTTTTGTTGTCTGATTGCTCTGGCTAGAACTTCAAGAACTATATTGAATAAGTAGGGAGAGAGCGGGCAGCCTTATGTAGTCCCTGATTTTAGTGGGATTGCTTCAAGTTTCTCTCCATTTAGTTTAATATTAGCTACTGGTTTGCTGTATATGGCTTTTACTATGTTTAGGTATGGGCCTTAAATTCCTGTTTTTTCCAGGACTTTTATCATGAACGGGTGTTGAATTTTGTCAAATGCTTTCTAACCATCAAATTAAATGATCATGTGGTTTTTATCTTTCAGTTTGTTTATATAGTGGATTATGTTGGTGGTTTTCAGTATATTAAACATTCCTGCATCCCTGGGATGAGGCCTACTTGATCATGATGGATGGTTGTTTTGATGTATTCTTAGACTCAGTTTGCAAGAATTTTTTTGAGTATTTTTGTGTCAATATTCATGAGGAAAATTGGTCTGAAGTTCTCTTTCTTTGTTGGGTCTTTGTGTGATTTTGTTGCTTCATAGAAGGAACTCCGTAGCTATCCACCTGTTTCAATTTTGTGCAATAGTTTGGATAGCATTTGTATGAGGTCTTCTATGAAGGTCTGATAGAATTCTGCTCTGAACCCATCTGAACCTGGGCTTTTTTTGGTTGGGAGAATTTTAATGACTGGTTCTATTTCTTTAAGAGTTATGGGGTTGTTTAAATGATTTATCTGTTCCTAATTTAACTTGGTTACCTGGTGTTTGTCTAGGAAATTGTCCATTTCCTCCAGATTTTCAAATTTTGTACAATATAGACTTTTGATGAATTTATGAATTTCCTCTGATTCTGTTGTTATGTCTCCCTTTTTATTTCTGATTTTGTTATTTTGGATACACTTTCTGTGTCCTCTGGTTAGTCTGGCTAAGTGTTTATCTATCTTGTTGATTTTCTCAAAGAACCAGCTTTTCATTCTGTTTATTCTTTGTATAGTCCTTTTTTTATTTTTTTGTCTTGGTTGATTTCACCTCTGCGTTTGATTATTTCCTGCTTTTTACTCCTCCTGGGTGTATTTGCTTCTTTTTTTTCTAGAGCTTTTAGGTATGCTGTCAAGCTGCTGATATATGGTCTCTCCTTTTTTTTTTTCTGCAGGCACTCAGAACTATGAGTTTTCCTCTTAGCACAACTTTCATTGTGTCACATAAGTTTGGGTATGCTGTACGTTCATTTTCATTAATTTCTAAGAAGTCTTTAATTTCTTCTTCATTTCTGCCTTGACCATGCTATCATTGAATAGAGCCTTGTTCAACTTCCATGTATATGTGGACATTCTTTACTTGTTATTGAAGACGAGCTTTATCCCATGGTGGTCTGATAGAATGCATGGGATTATTTCTATCTTTTGCTATTTCTTGTGGCCTTTTTTGTGACTGATTATATGGTCAATTTTGGAGAAAGTAACATGGTGTTGTAAGAAGAAGTTATATCCTTTGCTTTAGGATAGCATGTTCTATAAATATCTGTTAAGTCAACTTGGTTCATAACTTCTTTTAGTCTGTCTATGTCTCTGTTTTATTTCTGTTTCTCTGATGAGATTAGGGTGTTGAAATCTCCTACTACTGTTGTGTGGTCCAGTGTGTGCTTTGAGATTTAGTAAGGTTTCTTTTATGTGTGTAAGTGCCCTTGTATTTGGAACATAGATATTTAGGATTGAGAGTTCATCTTGGTGGATTTTTCCTTTGATGAATATGATGTATCCTTCCTTATCTTTTTTTAATGACTTTTGGTTGAAAGTCGATTTTATTCTACATTTGTATGGATACTCCTGCTTGCATCTTCAGACCATTTGCTTATAAAGTTGTTTTCCAGCCTTTTACTCTGAGGTAGTGTCTGTCTTTGTCTCTGAGGTGTGTTTCTTGTAGGCAGCAAAATGCTGGGTCCTCATTACGTATCCAGTTTGTTAATCTGTGTCTTTTCATTGGAGAATTGAGTCCATTGCTGTTGAGGGATATTAAGGAATAGTGATTGTTGCTTACTGTTAACTTTGTATTTGGAGTTGAAATTATGCTTGTGTGCTTCTCTTCTCTTTGTTTTGTTTCAAAAATATTAGTTTATTGCTTTTTCTAGGGTGTAACTTGCTTCCTTGAGTTGGTCTTTACCATTTGTTATCCTTTGTAGGGCTAGATTTGTAGAAAGATACTGTATAAATTTGGTTTTGTCATGGAATATCTTGGTTTCTCCATCTATGTTAATTGAGAGTTGTGCTGGATACACCAACCTGGGCTGGCATTTGTATCACTCCCTTAAGAAATATTCATAACTACATATTGCTGCTTAAGACCACCTGGATCTGGGTGGTCCTTCTCTGTCTCCATCTTGATTCTTCTTTAGTCACTTGATCTTTGACAAGGAACTAAAACCATCCAGTGGAAAAATAAGATAGCATTTTTAACAAGTGGTGTGGGTTCAACTGGAGATCGACCTGTAGAACAATGAAAATTGATCCATTCTTATCACCCTGTACAATTCTTAAGTACAAGTGGATCAAGGACCTCCACATAAAACCAGATACACTGAAACTAATAGAAGAGAAAGTGTGGAAGAGTCCCAAACACACGGGCAAATTAATTTAAAATTGTAGGGAAATCACCTTGCCTCATAATTTTGCTAGCCATTTTGAGACCGGCTAGTCATATAATCCATGTTTGCTTTTTTTGATAAGCTATTACTTTTATTGGAAAATATCTATATAAAGTTTGATCTAGTTAAATAAAACACTTTTCAACTTCACGTAGCTTAGACATTTGTTAGAAATTAGAATTCATAATCAAATATGAAATAGAAGACTAAGAAAAGAAACCCTGCATGGTGGAACCTGATTTTTAATTTGACTCTCAGAAGGCTGAAGCAGGTAGATCAGTCCAAGTTTGAGACTATCTTGGCAGAATAGTGGGTCTGTGTCTCAAATCTAGTGACAGTAGTGCCAATTGAAGTAATTAAAGGGAGGAGGCCATAGTTAAATGTTGAAGTTACATGTCTGTAGAAAGGTCTTGATGTCTGAGATGCTGACCGCCATATTTCCTGCTGTGAGTATTTTGTTCCCCATTCTAAGAAGTACTAAAATATTCACACTTTTTCTTCTTCTTGAGCTTCATGTGGTTTGTAAATTATATCTTGGGTATTTTAGCTTTTGGGCTAATATCAAGTTATCAATGAGTACATATCATGTGTGTTCTTTTGTGATTGCTTTACCTCATTCAGTATGATATTATTTAGTTCCATTCATTTGCCTAAGAATTTCATCAAGTCATAGTTTTTTAATAATTGGGTAGAACTCCATTGTGTAAATGTATCACATTTTAAAAGTATTCCTATGTTGAAGGACATCTAGGTCCTTTACTGCTTCTATTATAAACAAGGCAGCTATGAACATAGTGGAGCATGTGTCATGTTACATGTTGGAGGATACTTTGGGTATATACCCAGGAAAGTTATGCTGGATACTCAGGCAGTACTATGCCCAGTTTTCTGAGCAAATGCCAGATAGATTTCCATAGTGGCTATACCAGCTTGTAATCCCATCAACAATGGAGGAGTGTTCTTCTTTGTCCACATCCTTGGCATCATCTGCTGTCACCAGAATTTTTGTTCTTAGTTCTTAATAGTTTGAGGTGGAATCTCAGGGTTGTTTTGATTTGCATTTCCATGATGACTAAGGATGTTGAAAAGTTCTTTAGATGCTTATTGGCCATTCAGTGTTCCTCAGTTGAGAATTCTTTGTTTATTTCTGTACCCCATTTTTAATAGGGTCATTGGATTCTCTGGAGTCTAACTTCTTGAGTGCTTTGTATACATTAGATATTAGACCTTTATCAGATGTAGGATTGGTAAAGAGCTTTTCCCAGAGTGTTGGTTGCCCTTTTGTCCTAATGACAGTGTCCTTTGCCTTACAGAAGATTTGCAGTTTTATGAGGTCGCATTTCTTGGTTCTTAGCACATAAGTCATTGAGGTTCTGTTCAGAAAAAAATTAAAGAGATAGACTTTGGCTAGTAACTGAAAGAATAAGACATATAGTGAATAAAACAGGGTCAAAGAAAGTGGAGTCTGCCCTAAGTCTAACACTGCAGGAACAGAACCACTGGGGCAGAAGACAGAGGCCCGGCTCAATAGGACCTTGGCCTACAAGCTTTATTTCAAATCTAGAATTCTTATGATACCAAGAAATTCTGACAAAAGTGAACACCCCTGGAAATGTCAAGGGATACATAAGGACAAATGTTTCCAGGAGAGCTGGAGATCTTGATGTATTGTCTCTAGCAGCAACTCTTCCTAAGTTAGCAGTGTTCTACAAATGAGCCCTATACCTGCTTTTATGTTTGCATCAACTCCCTGCTAGAATCCTTGTGTTCTTTGCCTACAATTCTGATACTTCTTATTACCAAATAAAATTAAATTTTTTTCAGCTTCAAAGATAAATTTTGAATTAATTAGTAGCGGTAGGTATGATGGTACCCAACTATAAGCATTTGGAAGAGAAGGCAGGAGGATTAAAATTGAAGGCCAGACTCTAGATAGGGAATACAGAGTCCTTCTGTCTTGTAAGAGACCCTATCTCAAAAACACAAAACAGAGAGAAAAACTAATAACAACTACAAAACTTTGCTATTTTAAACCTTTCCAGTAACTCAGCATGTATAGTATATTTATCCACAATTGCATGATTCTTAGTCCTGGAACTCCAGCAAAATCACATTAATCATGGGGAAAGACATGTGGAGCTGAGACAACAAAAACTGACAAGCATCTATGTAAAGAAATAGTTGAATAAATTATTTGAATGTTGTCTATTATCTTCTACCTAGGACTTTGGAGTCTCATGTTGTAAAAAAGAAAAGTAAGAAAATGACTGAACTAGAAATGAAGACTTTTAGTCTAAATGCTACTGTAAAACAAACTAAGTACTTATTGATAGGAATCACTCTGACACAAAAGTGTGTAAAAACAATTCTGAAGGGTACTCTGTGATGGAAAGGGTATAAGAAGATAGAAATAATTACCCTTTTCTGTAAATAGTGAACAACATATGAAGAGGGTGTTAGGCATGGCAGCTGTCCTGTAATCCTCTGACAGAGGCAAAACCAGAATTGTAAGAGCAACCAGCTAGCTATCCTGGTCAAGGCAGCTAGTTCAGTTTATAAAACAGAGAGCAATCAAGGAAGAGAGCAATGTCAGTCTTAGGCCTCCCTACATTTTCACAAGTGTGTGCCAGCACATGGGACATACACACAGACTTGCATACTATTGCACCCATGTGTATCCAAACAATGTTAACTCAAATCATGCTAAGTATAGTAACACCAGAAGTCAGATTGCCTCATTATTTGAACATGGTCTTTAATAACAAGGAAAGAATTATGGACAACTCCATACACTTCCTCTTACTGATTTTCATTAACACGTAGGTGGATTTACAGAGGAAGTTTGTAATTCTGTTTCCTGTAAGGATGGGTTTCCCATACCCGGTGCCTATTTCTTTCTATCTGAACAAAGAGGTCGATTTGTGATCTATGTGGGCAGATTTGCTGGACAGCAAATTCACCAATGTTCCCCCTTCCTTACGTGCAACCTTACTGATTACCTCAGAATCAGCTCTGACTCAGGTACAGCTCATCTCTATGCTGCAGGGCAAAGCTCTCTAGATCAATACCCCAGCCTCTTGCCTTTTACCATATTCCAGAGCTCAGGAAAATAGTTCCATGTAGGAAAAGAAGCCTCAGGTCAATGAAAGATAGTTCAATCTGAAACTCAAAGACTTCTGTGTAATACATTTACTTTTCATTGTTAAAGAAGATGATTGTTTTCATATGTGAGGCCATATTATACCATCTGAGAATGTGTTTACACAAATCCATCTGAGGCAATTATTGTGCTGCTTTACCACAATTTCTCACTTCACCTTAGAGATTGGATATAACTGTCCCTGCAACAGCAAGGGACATGTGTTTGGGGTCATGATTTTATTATGAGAGATTAAAATGTATGTCAATGTCACCCTGCTTGACTGTATTAGATAGTACATTAACTAGCATAATTGCAGACCCACTTACTGTACAGATTCATTTTAATTTTGACATAGAATTGTACTGATTCTATCTTTCTTGGTGTCTTCATCTCTCTGGTTCTCTCTTTTTTCTTAGTCATGAGCACTGGCCCTTTCTAGAAGACTCAGCATAAACTTTGCATCTATAGTGTTTCAGTTTTCTCAGTTCTACTCTGACATATATTTTTAAACAATAGGAAGCACTTTGCTCTTATTAAATGAAGTAAAGAGACTTGGTACTATAACTCAGTTGTCAAATTACTTGCATAACAAGCACAAACTCTTGACCTTCATCCTCAGCATGGCATAAAACTTGCTTGGTGGTGCATGCTTACAACCTCAGTATGCAGATCCAGGGAAAAGAAGAGCAGAAATCCTGTGTCTTCTTATATTATTCATTAGGTTACTCCATACTCCAGGGATTCTGTCTAAGCAAACAAACCAATTGGCTATTCTTATATTAATGAGATTATCTTAATCATACAGCCAAGTAACTATGCCTCTTTTTGAAGGTTAAAATCCACCATGATAGCTTTCTAGATATGTAACCTAAAGTAACAGAAAAGTGAAGAAAATTTGCACCTGAAACACTGCACTCACGTTTTGTTCTGATTTCAAATGTATTCCCTCATCTTTATTCCTTGAAGTTGCTAGCCTTTTACTGAAACACCCAAATTCCACTTGTTTACCTGTATCATATATTATACACTTCATTGTTGGTGAAAGACTAGATTTATTTCACTTTTTTTCTATAATTACTACAGCATAGGAAACAACAGAAAGAATAGAACAGGTTCCCTACTTCTTAATTAGTCCATTGTAAACACACATTTTATTTCTTTGTCCCTAATGTTGATACACCCTCTTGTTACTTCTTTTTATTCCAGAGAACATGTTCATGAAGTGGTGTCACATATTGCCTAAATGACCTAACTGCAGAAACAAAGCCACTGTGTCAGGTGTTCATTATATCGCTTCAAAATCAATTTGTCTTCTAGGGCAATGAAGAGAACAGAAGAATATTAAGTTGTTTTTAATAAAGGTTCATTTTTCAGCTAGATAAATAAGACTGATTTTCACTTGGTTATACATTACATTTATTTATACTTGTGGACATTTTAGCTTGTAATTAATATTTTGAAATAGAAATCATAAATTCTCAATGAAAAATTATAAAAGTATCTATTCGTGAGTCTTTATGATGAACTAGAATAAATTTTTTTCTAGATTTATTTAGTGTTTTTAATTTAAATGCCTTTGATAAAATTAGTTGAAATTAGTAAAATCATTTTTCCAATCTTCATTTCTTAAACTCATAATTTCTAGTAGTGTCTTGGGGTAGTATAATAGAATCTCATTAATTGGACAGTATTACAATTAGACAGTTAGATTGGTGGATAATAACACTGGTAGAAGTAACATAATTTGGCACTGTAACATCATGCTGTTTTTTTCCTATACCATATCATTCAGTTTTTATTCTTTAAGAGCTATTTGATTCACGGTGCATTTCTGTACAAGTGACATTTTATAAACTTTTATGTGTCACAGTTTGTAACAAAAGAAATATATTAAGCTGTGCTTGCTATATACTTGAGTCTCCTTGCTTCCGTCATGAAATCTTAGGTTAAACTGTAAAAATTCAAATGCCATAAACCGAAGTCAAGTACCTACCATAGGCATAATGAAGGCAGCCTTGTCCTGGGAGGATGAAATGGGCATGAATTCAACTTCAGACATGAGTTTGACTTTTCCTTCTCTTTAATTAGTATTTCAATTCTGGGAAGTTTCTTAATTCTCTGAACTTCACATTCGCATTCCAGCAAGACGGAACTCTTCTGTAGTTGACTTTGTAAACATTGATAAATAGTTCAGTAAGAGTGAGTGCTGTGAGGGACACCTGGGTTGTTTCCATCTTCTGGCTATCACAAACAAGGCCTGTATGAACATAATGTATCCTATGACATGGTGTGGCATCTTTTGGAACAAGAGTGTTATAGCTGGGTCTTCTGGTAGATCTATTTCCAATTATCTGAAGAACCTTCAGGTTGATTTTCAGAGTGGCTGTACCAGTTTTCAATTCCACCAACAATGGAAGAATATTCTTCTTTCTCCGCATCATGTGATGTCCCGGAATTTTTGAACTTAGCCATTCTGACTAGTGTAAGGTGGAATCTCAGGGTTGTTTCAATTTTCTGTTTCCCTGATCACTAAGGACTTTGAACATTTCTTCAAGGGCTTATCAGCCATTCAAGAATCTTCTGTTGTGAATTCTCTGTTTATTTCTATACTCCATTTTTTGATTGAGTTGTTTGGATTTTTGGAGGTTACCTTCTTTAGTTCTTTATGTATTTTGGATATTAGCCCTCTCTTAGATGTCAGGTTAGTGGAGATATTTTCCCAATCTGTTGGTTGCCGATTTGTCCTATTAACTATGTCCTTTGCCTTACAGAAGTTTTACAGTTTCATGAGGTCCCATTTATCAATTCTTGATTGGTAGCCATTGGGAGTTTGGTTTCAGAATATTCCCATGTGTCACTAAGTTTGAGGCTCTTTCCCACGTTTTCTTCTATTACATCCAGTTTATGTGCATTTATGTTAAAGTCCTTGGTTCATCTGGACTTGAGTTTTGTGCAAGGTGACAAAAAATGGTTCTATTTTCATTTTTCTACACTCAGACTGGCAGCTAGACCAGTACCATTTATTGAAGTCGCTTCATTTTTTCCATTGTATATTTTTGGCTCCTTTGTCAATATCAAGTGTGCTTAAGTATATGATTTTTAATTCTGGGTCTTCAATTCTATTCCATTCATCAACTTGTCTGTCTCTGTTCCAATACCTTGCAGTTTTTATCTCTATTTCTCTGTAATATAGCTTGAGATCAGGGATGGGGATTCCCTCAGTGATTGCATCAAGGAAAGAATGGATGCAGAAAATATGGTTCATTTGTACAATGGAATACTATTCAGCTAATAAAACAAGAACATTGTGAATTTTGCAGGCAAATGGATGGAAATAGAAAATATCATCCTGAGTTAGGTAACCAAGGCCCCAAAAGACATACATGGTATTCACTCACTTATCCCTTATTAGTGGATAATAGCTGTAAAGTATAAGATAACCACACTATAATCCAGAACCCCAGAACTTAAATAACAAGGGCTCAAGTGAGAATGTCTTTGACCAAAGGGAAATAAATTAGATGTGTGAAGTGTATAGTGGAAAGAAACTAGGTGGGAGAAAGGATGAGGAGGGTACCAAGGTAGTGTGGGATTAATCAGATATAGGGAGAACAGGAGGGAGAGAGAGAGAGAGAGAGAGAGAGAGAGAGAGAGAGAGAGGAAGTCTGGGGTAGCAGTGGCAATTTCTAGGATGTATACACCACCTGGAATGGGAGGAAACCACAGGGAATCTACAGGGAAGGGTAGCTGAGACTCTTAGCAATGGGGAATATGGATTATGAAGTAGCTTCCCACTGTAGCCAGGAAAGACTCCCAGTGTAAGGATAAGGATAGCAACCTACCCACAAAACCTTCAGGCAAAATGTGTTCTGCCTACAGGTTGTACTGGACAAAGATAGAGCAAAGACAGAGAATGGCCAAGCAATGTCTGCCCCAAATTCAGACCCATCTCATCTGCAAGAACCAACTATTAATAATGTTCTATTATGTTTGCAGACAGAAGTCTAACTGTCCTGAGATACTGCACAAAACAACCAATAGAAACAGATGCAGAGATCCACAGTCAAATATTAGATGGAACTCTGGGAGTCTTCTAAAAGAGTTGTGGGAAGGATTGAGGAACTCAAAGAGAAGAGGGACTCCACAGGAAGACCAACAGAGGTAAATATCCTGGACTCTTGGGGGCTCCCAGAGACTGAATCACCAAAAAAGTGCAAGCATGAGCTCTACCTAGACTCCATGCATATATATAATATATATGGACTTGACTGGCTCGTTTTGTAGGTGAGGGTGATTCTAGTGGCAGAGGATGGGGATGATACCTAAAGAGGATATACCCATGCACAAAACAGAAGTGGAGGAAGGAAGGAGAATTATCTGGGTAAAGAAAGAGTGATGGAAGGAAAAATGGAGTTGATATTGGGATGTAAAAGGAAAGAATAAATAAATTAATTAATTAATTTATAAAAATAAAAGAAAATACAAGGGCCACAAGTAAACATCAAATTACATAATGGGCCCTCTGGTAATGCTGTAGGTGAAAAATGGACTAAGGAAATGACAAGCTACATATGCATCCTTTTAAAAATGGCTTTCAGACACATACATTTTATGAGTAAGAGTACAGTAAGTAAAATTGAGGTTTGAATTATATTGAGTTATATGCAAATAATGTATTTATATATTACATACACATTGTAGACTCTACATATATCATATAATATAATGTATTTATATATTTAATAGATATGTATACCATATATTATATCAAACATATATTATGTATGTGAATTATATATGAAGAACACAATACATGTGTAATATATATATATATAAATATGTTCATGTTCATGTATATATGTATATACACATGTATATCACACACAAAAATATAACATATGTCATATATACATCTGTGATGAATATTATACAATATTTTATAATTAATTTATATACCTTGATATGAATATAAAATTAAAATGTTTAATTTAACATTATATACTATATATGACATATATGAAATGTTACATATAAGATATATACTATGTACTATATACTATTATGCTTATAAATATTATATATTACATGATAATCTATATGTTTTATCTATATCTATATATACATACAATTATATAAATAATCTATATAAAATTTTATGTATAGTATGTTATATACACTCTAACATATGTAATTATATATTATATATTACATTATTGGTATTGTGTAATAAATTATATATTATATACTATAAATATAAGTGTATGATTACATTTCATTTATATTAAATACTTCATATATTATGTAGAGTTTATATAAAATATTTATACTAATATTTAAATTACTTATATCACATATAAAACAATATACTGTATATTTGATACATATATATTTTATATATATATAATTGTGTATGTTAGTTAAGAGGAAAGTAGACATCCAGATATCTGTATGGATATAATTATTGATACTGTTATTCATGTAATGAATATGTCATATTCAGTGAATATGTTCTCTAGGACTGACTCTTGATTCACACACATTCCTTCTGAATATGAGTAACTTCTAATACTTCTCCATTAAGGAGGAAATGCTTAAATAAGTAAGGACATAGCTACAGAGCAAGCCAAAAAGATTGTGTATAAACTAGATGATGATAAATGTGAATAAAAATCTCAGCAGTATTTTGAAAAATATGACATATGAAAGGTAAATATATGAATACACACCTCAAACAAGATGAAAAATTTTGATGGAGTTGAGGACATTACAGAAGGCTATTGCTCACTGTGCACCACAGCAGAAATACACATTGAAGTTATAAACATGATGCTAAGAAATGTAAGTCCCAAAGATATATTTAAAATTATTATACTTTTACCTTAAAAATATTATTAAGGATGTGTGATTTGTTAATAGAGAAGAATATATAAAAATAAAATAAGAACAGAAGAGATATAAATATTTTAACTCATATAATGTGAATGACACGTGATGCTTAAGTTTGGTAGAGGTACTGAAGTCAGGTTCAAATGAGGCCATATAGCTGAGATCTCAACTCATGTATCTGAGCTTCATGGTGTGTCTAAGATATAAATGTATCTTTTATTTGCCAGATTTAATTGTTGTTTCAGAGGCTTTTAGTTGAATGAACCCTGCTCTTTCTGAACTTTTGTTGTTGGGTTCAACTCATCTGTTCTGGCCCAATCTCTGCTCCAAGCAGACTGATTCAAGCTGGAATCTCTTGGCTTCTTAGGGAACTGCTCTGCTTTTCTTCTAACTCTGGCAAGTCTGTTCTATTCTTATGGCTCCTTCTCATTCTCTGTCTTCCTGTGTCTTCCTGTTTTTATCTTTTTCTCTCTGCCACTTGTCTATATAACGCTGTCTTACTAAAACACACACACACACACACACACACACACACACACATATATACACATACACACAAACACACAAACAAACACATACACACACTCCCAATGCTGCTCTCATGTATTTACTCTTTCATGTCTGTTCTTAGGATAGTTGGGTGTATCCTATATCTGGCTCAATCTGTCAACTGGTTCTCTGATTCATTATCACTTTCCCTGCCCCACAATTAGAAGTCACTTTCCAACATGCATGCTTCCTTCTAAAAACTAACCTTACCTTTATTGTTAGGAATTAAAAGTGTGTATTTGGTATTCCAGTCAGACTATATAGATCTTAAAGTTCTTTGGCTAGGATCCTTTGTCACAGTAGCCACATTGCTGGAATAAAATACCTCTATACTAAAAACAATTTCACAGGGGTAACCCCAGACAATTATACCATAGAGATATTTACACTACAATTCATAACAATTGCAAAACTACAGTTATAAAGTAGCAACAAAAATAATTTTATGGTGGGGAAGTCACCTCATCATTATGAATTGCATTAAATGTTCACAGCATTAGTGAAGTTGTGAACCACTGAAATATAAGATTGATAGACTAACATTTCACATCACCAGTTCTTAATTAATTTAATTTTTGACAGTGTTTATCTGTATTAATGTGTATCTGTGTATAGTATGTGAAAAGTAAGGTATGAACAAATAACATTATTAAAATGTATTCATAATTGATTTAACAGACTAAAGGCATAAAAACGTCCAACTCTAGTATTGCCATTTGCTCTTAGACACAAATTATGTTAAACCAGTTTTTAAAGTTTGCTTATTTTTATTGTGAAAATGCTGATATTATCATCTGAATTTATTTTTTGTTTGCTTGCTTATCTCTCAATTAAAATATTAATAAAGTATGATAACAGAAGTTCTGCCTACACTGTCTGTGCAGTGTCTACACTGCATAGGTACCTAACAATATAGTATATCCATTTGAACCACACTTGAGTGTATGCTAATAGAATAAGAATTTTGAGCCTTGTGTCTTTTTTTGAAGTTAACCACTCTGCTCATTTTATCAAGTTATTATATAAGCTTGATTTATTTATGACATGAAGGTGGTCAGTAATCCTTAGCAAAAAAATTAGTTTTTCTAGTATAATATATTAATTAATGTTTTGTGAACAAATACTTATAGGATTGTGAATGATAATGTTTCAGAACCTATACTTTTATTTAATGATGTGATATCATTAGAATTTAAATGAATTTACATAATTCCATAGCTTTAATTAGAAGTAGTAAAATCATGGTCTTTGGTATCTCCCAGCACTTTCATCAGATTTCCCTACATGCATAAAGGAGAGGCATGCATCACTGGAGTGTCTGTTAAATTAGCAGGAACAGGGGGTCAATATGCTTGAGAAGGTAGTATAAGTACATTTCCACAATGAAGTAGAGAAATGAGAGGACTAGATCCTGAGGATTTCACCATGTGGGATTCACACCCGTGAGCTCCATCCAATTATGAGTAACCTCAAGAGCCAATCTTGTTTGTGCACTTAACAGTGAAGTAACCTGTCATGGCTGTCTGCAAAGTCGGTCCTTCTCTAAGAAAAAGGGTAAAGCCCTTGATAAACTAAAGCATCAGCTGTAAACATATCCAACCACAAATACTGATATCCAGAGAGATGCATAACAGCGTGAGAGTTAGTGAAGCCGAGTCTGAAGGCATCTCCCAGACCTAACGCTCAGGCCTCAGATGGGCCATGGGCAGGTGGAGCCATGAAGAGCCTGTGAGGGGAACAACATCTAGGCCATCTTTCCTCAGGAATAAAGGGTTCTTCATATTAGTGATCAAAGAAACCAGCAGATATTACATTACAATCTGTGGGTACTAGCTGTACCAGGAATTAAAAAAAATTAAATAAATAAAAAAATTAAAATTAAAAATAAAAAATGCAAAAATGCAAAAATGCGCCATCTCTTGCTAACTCTGGCTATTCCCTGCCCCCAAGCGATCTAGCCACCTCCACAGCCTCAAGGCACCCACACAGTCACTTCAAGGCACCAGGGAGCCTTGGCCTGTTCTTATCTTTGCAGCCTATCTGACCCCTTGCTCTGAAATCTGACTCAATAAGTTCCCATGTCTGGTTGCTGCCACTCCACCCCCACACATCTAAATTCCTTGGCTGACTGGAGTGCCTGCCACCATACCTTTCTCTGTAACTCAATTGAGTCATGGCAGTGAAGTAAAACATCACACAATCTTGGTTTAAAATCAACAGGTAACACAATCTCTGGGCACAA
The DNA here is from genome assembly GCF_021556685.1 of Rattus norvegicus. Taxonomy (NCBI): domain Eukaryota; kingdom Metazoa; phylum Chordata; class Mammalia; order Rodentia; family Muridae; genus Rattus; species Rattus norvegicus. The sequence goes on from NC_141534.1 coordinate 113,900,817, forward strand.
CAGCTAACATCTTAATTTTGTAAGCCATAGAAATATAAATCTTCCTGTGGCGAATCCTAGTGGATCCTAGTGGCTACTAGAATTCGCCATCTAAATCGAGGGCCACTTGTTTCTTATATCTTCTCCTCTAGCTCTCCCTGTCCCAAAGTAAAAACCCTTCCCTCTAGTCTTCCCCTCTCAGACCCCAAAGTCCTGCCTACTCCTCACCCAATGATTGGTTCCTAGACATCTTTATTCATTAGGGAAAGGTTCACAGAAAGTCATCTGAGTAGGTGATTCATACCGTGTCCCAGGCAGCCCCTCTTGGGGAAGCAGAATTAGCATCAAAATACAAACAACACCAGGTCTATCTGCAACACTAGCTACTTTGATATTTAGTATTATACTTTTTAAGTTTCCTTTTTAGTACTGACTTGCAGGTAATGATCTGTTTCTGACTCAACAGTACTTCATGTCTCTTGAGAGTGAATTTTCTTTCAGGAGAAACTAGCTAAGCCTGTGTGTGGTAGGGTACCTGCAAGTTTCATTGTCAACAAACCTTGAAGAATTTAACCAAGTATTTTACTTTTCTTACACAGTTCAACACAATAATGCTTTAGGAAAAGATTTCCATGTGATAATTATCACAACATCATGCTTTAGGCATTGTTAGAAAGGAACTCTGTTACAAAGTGCATTTCCTTAGCAAAGACATTTACTGTAAGATTGGGCTCTTGTTTTATTGGATATTTCTTTATTTACATTTCAAATGTTATTCCCTTTCCCAGTTTCCTGTCCATAAGCCCCCATCCCCTTCTTATCTCCTCCCTCTCCTCTTCTTCTGTAAAGATGTCCCCCTCTCCGTCCACTCCTCCTTACTCCCCCACCCAGACATTCCTTTACACTGGGGGTCCAACCTTGGCAGGACCAAGGGGTTCTCCTTCCATTGGTGCCCAACAAGGTCATCCTCTGCTACAAATGCAGTTGGAGCCACCGGTCAGACCATGGGTAATGGTTTAGTCCCTGGAAGGTCTGGTTGGTTGGTACTGTTTCCCCTTCAGCTCTTTCAATCCTTTCTCTAATTTGTCCAATTAGAAGTCCTTTTCTCAATTCAGTGGTTTTTTCTTAGCACTCCCCTCTGTACTTGACATGCCCTGGCTGTGTATCTCAGGAGACATCTATATCCGGTTCCTGTCAGCATGTACTTCTTAGCTTCATCCATCTTATCTAGTTTTGGTGGATATATAGATATAGATATAGATATAGATAGTTATTTTTATATACACACACATATATAGGCCACATGTGGGGCAGGCTGAGACTGAAAGAATGGGTTTATTCACAAGAAAATGTCTTCACTGCAGGGAGTGAGGAGGAAGGATTTATAGTAAGCATAAGGTTGGGTTCTATCTATTGAGAAGGCAAAGTACCTGAAGCCTCTTTCATAAAGATGGGTTCTATTCACTGAGATACAAAGTTAAGGATTAGGGCGTAAACAATGCTGGGACCCTGGGGGATTCAAGTGAAGACTGGCTCCATGGAAAAGGAAAAGTTGACCAGGTTGTTAGGTAACAACTACTTCTAAATTCCTGGTGAAGAGAGAGAGGCCAATCATTTCCTTTTCGGGAAGTGGGGAAAATCTGTGTTTAAGAGTTCTAGATTTTCTAAGGCTTTCTGTGAGCCTCTCCTTCTATCTTCTTCTTGATTGTATATCTATATCATATATATGTATAACTATACATGTACACATATACAGATGTGTATGTGTATACTTACTGTGAAGTACCATATTTTCACATTAAATTTATCAGTTAGAAAACATGCTGAACTTTAATAATTTTCTAAAGAAGGTTATTTACTTGAAAGAGAAGGTGATAAATTAATATCCACCTTTTAAAGTTTTTATTATCAACAAATTCCTTATCAAGTTATTAATGACTAGAAATATCAATTGCTACAATTCTTTTATTTATGACTGTATGGTTTGACAGGATGAGGATAGAAGATTGACTGAGTTCCATAAACACATATTGTATAACAAGAAAATGCTGGAACTAAGTTGTATAAATCACCTATTTAATCTCAAGGGTCCATTAAATAAATCAGTAGTGCATTCTTACTCTTCATTCTCTTTTCTCTTTTTGATACTAAGCTATGACCTAGCTAATGAGACTTGGCTAATGCCTTCAATGTGGCAAGTGGATTTTGGTCTGCTTTGATGCAAAACTATGTGTGTTATAATTGGTGCTGTATTGACTGTGTTCAGGAGAAGCTTATCGTGGGCTCTTCATTGCTGTCTACAATTAGTGGCTGTAGAGGTAACCATGACTTTATAAGAAGAGTCAAAATAAAGAAGGGAAAACTAGACGTGCTCAGGTGAATGTGCTTGTAACCATGAACTTATTGGTGGGAGATATGCACGTACTTTCATTTAAAGGTTCAGGACTTGATTAATGTTCCTTCTAAGCTGTATTAGCATCCACTTTCTTCTGTTGTGTCTGGCTCATTTTCAGGACGGTAGCCTATCCTAGTCTGAAGCTTCCGGCAATGAAGGATTCTGTGCTCTTCATTCTTTGCTCTGATTGTTTGTTCTACAGTTATTCTCTCTTTCGTTTCTTCTGTATTTCTCAGTGTGGCAATGGAGAAGCGTTTGTTTCTGATTTTTAATGCTCTTTTCTTGATGACCCCATTCTATTGTTATTGTTAAATATTCCTGACTTCAGTGAAGCTGCATCCTTAAGTACTCACTGGCTTTCCCTCCCTTTGTCACTGTAGAGGGCCGCAATAACATTCGCCACCACTAGATGGCGCTAGCTTCCACTGCGCCCCACGTGGAAGACCAGAATAGCCTCTGCCATTACAGGATGGCGCTAGCCTTTGCTGCGCCAGCCAACTCCCTTTTGGGAAGTTATCTGTGTGCGCATGTGCAAGAGTGCCTGCGTGCCAGGTCTTTGCCCACCCCGGGGCGTGCCTTATGAAATCATGGGTAAACAACCAATCAGGTGTGGATGTGCTGTGCTAGGGTGTATAAAAGCGTACCATGTTGGCGCGCTGAAGCTTCTCCTTAAGATTAAAATAAAGTTTGGGCACAGCAAGGATTACTATGTACCCGCGTGTTTCTTGCCGGCGAGAAGTCGCGCGTGGGACATGTCACCCTCTCTTTCATTTATCTTTTCTATCTATAGCCATTTTCCTATCCAATTACATCATTTTGCTGAGTTTCCTTTTGTGTTTATTATTAATGCTGGAGAATTTTCATGTTCTTTTTCTCTCCCTCTCTGTGTATGTGCATGTGTGTGTGTGTGAGTGTGTGAGTGTTTACAGTACAATGTCTTTAACTTGATTAATAGTGAAGGACTGACCAAGTTTTTTTTTCTGTTTGTTTCTCTGAGGTGGCTTATTTTTGAAAAGAGGGCCTAGAAGGCAATGAAATATTAATAACTTCATGAGGAAATATTTGAGTCCTCATTGCTAATTCTTTGGAACATGGCTTTGAGAAAGCAGAATAAAAGTTAAACCATCCATAAATATTCTTTATTCCAACTTCTTCCCATACATATTTTATACTCTTTTAAAATGTTCAAGCTACTCTCCTGTAAGTACCTACACCATTTTTCCCTTTTGCATATTAAATCTAATATATGATGTAAAGTCAGACCATTAGATTTTATGAATTTTCTCATATTTTACAGCATTTTTGTGTTTCCTTTAGAGACCTTTGCATTATTATGATGCATATCTGATAGAAACACTTATTCTGACTCATGACCACAAATAAAGTGAGAATAAAGTCCATCATGGAAGACAGAATGTGGCAGAGAAGACAGGAACCAGACAGAGGCATGTTTGAGGGTTTACAGGAAGGAAGGTCCCAAGGATACATTTAGTGATTTATTTACTCCATAGAGACCTCCCTCTCACCTGTCTTCATCATGACATCATGCTGTGACCCCATGAAAGGATTCACTATACCCTGGCCTTTTTCTAACTGTCCCCAATGACATCAGAGTAGACACACTGAGAGGCTTGAGTTCCTGACATTTATCATTTCTTAATTGGATCAAGTTGACAGTCAAATTAACCTCCTTCATGATACTCTCCATAAATTACATTTCAACTGACTCTTAAGATTATGCACTCATTGATACGTGGCTATTAGTCCAAATGCTTGAATTACCCTAGATGCCTAGAACACATGAAACTCAAGACGGATGATCAAAATGTGAATGCTTCACTCCTTCTTTAAAAGGGGAACAAGAATACCCTTGGCAGGGAATAGAGAGGCAAAGATTAAAACAGAGACAGAAGGAACACCCATTCAGAGCCTGCCCCACATGTGGCCCATACATATACATCCACCCAATTAGACAAGATGGATGAAGCAAAGAAGTGCAGGCTGACAGGAGCCGGATGTAGATCTCTCCTGAGAGACACAGCCAGAATACAGCAAATACAGAGGCGAGTGCCAGCAGCAAACCACTGAACTGAGAACGGGACCCCCGTTGAAGGAATCAGAGAAAGAACTGGAAGAGCTTGAAGGGGCTCGAGACCCCATATGTACAACAATGCTAACCAACCAGAGCTTCCAGAGACTAAGCCACTACCTAAAGACTATACATGGACTGACCCTGGACTCTGACCTCATAGGTAGCAATGAATATTCTAGTAAGAGCACCAGTGGAAGGGGAAGCCCTTGGTCCTGCTAAGACTGAACCTCCAGTGAACGTTATTGTTTGGGGTAGGGCGGCAATGGGGGGAGGATGGGGATGGGAACACCCAGAACGAAGGGGAGGGGGAGGGACTAGGGGAATGTTTGCCTGGAAACCGGGAAAGGGAATAACACTCGAAATGTATATAAGAAATACTCGAGTTAATAAAAAAAAGGGGGGGGGCTCAAGTCGGGGAGGGGAGAGGAGCGATGAAAACAAGACATGAAACCGACTAAAATTCATTATATAAATGTACGGACCTGTCAAAGAATAACAATAAAAATAATAACTTAAGGAAAAAATATACACAGGAAGGCTGTAAATCTTAGACGTACAAATAGACAGGTATCTGATCATATAGAGAGCTTTCTGCTCAGTGTAAGTTAATGAGAATTGAATGTGTTGTTTAGTTTCAGTAGTATTACTGCTTCCTCTCAGTTTAGAATGAAAATTAGAGGCACTGAAAGCGATAGCCGGGAGAGATATTGCAGTTCACCTAGATTAAAAAAACAAAAAAACAAAAACAAAAACAAAAATAAACCAAAAACAAACAAACAAAAAGAAAGATTAGTTTTCTTTAGTACCTTCCACAGTACTAGCAAAGCATAGGAACTGGTTTTCTGTTCCCCATTTTATAATTCATATCTGAGTGGAGTGCAAACCTTTGAGTACCCAAAGCATGGTTTATCTTCTCTTCCTGGGTAGCTTCTAGATGCCTCTGTGGTTTGAAATTCCTATTTCCTGAAATGCACATTGTATACCACATGTGATCTCACAATGCAGCTGTCTTTCAGATATACTTCTACTGTTTGACACTAAGATTAAACAATTCCAATGATTAAAGGTGCCCCCCTCTGCCCAGCAGGTCTGTAAATTAACCATTGAAATCCTGTCTGGAAATCACTTCCTTAGCTGTGTCTGCCAGAAGACACAGGAGGAGAAAGATTAGACCAGTCTCTCAGACGTGGACATGAGGGTGATTAGTTGAAGGATATGAGGAAGAAAGAACAAACAATCATAAAATCAGTTTGAACTTTTCTTCTGGAAGGTACCAGCTTCCTTCAGATGAGAGTGATAACTCCCCAGATTCCCCGGGTACACCAGGAGAAATCACAACAACCTCTAAGAAGATGATTTTGCATTTACTTTATATGGTACTCAGAAGTATGTGAAAAGAATTCTTTAAATTACTTTTTTTAAATTTTTTAACACCATGCTTCAATATAAACTATTAAATGTAAAATAAATAGTGGCAAAAAGTGGCCCCACTCATTCTGAGTCCTCCCTTAATAAATTGCCCATATCATCTTGAATCATCTATGACCATTGTGTCTGGAAAAGTTCAAAGATCTGCACTCTCACAGATAGTGGCGATTCTTTCATCTGGGCTATGATATTTCTAAATGGTCATGAACAAGAAAAACAGAAATCATGAGGTTGTAGAGATGCCTCAGCAGTCAAGAGCATCACAGCAAGAGCTCTTCCCGAGGACTAGGATTCAACTCCTAGCACTCAGAGAGGTGGTCATAATCCTCCTTAACTCCAGTTGTTCCAAAGTTCCTGTCAGAATTTTTATCTCCGAATAACAAGAGGACATGTGGTACATAGATATACATGCATGCAAAACACTCATACAAATTAACAAAATAACAATCTCAAAATCATATACATTTTGAAATGATAAAAATATTGAAATTTTTATTTTTTTAGAAATACATGAATCTTTTATTTTTAACAATATGTTAAATTTTAGTCCATTTTTTGTAGTTTAAGGCTTAAAATTATTTGTACATGATAAATTTTTTTATAAAATATTTGGAGAATTTTTAAGTCAGTATAATTTTTCATAATGTCATAAAAAGTAAATGTAGTAAATTTACCAATTTCTTCTTTGTCTTGGATCTGAGTTCACTGTTTTATAGTTATTTTTCTTACTTTTGAATTATGATATATTTATGTCCTCTCTCCCCTTCTTTTTGCACCTTCCAAAACCCTTATGTAATCTTCTTTTCTGTTTCAAAATCATGGCCTCTTTTTTTTATTAATTATTAATACATGCATTTATGTAACCTGTCCATTTTCAACAGAATACCATACCCAATCAAAATGCAGAGCTCTGGAGTTGAAAGCAATTCCCCTACCTAAGGCTCAAGGGTGGAAAGATTGTTTGAGGCAGAGGAATAAGGACTTTGGTGTGAAATTGTGTCTCTTAGTACTTTTAGAAGCTACATCCATAAAGTCTCACTAACATGACAGCTTAAATATGAGATGTACAGAATTAACAGTAATACACATCCCAAAGTAGACAGAAGAGAGCACAGGAGGTTCCAATCTTATACCTATGCAATGTACTGTAGGCAAATAAGAAACCTAGGTGGTGGATGACTCATCTTCTCATGGACGAACACATCAATTGATTATCCAGGGTCAAATGGTCAGTCCGTGAAAGATTCAGAAGAATAGAATAAAGCAGCCTTAGTTTGTTAATCTCCGTGCCACAGATGTGCTATTTTCTCCATGGCTTAGATTGTCTAGTTTAGAGAAGATGACTCTTAATTACTGTTTTATAAATGTTTGGCCAGTCATACCAACATTGCCAGAAAATGTCCATTTTTCATTATTGATTTCATTTCCTTTTTTGATAGTATTTTTTATAATATACTTTAGAACGCTAAATAATGTGAATAAAACTGTACATTATAGATATGGTGTAAATAAGTTGAGAAATAAACTAGGATGGGCAGGTATTGTTTAAGGCAAAACTTTCTTCTCAATTTCATTTTCAGAAAAGTCAAAGCCAATGTTCATTCATTTTGATAATTTTTAATACAGTCACTGTTTCCTTAGAGATATGCAAATTACTCCACATATTATACTAGGAAATAACTTTGGCTAAATTGACTCATATTGGTTTTCTTTGTTTAACGAGCTAATGTTAACATGTCAATATAAAAGCAAAGTAGCATTTTTCCTTTTGTTTTATTGGTTATTTTATTTATTTACATTTCAAATTTCCCAGTTTCCCCTCTCTCTGTAAACCTCCTACCCCATCTGCTTCTCCTACCCCATCTCCTACTCCCCCTGCTTCTATGAAAATGCTCCCCCACTCAAACACCCACTCCCTCTTGCCTTCCTGCCCTGGAATTCCCCTACACTGAGACATCTAGACTTCATAGGACCAAGGTCCTCTCTTTCCACTGACATGCCTGACAAGGCCGTCCTCTGCTACATATCCGGCTAGAGCCATGAGTCTGTCCATGTGTACTCTTGGGATGGTGGTTTAGTCCCTAGGACCTCAGAGGTGTCTGGTTGGTTGATTTTATTGTTCTTCTTGTGGGATTGCAAACCCCTCGGCTCCTTTAATTGTTTTCTTTAACTGCCACATTGTGGACCCTTTTCTAAGTTCAATGGTTGGTTGAAAGCCCTGCCTCTGTATTTGCCAGGCTCTGGTAGAGCCTCCTAGGCAACAGCTTTATCCAGCACCTGTGAGCACGCACTTCTTGGCATCAGCAGTAGCGTATAGGTGGCTGTATCTGCCATAGATCCCCAGGTGGGGAAGATTCTGGGTGGCCTTCCTTCAGGCTATGTTCCAAACCTTGTCTCCATATTTCCTTCTGTGAGCATTTTCTTCCCCTTTTTTACATTGCTCATTACTCATAAAACAGTCAGAAGACAATTAGTTACCTCAATATATAAACCACCATTAGTGTTGGGATTATGAGAGGTATCTGAGCCAGCCTGTCTAAGATATTCTTCAGCTTTGCTTAGAGATCAGAATCAAAGATGAGTAGGGTGGAGACAGGTTGGAATTTCATTTCTAGAAATATCATCTTCTTATGATAAAGGCCACAAGTACCACAAGAGTTTTCAAGAGTATCTGTAGCTATGCCCACCATGCCCTTGTCTCTACTTCTATGTGCCTGAATGAGTGGATTTCCCACAATTGCAGAGACTGCTCCTAATGTGCCATGTAGTTGAAGGCTGTCTGTTGAGGGTAGTGTGCCAGTAGTCACTGTACTGGGGCCATACTCTGATTTAAGGAGAGAATATGCTCCATCAAATGGTAACATGATACTTTTTTCTTTATGATTTTCAAGGTGACATAGGAAAAGACAAAATTCCCTTTTCTTATGCAGTTTTTACCATTTCTTATGTAATAGTCCAGAATTGGTCTAAAATCAACATAAGGACAAGGGTAGTCATGTCCATTCGATGCTTAGAGAACAAGGATAAGTATGGTCATGGGGAATGAAGTCAATTAGAGATATGTCACCCCTACTAAAAACCTACTTTTGAATTTGTAGAGAAGATAGAAACAGAAAGCAGATTTCCTTTTTGGTTGTAGAAGTCATATGTGGGGTTTATGAGATGGTCCACTAAAGGAAACCAAAGAGTAAAAGTATGTAGAAAGAAAAAAAAAAGATATATTCTACTAGTATATCCCTAAAACTAAAGTGTTAATAATTGTTCTATTTGTCAATATAAATCTAGAGAATAAAGGCATAAGTATGAAATATATTAACTGTCCAGTCACAGGTCTTGAATTGGCTCATGAATGATAAGTGGATTGTACTGACATGTGACTATCCTGAAAACTGTCTATGAGCTTTCACTGAACGCAATTCTTGGCCTTGATTTTCAATTGGGTGCTTATCTACTAAGGCAAACAACAAAGAGCCTTTTCATTTTGGCCCTGCTGCTTCTCTGTCAGATAATCTGTAAAGCCATTTAGCTAGGACAATGCAAATTTAGCTTCAAAATCATAACTAGTAATGAACAAAACAACATGTGGATCAAAGATTGAAATGAGTATGTTAAACATTTGTATGTTTACACAGTGATTGGATAGCTCTTATGAGTCAGAGCATGAATTCATTTGCCATTCAGATTGGGAGATGAGCATTAATATGATTTTTACATTAAGACTTCTTTTTTGAGTGTAGTGAATTAGAAGGCTTGTACTTATTATTATAGATAACACCCAAAGGGTACCTCTAAATAAAACACTTGATTTTCTTCGGGATGTTTATGTTGCTTTCAACTGCTCTATAACAATGAAGTCAAGAGTGTAGGCATTTTCCTCAGCAATAAATGGAAACATCCGATGATTCTATAGCTATTTAACTTGGTTCTGTTTTCAAAGAGACGAAAGTGTGAAAAACCACTGAAGATAAATTGTTGCTACTTTGTGGGCCAGACATTCAAAAGACAGAAGAGTAGATAATTTGCAGGAGAGTCAGGAAGTAGGGCAAAGGAGGAAGACAGCTGGTAGAAAACAAAGAAATTAAAACTGTATGGGAAAAATAAATATAAAATTGTCCATTGAAAGGAAAGTTAAAGATTGTGTCACTATCTATCTATGCTTATAGATGGCCATGTAATTTTAGGAACTTTCATTTCTGTCTAGACATGATGGTCCAGTATGGAGTCACCTCTGCATGTGTCTTGGTCACACTGAAATGTTTTCTGAACAACATATGGAGTAACTCCAGTGCAGCATTCCATTTTGTCCCACCTCTCCAAGCTTTTTCTGCTGCAAACACCCTATTTTACAGGGAACAAGTGGAGACTCCAGCCTTCCATATGGATCCAAATGTTCAACAGTCACATTTTACTGTCATCTCTTCATCTAGCTGTCTGTATCATATTTTTTTCCAAAATGATTGCATTAGAAAACCCAATATAGAGAAAAAGCCTTATTTGTGTGGATGGAGGGCCATAGTTTAAGAAAAACAACTTATTTTGCTATGAAAGTTAATGTATGAATTGTGCTCACATACCTGTATTTACAGAGCACCCAGGGAATTCCTATTGTTTAATTACAGTGTAGGCTGGGGATTTAGCTCAGTGGTAGAGCGCTTACCTAGGAAGCACAAGGCCCTGGGTTCGGTCCCCAGCTCCGAAAAAAAGAACCAAAAAAAAAAAATTACAGTGTAAGCATTTAGGTATTATCCACTTGTTACTTCAAAGGAAACTCAACACTAAGGTTTCAAAATACAGTTAATACATAAGCCTCTAAAGAAGAAAATGGTCCTTTCTCTGATTCCTTCATCGGGGGTCATGTTTTCAGTTCAGTGGTTTGCTGCTGGCATTCGCCTGTGTATTTGCTGTATTCTGGCTGTGTCTTTCAGGAGAGATCTACATCCGGTTCCTGTCAGCGTGCACTTCTTTGCTTCATCCATCTTGTCTAGTTTGGTGGCTGTATATGTATGGGCCACATGTGGGGCAGGTTCTGAATGGGTTTTCCTTCTGCCAAGACTGAACCCCCAGTGAACGTGATTGTTGCAGGGAGGGCGGAAATAGGGGGGGATGGGGAGGGGAACACCCATATAGAAGGGGGAGGGGGAAGGGTTAGAGGGATGTTGACCTGGAAATGGGAAAGGGATTAACAATTGAAATGTAAATAAGAAATACCCAAGTTAATAAAGATGGAGAAAAAAATGGAGAAAAAGGGTTTAATAGATAAGTCGACTTTGAGAAAAGCCAGAAAGAAGACACTTTTTGGAACCACAGCAGAGGCTGAAACTGTGTTTTAAAATACTTTACTGTGAAGAAGTCACTGGCTCTCATGGCTTGGTTAGAAGAAATAGTATATTTTTAGAAAAAGAAAAAAATCAACTGTGTGAAAGAGACAATAAGAGTTGGCAATAAATTAATTAAACAAATAAGGAAACAGTGTGAAAGAGAACCATGTAGAAAGTGCACTCAGAAGACTCAGTTATATACTGTCTACAGGTAAAGAAGAGAGAAAAAAGCAATAGACAAGACCAGGGTTGAGTTAATACATATATAACAGTGAGTATATAGGGGGAGGAGGATCTCCTGGTCTACAGTAACATGCCAGTGGAGAATATAACTTAATCTGATGCTGTGTAATCACCAATGTGTCCGATCAAAATAAAAAGTAGAAATTTCTGAGTGTGCAATTAAACTAAACTAGAGACTGCAAAAGTGTCTGAAATCCAACTAACTTCATAAATCTTCCCTTTCCTGTTTTCCAGTGCTGCACATTTCTACATATCTTATCACTGTATTTCTGTGATTTTTTCCATGATTTCTTTAGCTCTTCTGTTATTTTGGGTTTCAATATGAATTTTAGGAATTTTTTCCCTGGATTTGTGAAAAATATTAGTAGAGTGTTGATGAACAGTGAAGATATAGACTTTTGATCTATATGGCGATTACTGAAGAAACTATCCAAAAATGATAAAAATCTCATCAAGTCATCCAACTTCTTCATGTGTACTGGAAGGACTTTAAGTCAACACTCCATGCAGATCTTGCAAATATGCTGGGAATGACACTTTGAAGACTTAAAACATTTAACTCTTCAACACTCTGGACTGTGCTTCTCAACTTCTAGGAGAATAACTAAAGAACTGTAGGCACGTCCAGCTCACACCCCTACTCTACATGTATACATCATACTCTTCTAATGGAAAATCAATTTTAAAAGACAAAAGTTTAAAAGATATAATGAAAATAGTTTCCTAGCATTTTCAGAATTATTTTCTTTCAAGAAAGCACACAATTCTCTAGGCAAGATTTGACACTTGGGTTCACATTCATGTAACTACATTTTGCAAAATGCACATTCAATGTGAATAATATTAAGTTTAAATGGAAAAGTTATTATGGTTAGTTGATTGTTTAAAATTCACCAAGACCATTCAGCCTTTTATCCTGACCATCTCTCCTTCATGTTTTTTCTGTACACTTTTGCTTTGATTTTTATTTTACCTAATCCTTGTTAAGAAGAGAGGTAATGAAATACTGATTTTTGTAATTGGATTTTATTAAAAGCTGAAAATATTTTTAAACTAGCAGTTTATCAAAACTGTAAGTAAAAGAAAGGTCCAAACAAACAGGATGCATAAGTTACATGTTAGAAAACATAGAAAAATAGCTCATGTGACCATCTAGGTACAAAATTTACAGGGCATGATGCCAGATCTCACAAATTAAGTTAAAGAGGAGAGAGCAATTGAAATTATTGATTTTTTATCAGGACAACATGTAATTGTAGAATATAATATATATTCTTAAAACATTCTGAGATGCAATCTACCTTAGGATATCATCAAAGCATCAGAGAAGACTTCACCCAAGGGTCCCCCGCTGCTTCTTTACATTCTCCCTGAATTCTCTCCTCACCTGTTACCACCACTTCCCACCTGTGAGTTGCACCCAAAGTGTTCACAGGTGCCTCTGTGTAAATCATATGGTGTGTATTACTGTAGTCAGTTCATTTTTCTCCACCATGTGGGTCCTGGAGATATAAGTCAAGTTATGAGGCTTAGTAGCAGCCTTTGCCTGATGGCCAAAGCATTCCTGACATTCATATTGAATCTTAGAATTATCAAACCCCTTAGAGTATGCTCCAGTAGCAGTCACAAGAGGAAGTCTTGCTTGCCTTCTTCTTCATGCTCTAAATTGTAAAAAACACTCTGGGTTGGCGAATAATCACTGCATCTTTTCTGTCCAGGTGCTATACAATGACTCCTGTGACAGCTGTCACCAAACACCAGAGATGAAGATATCCTGCCACTGAGTCAGAGAGTGCTAAGTACTCAGGAAAATGGAAATGACTCTACTTCAAAATACAGCTATACTGCTCTTGGGGGTATACCCAAAGGATGCTTTTTCCTACTTTGGATACACTTGTTCAGCCATGTTCACTGCTGCTCTATTCATAATAGCCAGAAATGGAAAACAACCTTGATGACCCTCAACAGAAAAACGGAAAAGAATTGAGTGTTACTCAGCAATGAAAACAAAGTGAAATCATGACATTCACAAAGAAATGGATAGTTCTAGAAAACGACATCACCCTTAGTTTGTTAGAACCTGACCCAGAATGACAAATTTGGTATGTATTATAGCTTTATGTGAATATTAGCTATCTAGCAGAACCTAACCAAGCTACAATCCACATAACTACAGAAGTTATGTGTAGAATAAGAGACAAGTGTTGCAACATACATGGAGCAGACCAACTGACACCTTCACAGAGCCCTCAGTCCTATATTCTAGCATCTTTTATTCAGGAAGGTATTCTGTATGATACCAAAGGAGAAACATATACTCTGACACAGCCAAAAAAGTCATTAATATCATGTCTGGAATATATGCTTAGAGCAATGGTGATACAACACTTGTAAGAGTAACCAACCACTGTCTGAGTGGACTTAAGGACTACTCCAGAAGATGGAACTCATACTGTATCCTGGTTGGTGAACAAGACCCTGAGACACGATATCCCTGGGATCTAAGGTAACCAAATACTGGTGTTCAAAACAACCAAAACATGTAGCAATAAAGACTCCTAAGGACATTCTGCTGTAGTCAGAGATGAGTGCTTAGTCATCATCAGAGAGACTTCCTCAGCAGAAAATAGGATTAAGTGCACAGGCCTACTTTCAGATAGTATGCAGAGAGTGAGAGAACTTGAAATACCCAGCCCTAGATCAGATGAGTCCATCAAATCTCACTCATATCTAAGGGAACCTTGCAGAAGAAGAGGAAGATAGAGTACGAGAGACAGAAGGAATAGAGTTGTCCCAGCATCAAATACTGCAAACTGCACACACACACACATACACACACACACACACACACACACACACACACACAGAGAGAGAGAGAGAGAGAGAGAGAGAGAGAGAGAGAGAGAGAGAGAGGAGAGCACAACAAACTTATCAGTTTAATTGTTATGAAATAAGTAACATACAAATGAAAGTTATTCAAACATATAAAATACTACAATCTAGATCTTTTGGAGTCATAGTGGCAATCTGCTCAATACTTGTATGTTACGCGAACACATTATATTTTAACGTGACTTCAGGATAATATTAGATTGCTAGAAGGTATGTTAATATCAAGATAAAATATTGAGTGTGAAATATTTGGCCTCTGAATCCCAATTTATTAAATTGTGCATATTGCAAAATTTGAGTGTGTCGTGTGTATGTGTGTGCCTGTATACCATGTGGAGGTACAAATGCGAAGATGTGGGGAGGGCATTAAGGGAATTGATCCTCTTCTTCCACCATGGGACCTGGAACTCTTTCTTAAGGTCTTCAGGTTTGTGTGACAAAGATTTTTCCCACTAAGCCATCTCCCAGATCCTGGTTTATTAAGTAAATTACTCAACTCCTTTCTTTGTTTTCTGAGAAAATAAAGACAGTCATAAAAATGGTAAACATTATCATCTGTGAATACTTGATCTTCTTTTTTCCTTAACAGAATTTTACCTCATTAGAGCTAAGACATCATGTGATTTTAAGTACAGTGTAAATGTCTAGAATACCTCAGAATAAATTGATTAACTCATTGGGTAGGTGTTTTTCCACAGTAACTTTGTCTATTTATATAAGTGCAATTTAACAAGAGTGATCGTTTTATAAAATGTTCACTCAAAATAGTCCAAACTCCTTAATTAAGAAAAAGAGAACCTACATAAACCAAATAAATTAACATTATATAGCTTTAGCCCCACTTAGTAGACAGTAAATTTAACTTAAATTAAAAACTCTAATTGCTGCAGTTAGAGGGCTCCAGAAAGAGAACATCTGCCAGCGAAAGTACAGGTTCTTAGCATTGAGGAATGAGTAGACCGAACTGAACTGCTGAAATGCCAGTGCTTAATTGTAATTGAAAGGAGTCGTCCATCTACTCAGTCTAGTTTAATGTTGCTTAAGTAAACACAGAGTTGCTAGAAGTAAAAGTAAGGACAGCATCTGAAGTAACAAAATTAAACCATTTTAAAATGATAAATGAAGATTGGGATGTGCATGCTCCTTGGAAATTTACTTTTTCCACATTGCCGAATAAATCTTCAAATCATTCCTTCTCACATCCCAGTGATCTTCCAGGTTATCTCATCTCCCACAGCTCATTGCTCACTAGATTTCTGCCAACTATACTTTGTAACCTTTATTTCAGAAGGTATTTATTAATTTGCCTATTATAATTAAAATTCTGATTTTCAGTAGAATATCATGTTACATATTGTCCACCTTCTTTCTGATCCCTTGAGTTGGTTCTACTTAAAACCTTTCATAAGGGAATGGGTCTGCCTGGAAAACCCTGCAGAGTTGAATGGCATGAGTGATTTTCTGACTCCTATCTCTGGCTCTGAGTTTGCTCTTTGTTCCAGAGGAGTTTTATAGGACACCAAGAGCATCCTGACTCCTTTTGGAAACCTTTAGGGGCCCAAAAACTAATCAGGTTGGAACCATGCCTGACCACCCACTTTAATCATATCTTCTTGCCATCACAGTTGTTCCCCCAGAAGTCGCAGATCCACCTGCCATCCCAGATGTGTCTGACATGGACACAGCCTGCAGAGTAGGGTCTTCCCTGGACACTGCCTGCAGCACACAGAATCTGTGGGGTACCCATTATCAGGTCCACAGCTCACCCTACTTCTTGAGAAGTTACCATCAGGATTATCTAGCCAACATCAGGGAAAACAAAATGGTCATGATACAAAACAATCCAAGAAATTTGCAACATTATTAAAAGACCAAACCTAAAACGAATAGAAACAAATGAAGGAGATTTACAGCTCAAAAGCCGAAAAAACATCTTCAACAAAATTGTAGAAGAAAATTTCCCCAACCAAAGAAAGACATGTCTGTAAAGGTACAAGAAGCCTACAGAAGACCGAACAGGTTGGATTAGAAATAAAAACAGCCTTTTCGCATAATAATTAAAACACTAATAGGTAGAACATAGAAAGAATTTTAAAAACAGCAAGGATAAAAGACCCAGTAACATATAAAGATGGACCTATCAACCACCACCATCATTAAAATAACAAAAAGTTGCAATCATTGCTCATAAATATCTTGCATCTGTAATCTACTCAATTCCCCAGTAAAAAGTGACAGGCTAACAGAATAGATACATAAACAGAATCCACCATTCTGCTGTACATGAAAAACACATTCAGCAACAACGATAATCACTATCTCAGTATAAAGGTCTAGAAAAAGTTTTTCTAAGCAGATAGATCCAGGAAACAACCTTGATTAGCGATGCTAATATCTAACAAAATAGACTTTTAACTGAGAGTAATCAAAAGAGACATGGGATGATATTTCATATTCATCAAAAGGAATATCCACCAAGAGGACATCACAGTTCTGAACATCTATGCCCCAAATGGAAGGGCAGCACACATTCATAAAAGAATCATTACTGAAGCTTCAGTTGCACATTGATCCTCACATTTTAATAATGAGAAACCACGACACCCCATTCTCACCAATAGACAGGGCATTGAGAAAGAAACTAAACAGAGAAATAACAAAGTAACAGAGGCTATAATTCAAATCGACCTAACAGGTATCTATAGAACATTTCATCCAAACAGAAAAGAATATACCTTTTTCTCAGAATCTTACAGAATCTTCTCCAAAATTGACCATATGATCAGTCTTGAAGTAAGTCTCAGCACATACAAGAAAATTGAAATAATCTCATGCATCTTATCAGATGTATTATTCAATCATATTGTCAAGGTCTCAAGATTATAATGATTAAACATTTTGGTACACATTAGTCAATTTTCATCTGCATGACTTCATAATATTTCATTCAGTTCAATTATAAATGATGATAAGAATGTTACTGACATGTCTCTACAGTTCTGAACTGTTGATCATTACAAACATTCCTTTGACAGCAAATCATGTTCTTAAAGCACCTAAACTGAAAGTCAATTGTTATCAGTTATAGGACTCAGGTGTCTAAGGGTCAGTTTATCTGAAATCTAAGGAACTAGGAAACCTCACGTCATACCCAATGAACAAGGGCTGATTAATGGTTAATGGTCCAGCCAGAAATTAGCACACCCATAGAGGGCACATGTCAAGCTCTCAAGGGGTCTTCTCAGTCCCCAAGGCACGCAGGGCTGCCATTGACATGATGACAGGTTACAGACGAGGATCATGTCTTCCAGGATGCTGTCACAGAAATACCTGTGATTTTTGCTTCTCAGAACTAGAAAAGAAAGATATGGTTGTTTACATTCAGTGGTTTATGATAGCACTCATTTTTGAAATAGAAAAGAACTGCAATACACCAACATGACACACTAGTTTTCAATATTATCACAAGCATAAATAATCACATATTGCTCACCTCAGTGATATTTGTGAGCATATGTATGTCTATGTCTATCATACACACACACACACACACACACACACACACACACACACACACACTCACACCATGTATATACAACACAATATGTCTTTATTCATTCATATACTGATATATCTTTGGACAGCTTCCTTATGAGGGGTCTTGTCCCTGTGACAATATTGTGCAACGCATTCTGGGAAGACATGAAGAGATGTCTGCTAACCCAGGATATGGGAACAATGGAAGACCAAATTCAAAATTCATGAGAGTCTGATCTGGGGAACTGTTTAAGTTCTTAGGTTTACTTACAGGGCTAAGAACTCACTGAGTTATAGGAAGATGGATGAATTAAAGACACTTGGGTAGGTGAAAAGTACCCAGCATCTTAGGTGACAACTGGGGACCACTGCATTCCTAGGACTCTCTGCAGGACTTTCTTTCTTTCTTTTTTTTTTTTTTTGTATCTCAAATAACTTTTAGGTGTATAAATATTAAAATATCACTTACAAAAATATTTCTGATTCCTATATTGCATTTTCATGTTCTGCACACTTATGTCTATTTAGTTCCCAGATGCTTTTTTTTTAAATTTTTTTTTTTCAGAGCTGGGGACCGAACCCACCCAGATGCTTTTTTTTTTTTAATCTTTATTAACTTGACTATTTCTTATTTACATTTTGATTGCTATTCCCCTTCCTGGTTTCCATACCAACATCCCCCTAACCCTCCCCTCCCCTTCTATATGGATGTTCCCCTCCCCATCCTCCCCGCATTACCCCCCCCCATCAATCACATTCACTAGGTATTCTCTGCAAGACTTTCTGACAGCTCCCCAGGTTGTCTATTGCTTGTACAGCTTTGGGAAGGAGACATGTACATCCCTGTAGCTTCCATATTCCTGAATTATGTTTTTGTTTGTTTGTTTTTAAGGCACATGAGCCTTCCTCCTCCTTCAATATGGAATGTTTTTTTTTAATCTTGAGGAGTTTGTAGCACAATGAACAAGCATCATAGAACAACAATTTACAAGCAGAATGGCTTCACTTGAACAGTTTTCCAGTTATACATATATATATATATATACAAAATATACATATACATATATATATATATGAGAGAGAGAGAGAGATTAATTGAGGGAGGGGGAGGTTGAGAAGAAGAGGGGCCAGGAGAGGGAGAGGTTGAGGGAGAGGATGAGGAGGAGGTTGAGAGGGAGAGGGACAAGAAGAGAGGGAGAAGGAAATGGAGAGGAAGAGGGAGACTGACTCATCCAGTGGTTCTCCAGTAGCACATAACTCCTTAGTCAAACCCCTCTTTACTTTTCTTTCCTCATGTAAGTCTCTTCAAATAGAGTAAAAGTTTACTACTATAACTGCACTTTCAAATTTTAAAACAAACTATTCTAAAGTTTACAGTAGCTTGAAATCTGTTACCAAGTTAATTATACTTTTTTTTTAAAAGCCAGAGTTGTCCTAATAAATGAAATAGAGATGTGCCATGGCTTATTTGAAATGTGTGCTTTCAAATAATTTCAAAATGTTATATAGTATCATTTGATTACAAATTCATAATACTTTCTGCAATGTAAACATTTTATAGACTTTCATATATATTAATATACCTACTTTCCATATTATTTTAAAGTATAATATATATGTATATATCACCATAAATGATTTTAATAAAATCCTTAAACCTTAGCTAGTAAAAAATAAGTTATATGTAAAATCGAGCAAGAAAATGATTATAAATTCTTCAACTGAAAAAGAGCAGAAGTACTGTGTTAACTAATAACTTCTGAAACTCTAAATATTTAACTTGCTCTATATGAACATAACAATCATAATATGATAATTAATATATTCATAACTGGGGAGTGTATTTTCCATTGGCAAGATTCATAAATAGAATCTTAATTCTGTGAAGCAGTGAACACACAATACAGCCTGTATCTTAAAATTTTAGAGTTAAATATTGTTTTTCATATATGTGTTCTTTCCACCTAAGCTCAAACCTATTCAGGTACATTTATGTACTGCAGTTTGCAAAATGTATAATGGCGATGGATGACAACTAAATATAGAATTATTTATCTTTCAAAGCTATGGTAATGATATTTTAGATTTTGAAATAACTTCAGTAAGAAATATTCCCTGCTCATGAGCCTTCCAAAAGTACCAGCTTGTTTCAAAACCATTTATGAGAGTGTCACAATCCTGGATTTCACACTGAGAAATATAGAAATCAAGCAGCACAATACTGGCATCCTCCCTGGCACACTAATGGAGTTTTGTGACCTTGTTACAGAGTGGCTTTAATTAGAATGGCTCCATATAAGGCTTAATCAAAGCCTATTCGGAAGAACTCAATGGAAAGTCTGGAATGGGTGCTTAGACATGTGAACATAGAGTTTGGTCAGATGTATAGTAAGCAGAAGCCAGCAGAGAACCTTTGGCAAGTACCAAAGGCACCAGAGTATGCAGGCTTAAGGATATGAATATTCACTACCAGACAAGATAACATGCATTCTTCTGAGGACTGGAGAGTAGGACATGTGATGGCTGAGTAAGGGGAAGCATAGGAGGTAACACATTGGGATCTTTTCTTGGAGGATGATGTGCATAGTGGAGAAAGGCACAGCAAGATACAAGGGATTATATTGTAGTCATTTTTGTTACAAAAGTTTATTTCCTGAGACATCACAGAAAACATGTAAGTTTCAGCATAGATTTAAAAATGTTTATACCTCCTAGGAAAGATGTTCTACTCTAATAATACTTAGTATAAAATTATTATACATTAATATTTATTGAAGGAGAAGCTAATTAAACATAGAGTGTAAATTACTATTGAATGCTTTATTATAATTTAGCAAAATAATAAATGCTATAAAGTAAAAACACTAAATTCAGAGTAAAGTGCTGACAGGATTATCTGCATGTCAGAATTATTCTACATTACTCTTTTTTCTTATAAATAGTGCTGAGTATAATGCAAAAACTGAACTCAAGCTCCTAAATCTATGTAGAAGAGCCATAATGTAAGACAAGAATATCTGTGAGTAAAGTAAAGGAAACAGTGTTGTGTCAGAAGCCAGTATTTCAACTCTGAGTGTGACTCTGTGCACAGGCTGAGGTTTCTCTCTTTGTGAACATGGATAATGTCAGTCATTTAACAGCATGACAGTGAGGTGCATGCTATGTCAATGTTGTCAAAGCAGTCTTAGCCCTGACATCAGTCACTCTCAATTATAATCCAAGAGATGTGCTTTTGAGAGAGAGATTGGCAGAGTGTAGTTCCTTGGGTTGTGGTGTCTGATAATGTCCATGAGGTGAAAGAGAAGTTGCCATGTGGTACGCGAGTCATGAAAACATGGCCATGAGGGGTGGGGCAATTGTAATAAGAGAAACTCAGATAGAACATGACAAGTTATAACTCATGGTTGTAGATAGGGAAGAAGAAACTAATAGCTTAGAGGGTAGATATCTGCCCAGCTCTAGAATATAAGGCTTATTATAAATATAAAAGTTTCCTGTTTTTATCTGGGAACTGAGTGATTAAAGGCAGGGTAGAATCCCCTGATTGAGTTTAAATGTTTATTGTATCATATTGGGTAAACAACATCTGACAAGAAATCACTTTTGCTTCCAGACAGGAGTCTAGAATGGCTGTCCTTTGAGAGGTTCCATGCAGCAGCTAATTCAGATGGATGCAGACTCCCACAGCCAAACAGCAGATAGGGCTTGGTGACTCATCTGGATGAGTTGGGAGATGGATTGCAGGTCACCAAGGAGAAAGGAACTTCAATGGAAGACCAACAGAGTCATGCAGAGGCTGGACCTAGCTTCCCCCTCTCATACACATGTAGGAGAAAGCTGGTTCTTTGTGTGGGTTTGAGCAACTGGAGCAGGGGCTGTGCCAAAAGGTGTTGCCTGTCTGTGAGATGTGTTCTTCTATCTGGGCTGCCTTCTCTGGTAACAGTGGGAAAGGATGCACCTAACCCTTCAGAGACTTGAATAACCAGGATGTGGGAATATGCAGGAAGGTTCCAACCCTCTCTGAGAAATTGAGGGGGAGATGGGGATAGAATTCTGGGAGGGATGATCAAAATGCAAAGTGAACGAAATTTTAACAATGTGTCAAATTATTCCATTTTATCATATGAAGAAAACAAATTAACATGTTTTAATACATTAAAATAAATACTATCTTTTTTATTGTAAGCTGAGCCTTTAATAGGTGTGTCATCTCTCCAGGAAAATGGAAGAAGTTGAAGTTTCTCTATTTGCAGATAATATGATAATATACATCAATAACCCCAAAAATTCTATCAGAGAACTCCTAAAGCTGAAAAACACCTTAAGCTAAGTGGCTGGATACAAAAATAACTCAAGAAATTAATAGATCCCCTTTATACAAATGATAAATGGGCCAAGAAAGAAATTATGCAAACAACATCCTTTTCAATAGCTACAAACAAGATAAAGTATCTTGGTATAACTCTAACCAAGCAACTAAAATATCTGTATAACAGGAACATGAATTCCTTGAAGAAAGAAACTGAAGATATGAGAAGAGGAGGGACATCTCATACAAATAGATACATAGGAGTAACATCGAGAAAATTGTCATCCCACCAAAATCACTCAACAGATTCAACGTAATTCCTTTCAAAATTCTAACACAATATTTTTTATCGATTTTAAAAGAACAATTCTCAACTTCCTATGGAAAAACAAATAACATAGGATACCCAAAACAATCCTGAACAGTAAAAGAAATCCAAGATGGATCACCATCCCTGACCTCAAGTTGTACTACATAGCAATAGTGATAAAAACTGCAAGGTATTGGTACAGAACAAGACAAGTTGACCAATGGAATCAAATCAAAGACACAGAAATAAACCTACAAACCTATGAACACTTGATTTTTGAGAGGAAGCCAAATCCTACAATGGACAAAAAGAAAGCACCTTCAACAAATATTGCTGGTCTAACTGGATGCCTACACGTAGAAGAATGGAAACATATTCATATTTATCACTCTGTAGAAACTCAGGTCTAAGTGGAGCAAAGACCTCAACATAAAATTGGATTCACTAAATCTCACAGAAGTGAAATTAGGAAACACCCTTGAACTCATTGGTACAGGAGGCAAGTTCTCAAACAGGACACCAATGGCTCAGGCTCTAAGATGACAATTGAAAAATGGAACTTCATGAAACTGCAAGCCTTCTGTAAGGCAAAGATAACTCTCAATACCATAAAACAGCAGCCTACTGATTGGAAAAAGATCTTCACCAACCCTACATCTGACAGGGGGCTAATATCCAAATGTAGAAAGAACTCAAGAAGTTAGACACCACCAAAACAAACCAACCAAACAAATGAACAAACAATTAAAAACTGGTTTACAGATAACCCTTGAACTCCACATGCACTAGTATCAGATCTGCATGCCTGCCACCAGGACTCCACAACCTGCCTTACTCCCAGGAGATCTGTCCTAACTATAGTCACAGGTGAGAATCCCATTCTACCCAAGCCAGCTGGGATTCCTATTTTATTCTGCTTGAGCCCCATTGTCATTCTGGGGTCTACACTCAAGGCATATCAGTGTGTCTGTCCACCCACCACCACATTGCCTGTCTCCCAGGAGGTCTGCCCTAACTAGAGACACAGGAGGCCAGCTTTAAACAAAAAACCCAGATGGACTGCTTTAACCAAGGATATAGGAGGATTGACCTAACCAGGGACAGCACTGCCTGTCTCCAAGAAGGCCTGCTCTATTATAGGTCAAACAGCTCTACCTGCCTCAGAGGTAGACTGTTCCAATCACAGACACCTGGGCCAGTTAAGACCTGTGATTGTTTGCATGTGCTCAGCCCATAGGTGGCACTATTAGGAGATGTGATCTTGTTGGAGTAGGTGAGTCTTTGTGGGCATTGGCTCAAATACACTAGTCCTAGCTGCCTGGAAGTCAGTATTCTGCTAGCAGCCTTCAGGTAAAGATGTAGAACTTTGCCTGCACTACGCTTCCCTACATGCTGCCATGCTTCTGCCTTGATGATAATAAACTGAACCCCTGAACCTTTAAGCCAGTCCCAGTTAAATGTTGTCCTTTATAAGACTTACATTGGTCACTATATCTTTTCATCACAGTAAAACCCTAACAAAGACAACACCAGAGAAAACCAGATGGCAAATGCAAGCACAAGAACATAACTAATAGAAGCCAATGTAACTTGGCATAGAATCTAGTTTTCCTACCAGAACAAGTCCTGGTTACACTAACACACACAAAGAGCAAGATCCTGATGTAAAATATCATTTCATGAAGGTGATAGAGGCTTTTAAGGACGATATAAATAATTCCCTTAAAGAAATATAGGAATACATGCAAACCAGGCAAAAATCCTTAAAGAGGAAACAAATAAATCCCTTAAAGAAATACAAGAACATATAATCAAATAAGCAAAGAAACTGAACAAAATCGTCCAAAACATAAAAGGGAAATAGAAACAATAAAGAAATCAGAAATGGAGGCAACCCTGGAAATGGAAAACCTAGAAAAGAGAACAAGAGTTATGGATACAAGCATCACTAACAGAATATAAGAGATGGAAGACAGCATCTCAGGCATAGAAGATACCACAGAAGATATTGATACATTTTCAAAGAAAGTGCAAAGTATAAAATGTTTCTAACCTAAACATCTAGGGAATTTGGGAAACAGTGAAAAGACCTACCCTATGAATTATAGGAATAGAAGTGGGTCAAGATTCATAGTTCAGATGGCCAGAAATACTGTCAACAAAATCATAGAAGAAAATGTTTCTAACCTAAAGAAAGAGAGGCCCATAAATGTACAAGAAGCCTAAAGAACACTGAAAAGATTGGACATGAAAAAACTAAATAAAACACTAAATGTACAGAATAAAGAAAGAATATTAAAAGTGGTAGGGGGAAAGTCCAAGTAACGTATGAAAGCAGACCTATCAAAATTATTCCAGACTTCTCACTTTAAAAGCTAGAAGATCCTGGACAGATGACAAAAAGTTCCTAAGGTACTATGTGCTATCTCAGGCTACTATAATCACTATAGTTGGAGAAACCAAAATATTCCATGACAAAACCTAGTTTAAAATTATCTTTCTACTAATTCCACCTTACAGAAGATACTAGAAGGAAAACTCCAATAGAGGGAAGTTAACCACACCCAAAAAACACAAGAAATTAATAATCTCACAACAAATCCAAATTAAAAAAATCACAGAAACAAACCAGTTCCAATGAATAAAATAACCGGAAGTAACACTCATTGGACTATAATATCTCTCAACATCAGTGAACTCAAGCCCCAATAAAAAGACACAGGGTAACAGACTAGGTAAGCAGGATACAAAATTTTACTGTATACAAGAAATACATCTCAAGAATAAAGACAAATACTACCTCACAGTAACATGCTACAAAAAAGTTTTCCAAGCAAACAGTCCCAAGAAACAAGCTGTAGTAGCTGTTCTAATATCCAGTAAAATGTTCAACCAAAATTTACTAAAAAAGACAGGGAAGGGCACCTTCATACATATCAAAGTACAAATCTACCAACATGGAGTATCAATTCTGCACAACAATGCCACAAATGCAAGGGTACACACATTTGTAAAAGAAACTTCACTAAATCTCAAAACACACATTAAACCTCACAAAATAATTGAGGGAGACTTCAACACCCCACTCTCACCAAAGGAGAGGTCATTCAAAGAGAAACTAAACAAACGTGCTGAAACTAATGGAAGTTATGAACGAAATGCATTTAACAGATATCTACAGAACATTTAACCCCAAAACAAAAGAATATAGCTTCTCAGCACCTTATAGAACCTTCTCCAAAATTGACCATTTAATCAAACACAAAACAAGCTTCAACAGATAGAGGAAAATTGAAATAATCTCGTGCATTCTTTGAGATGAACCCTGACTAAGGTTGGACTTCAATAACAATCAAAACAACAGAAATCCTGTAAACTCATGGAAACTGAAAAAATTTACTCAGTGATAACTTTGTTAAAGAAGAAATAAAGGAATTAAGGACATTCTAGAATTTGATGAAAATGAAGGTGCTCATTACTCAAACTTATAGGACAAAATGAAAGCAGAGTTAAGAGGAAAATTCTTAGCACAAAATGCCTTCAAAAAAGAAATTGGAAAGATCCTATACTAACAGCTTAAGAACCCAACTGAAACCTCTAGAACAAAAATAAGCAAATGCAACCAACAGGACTAGATAGCAGGAAATAGCCAAACAGGAGGCTGAAACCAACCCACTTGAAACAAAGAGAACAACACAAAGGATAAAAAGCCGAAGAGCCAGTTCTTGAGAAAATTACCAAGATTGATTAAACCCTTAGCCAAACCCTCTAAAGGGCACAGAGACTGTATCCAAATTGATAACATGAGAAATGAAAAGGGAAACATAAAAACAGAAACTGAGGAAACTCAAAAAAAATCATCAGATCTTACTATAAAAGCCTATACTTAACAAAAACGGGAAAATCTAGATGGAATGGACGGTTTTCTTTCTTTCTTTTTTTTTAATAAAAGGAAAAGTTTATTTGGGTTTATTGCTCCAGATGGAGAAGAGTCCATTATAGCAGCAAGCAATATTCATGGTAGTAAAAACATGGCAGAGAGATTGCATTTACAAATATACAAATATCGTGAACCAGAGAAAGCAAATTGGAATTAGGCAAGACAGAAAAAAAAAAATAAAAGCCTATCTCTAGTGATGCACTTTGCCTGACAAGACTTTACAACCTATGTTTCTCTAACATCTACTACCAACTGGCAGCCAAGTGTTCAAATGCTTGAGACTGTGGATACCATTTCTCATTCAAACTACGATATTCCAGCTCTTGGTCCCCATAAACTTGAGGCCATGTCATAAGGCCAAATGCACTTAGTCTTGTTCCCCTAATCTTGTGGCCATGTCATAATGCCAAATGCATTTAGTCTAACTCCAAAGTCTCTGTACTCTTTTTAGTCCAACACTATTTAGAAATCCAAAGCCTATCTGTGACTCCAATCTCTTAGTTGTAAAACCCTATAATTTTAAAAAGCAAATTGCATAGTTTAAACATATAATAACATAAAAGTACACATTACTTGGACTGGAAAGATGGCTTAGTGATTAAGAGTACTATCTGATTTTCCAGAGGTCCTGAGTTCAATTATTGGCAACCACTTACATACATTATGTGTGTATACATATATAATATATTATATTACATATACCATTAAGAAGAAGCCTTCTTCTCATCACTGGAATAAAGAGTAGAGTGCATTCAGTGTAAGCCTCTAATGTGTGAAAAATACCTGAAGGCATTTATGTTCCCAAGCAGTAACAAAAGGTGCTGATATATATATATATATATATATAAATATATATATATATATATTCATTCCAATCTTTGAATCCAATCCAAAAAAGAAAATTGGGAGCATGGGAAAAAATTAATGACTCAAAGCAAGAACAGAACACAGGAGATCAAACAATATATCTTGTAGCTCTATCTTCTACATCTGGTACTTCAATTTCAAGAAGCCTAGATGGCCCTGCCCTCTAGCTTTGTTGTCTGCAGCACACATTTCTCCCTCAGGTGGAGTCCATTTCCTCTATGCACCTCTCCTTGCTGGATATCTCATCTAAATATGTTGGGGTCTCTCCACTGAAAGCCAGGCTTTATTTACACAGATTTGCACAAAGGTTTTTCTAAACATATATCACTTACTAAAGTTAAATCAAGAGCAAGTAAACTATCTGAACATCCCCACAATTCCTAAGGAAATAGAAGCAGTCATTAAAACTACCCCCCCCCCAAAAAAAGAGCCCAGGCCCAAATAGTTTTAATACATAAATCTACCAAATCTTCACAGAAGAACTAGAATCTTCTGCAAAATAAAAAAAGAAGGAACACTAATTTATTGTATGAAGTCACAGATACTCTGACACCAAAACCACACAAAGACCCAACCAAGAATGGGAACTTCAGAACAAATTCACTTATCAATGTTGATACTCAATTAAATTCTCACAAACCAAATCCAAGAACACAGCAAAAAACATCATTTAGTATTATCAAGTAGATTTTATCCCAGGGATGCAGGAAGGGTTTAATATATGAAAATCCAACAACATATTCTATTATATAAACAAAATAAAAGAGAAAAGTCACATGATTATTTTTTTGGTATTGAAAAGCCTATGACAATTCTAAAAATCCCTTTCATGTTGAAAGTCTAGGAGAGATCACAAATTCATGGCACATGCTTATTCATAATAAAAGCAATATATTCCAAACCAACAGTCAACATAAAATTAAATAGTGAGAAGCATGAAGCAATCCCACTTAAATTAGAGACAAGACAATGCTGACCACTATCTAGTCTTCTATTCAATACAGTACTTGTAGTTCTTGCTAAAGCAATTAGAAGGAAAAATGAGATCAATGGGATACAAATTAAAAAGAAAGAAGTCCAGGTATCACTATTTGTGGATGATATGATAGCATACATAAGCAACCACCAGAATTCTAACAGACAAGTCTTACAGCTAATAAACAACTTCATCAAAGTGAATCAATATAAAAAACTAAAACAAATCAGTAGTCTTTCTTCATACAAATGATAAATGGACTAAGAATAAAATTAGGAAAACAACATAATAGCCACAAGTAATATAAAATATCTTGGTTTAACTCTGACCAAGAACACAACCAATCTGTATTTCAAGAACTTCAAGTCCATGAAAAAAGAAATTAAAAAAGTCCTCAGAAGATAAAAAAAATATCCCATGCTCATGGACAGGTAGGATTAACATTGTAAAAATTACCATCTTACCAAAAGGAATCTACAGATACAATGCAATATCCATCAAAATTCCAACCCAATTCTTTACCGATACAGAAGGAACAATTGTCAACTTCATATGGAAAAAACAATTCCAGAATATCAAAAACAATTCTCAACAATAAAAGAATTTCTGGGGTTAATTACTATCCCTGACCCCATAACTACAGAGCAATAGCAACAAAATTTGCACAGTATTAATATAGCAACAGATAGACTAATCGACCGAATAGAATTGAAGTTCTAGAAATAGACTCACACCTATATGAACACTAAGTCTTTAACAAAAAAACAAAAACCACACACTAGAAAAAACAAAGCATCTTCAACAAATGGTCCTGGTTTAACTGGACATCTGCTTGCAGAAAAATGCTAATTGATCCATATTGATCACCTTACCCCAAGCTCAAGTCCCAGTGGATCAAGGACCTCATCATAAAACCAGATACACTTAATCTAATAGAATAGACATAGAAAATAGCCTTGAATGCATTGATACAAAACAAAATTTCTGAATAGAACTCTGATGGCTCAGGTTCTAAGATCAACAGTTGACAAGTAGGATCTCATGAAACTGAAAAGCATCTGTAAGGCAAAGGACAATATCAATAGAAAAAAACAACATCCCACAGATTAGGAAAATATCTTCACTAACCCTTCATTCAATAGAGGGCTAATATTCAAAATATATAAAGACCTCAAGAAGTTGCATGCCAAAAAACCAAATAACCCAATTAAAAATGGGATACAAAGCTAAACAGAGGATTCTCAACAGACAATGGTCTAGAAGCAATTAAAGAGATGCTCAACACCCTTAGTCATCAGGGAAATGCAAATCACAGTGACCCTGAGATTACTTCTTATACCAATCAGAATGGCTAAGATCAAAAACTCAAGTGAGAGCACATGTTGGTGAAGATGTGAAGAAAGAGGAACACTCTTCTATTGGTGGTTGGATTGCAAGCTGGTACAACCACTCTGGAAATTAATTTGGTGGTTTCTCAGAAAAGTAGAAATAGTTCTACCTGAAGATCCAGTTATACCTCTTCTAGGTATAGACCCAAAATATGCTCTATCATACCATTATATTCATAGCAGCCTTATTAACAATAGCCAGAAGTTAGAAACAATCTAGATGTTCCTCAACCAAACAAGAGATACAGAAAATGTGATACATTTACATAATGGAATACTAATCAGCTATTAAAAATAGAACATCATGAATTTTGCAGGCAAATGGATAGAACAAGGAAATATCATCCTGAATGAGATGTCATAGAACCAAACCGGCATGCATGATATGTACTCACTGAAAAGTGGATATTATCCCAAAAATAAAGAATACACATGATACAACATATAGACCATAAGAAGTATAACATGAAGGAAGGCCCAAGTAAGGATGCTTCAGTCCCACTTAGAAGAGGTAAGGGAAGAATCATGAGAAGCTCAGGAAAGGAAGGATCTGGGTGGGAGAGAAGAGGGAGAAGAGAATAGAGTGCAGGATCAAGTATGAGGTGAGACAGGAGAGAAATCCAGAGGGCCAGAAGAGTGAATAGAAATTTGCAGCTGCCAGGATTGTAGGGTGGGAAAATCTCCAGAAAGTGCAAGAGACATGGGATGTGCGAGGATCCCAGGACTCAATGGGAGTGACCTTAACAGAAATTCCCAAGAGTAGAATTTGGAACTGAAGAGACAAAGTCCAGTAGATATGAAGGATGGGATGACCAACCCACATTAAAATTTTTTGAGACAGTGTTACTCCTGTCTGAAAGAAATTCAGGGATAAAAATGGAGCAGAGACTGAAGGAAGGCCATCCAGTGATTAGCCCAACATGGGATTCATCCTATGGGAACCAAATCCTGCCACTATTACTGATGCCATGTTGTGCTAGCAGACAGGTGTCTAACATGGCTGTCTTCTGAGAGCCTCAACCAGCAGCTGACTGAGACAGCTTAAGATACTTACAACCAACCATTGGACTGAGGTTGGGTATACCCATGAAATGAGCTGAAGGGGAGGGCAACCACATAGGTAGACAGAGTCAACTAATCCAGACTCCTGGGAGCTCTTAGAGACTAAGACACTAACCAACGAACATACATAGGCTGGTCTGTGGCTCCTGGCTCATATGTAGCAGCCTGTATGTCTCAGTGGGAGAGGATATGCTTAATCCTACAGAAACTTAATGCCTCAAGGAAGGGGGATACCAGGAGTGGGGATGGAGTACCTTTTAATAGGTGATGGTCTGGTAACCAAATCCAAAAGGGACATACATGGATATGTATTCATGTATAAGTGGATATTAGCCATAAAATACAGAGTACCCCTGCTACATCCCACAGGTCCATTGAAGTTAAACAAGAAGGAAGGTGCAAGGGTGGAAGCTTGATTCTCACTTAGAAGTGGAAATAGTGATAAGAGGCAGGTGGAGGGAGGGTACTGGAAGAGAGAGGGGATAAGGAGGAAATGGGGGTTCAGGATCTGATGGGGAAGGACAGTAGTGATGGCAAGATGGGCATGGGAAAGAATGGAAATCGGCAACTGACAGGAGTGAAGAAGTGGAGGGCATATTTAGGATGAGACAGAGACCTGGATTATGGGAGGTGTCCACGAATCATTGGTGGTGATCTTTGCTTTAACTCACAGCATGTGGGATATGGAACCCACAGAGTTTACCTGTAGCTTGGCAGGAACCCTAGTGGAGTGAGAGAGACACTGACAACCCACCCACAACATTTTCAACACAAAATCTATCCTGTCTGCAAGAAATGCACACATGGAGCATTGAGTAGAGACTTTGGAATAGCCAAACAATAATTGGCCCAATTTGAGACCCATTCCATGGGCAAGCACCAATTCCTGAAACAGTTAATTCTCTGTTGGCTCACAAGACTCTAGGACGGCTGTCCTCTGAGAGATTCTACCCAGCAACTGACTAACTAAGACAAATGCAGACAACCACTGTCAAACAGTTGATGGAGCTTGGGGACTCTTAAAGAATAGAAGGAAGGATTGTGGCCCTGGAGGGTATAAGAACTCCACAGAAGACCAACAGAGTCAAGTGACCTGGACACTTTGGGGCTCTCAGAGATTAAACCACCAACAAAAGAACATTCACCAGCTGGATCTAGACCTCCCTGCACATATGCAGCAAATGTGCAGCTTGATATTCATGTGGGTCCCTAACAACTGTAGCAGGGTCTATCCCAAAAGCTGTGGCCTGTATGTGGGATATGTTTTTCTAGTTTGTGTGCCTTGTCTTGTGTCAGGGGGAGAGGATGTGCCTAGCCCAGAGGAGACTTGAAGTGCCAGGGTGGGGTGACCAACTCCCCTCAGAAGAGAAGGGGAGAGGAAATGAGGGAAGAATTTTCAGATGGAGTGACTGGGAGGTGGGTAGTGAATGGGATGTAAGCTGAATAAAATAAAAAACAATAAGAATAAAAGCTGGCTTTCTTAGTTAGTGTTTCCATTTCTGCTAAAAGACACAATGACCATGGCAACATTTAACTGGGGCTGGCTTACAGTTTCAGAGGTTGAGTTTATTATTATCATGGCAGGAAGCATGGAAGTGTCCTAGCAGATAGGGTGCTGGAGGACCTGAGGATTCTATATCTTGATCTGAAGACAGCCAAATAAAAACTGTCTGACCAGACTTAAACATATATGTAAGAACTCAAAGCTTACTCCACAGCGACAAAACCACTCCAATAAGACTATACCTATTCCAAAAATGGCATGCCTCCTAATAGGGTCATTTTCTATAGGCCAAGCATTCAAACATAAAAGTCTATGAGGGCTGTACTTATTTAAATTCCTACATGGCCTTCACAGTATAGCTAAATATCATTATCTCCTAAGGATGCTATCATCACTCCTCATTTTTGGCAAACTGCAAAACACTCAGGCTTTTCTACCACTGAGGTACAACATATGAGAGGACAGAAATCCAATTTAAATGAAAATATGTTTTCGTATGCCTTGAATCAACCAGTTGATTTAAAAAGACAACAGTTAGGATGCTAATGAAGACTTAGTGATTAAGAACATTGACTATTTTTCTAACTAACATGGGTTTCATTTCCAGCATTTATGCCATGGCTCCCAACTATCTAACTTCTATTCCAAGGAATATGAAATCATCTTCTGACCTCCAAAACCAAAAGGCATTCATATTGTACACACACATATATACGGACAAAATATTCGGGCTCATAAAACAAAATTAAAGTTTAAATGTATGTTTAAAGTCCTGGCTGCAAAACAGGATTGTGCAATGTTAGCACAAACCTTAGAGGATTAACCATCCAATTTGTTTTAAGGCCAACTCTGTCTAACATGAAACAGGCTGTAAGTGTAACAGCCAAGAAAGAAAGGTACCCTGACAGTCAGAAGCCAAGGAAAAGGTCTCACAGAATAGTTATTCTCATCCAAGAGATTCATTGAAAGGGAAAAACTCAAGACGTGGCTACCTCTTCCCAGATGAAAAGAAGTAGAGAACTGAGGAGGAAGCAGATTTATAGCTTTTATGGAGGGCAAAGTTTCCCAGGGTAGGAATTGATATAATTTCAAGTTCTGTGCTTGGGATACTCTTTAAGGTTGGGGAGGGATGGGGATGACCTCTAGGGCAATTAAGAGTGTTTTGTGGGTAGAAAGGGTCAGTTTGTGGTTCTCAGAGGAAGGGCCTGGCAAGTCCTGTGTCTAAGGACTTATACCCATACCTGACACTCTTTGTGTGGCCAAAAGCAAAACTAGATATCCCAGAGAACTAGATTAAAGTCAATACTACAGATCTAAAAGTAATATATAATAAATAAAAGTAATAATATTAAGGCTTCTTGGAGTATTCTGCTATACTCATAGATCAGTACCTTATTCACCCATCACCAGAGAATTCTCCTGCAGGTAATGCAAACAAATACAGAGACAAACGGCAAAACATTATCTGTGGGGGTTGGGGGGCAGGGAGAGAGAGAAAAAGAGAGAGAGACAGAGAGAGAGGCAGAGAGACAGAGACAGAGACAGATAGAGGGAGAGAGTGAGACAGCACAGCTGTAAATGGGAAATCTCTATCACATGCCCTTCCTCAGAGCTCCAAGACCCTGATGAAGAGGGAAGAGGAGGAGCAGGGGGATGAGGAGAGGGAGAAAGAATATAATTGCCAGAGGAGAGGATGGACACCATGAGACCAAATCCCTCTAAATCAACACAACAAAGTTTGTATGACCTCAAAGAGACTGATACAGCACCCTTAGCTCCTACAGATGTCTGCAACAGGACCTCCAAGAACATATTATTGCTTTCAGTTCAGTAATTTTATGGAACTCCTAGATGTGTAAAAAGGTGTGTGTCAGATCCTTCTGTCTTCTCTTGGGCTCTTTTCCTTCTTTTGGTTTGCCTTGCCCAACATTGCTGTGATAGGTTATTTTGGCAGGGTGAGTGTCATCACCAAATTTGATATTAAGATTGAAAAATAGAACCCATTTCTACAAAATTGTCTTTTGACTTCCACTTCATACCTTTAGTGCTCCCCCCCCCAAAAAAACAAACATAACAAGCAAGCAAGCAAGCAAGCAAGCAAACAAGCAAACAAACCAAAGCAAAAACCTTTAAGTACCTTCCATGAGGGCTGGTTAGATGCTACAGAGATTACGAACATGTTTTGCTCTTGGAGAAGACCCGAGTCTTGTTTCCAACACCACATCAGTTGGCTCACAACTGTGAATGTGGAAGGTACCAAAAAAACAACATCCAACTTTCTCCTCTGAACTTCATATCTGCACACATCCACGCACTGTTTGGGTGACATTCCTTACCTTGTATTAAGGTGTGTCCCTCTATTTTCAGTTGTTAATTTTTACTGGCAGGGAGCCAAGTGCTGGCAGTATTTTGGTGTTGCAATTTCTATAACCCATCATAGGGCTTCAGATTTGTAAATGCTTGTCCTTTCTCAACTGCCAGAAGCATGCAGGTCAGGCAACTTCTCATTGCTTGAAGGAAACCCAGGAAGTGTTCTGGCATTTTCTTACTGCTGATTGGTAATAATAAAGATCTGTCAGCCAATAGCTAAGTCAGGAAATACTGGTGGTGGAACTTCCTGGCCAAAAAAAAAAACAAAAAAACAAACAAAAAAAAAAAAACAATAGGAAGGGGAAGGAAAACAGATGCAAGAGAATCCATAAGACTGAAGGATGCCCAAGGGGTTAACAGGAAGCAGGACATGAGTACTACATGGGGAGACAGGTTGGTAGAATAGTTGAGTTATATTTAGATGAGGTAACTGAGAGACTGTGCCAACAAAAGCCTACTACAGTTTTAAACTCTATAGGATTCTCAATGCATTAGTAATACAAAGCAGGTCTACAAAATGCCCAGCCATAACTCATGCCCACAACAATGCATACCTCTAAAATGGTGTGTGATGCAGCTTCTTTGGGCATATGGAGGAGTGAGATGAGAAATAGACACTACAGCCTTTTCTTACAGAGAAACCAGAGAAGCATTCGTCCCTCATCTAAAGGGCATGAAACTTTCAGCTTCCAAATGCAGCCTAGCCTCTTCACTTTTCTCTTTGCATCTAGCGCTCTCTGAGGTATCACAAGAGTTTCCAGAAGAAGCAGGATAGTCATTCAAAAAAGCTCATGGGAGGACTCTATAGGATTCCTTCTCTATTGGTTGTGGTGTGGGCATAGAGACAGGGAAGGATGTTCCTGGGACTCAATAACAGGACTTCTTAAGAAATGTACAGAAGTAGAGTATGGAGTAGTGATGGCAAGTCTGGTCATGGGATACAGAATACTGGACACCTTTTTCTAAACTGCCAACTTTCCAAATCCTGATAATGTTATTCTCTGGTCGGGAGAATTGTTAATTATAGATAAAATTGATATGTCAGTCTGAAGACCTGAGGTCAGTTCTTGAACCCATGTAAATCTGAGTGAAAAAAGCAATACCAAAATATCATCTGAAAATCTGAAAATAGACACATATTTATTTATCTAAAAATAAATAACCAGGCACATAATCTCTCTCTCTCTCTCTCTCTCTCTCTCTCTCTCTCTCTCTCTCTCTCTCTCTCGCACACACACACACACACACACACACACACAAACACACACACACAGGCACACACCATATGCCAAAGACCAACAAACACATAAATGTGAAGCGTACACACACATGCATGAATACATGAATACTCACACCTACAAGTATTTCCTCACACCCATAAAGAACTCATATAGATACATACAAATATATATTATATATACATATATATTTTTTCACATTTCCCACAAATGGAGACACCTCCTATGTGTGTGGGTAAACACATGTATATACACATACTTCAAAAGGTTTCTTTATAATGGCAAGACCAAGTTTTCTACTCTGTACTCCTTTGCTAGAGGAACTGCCATTGTCCCTGGGAAACCAGGCCTCAGTATCACTTCAAGGTAACCACTGGGTCTATGGCTTCCTCCTTTTCATAATGTGTGAGATCACAACAACTGTCTGATCATGTTCTCACTTTCATAATCCTCTGGATGAGAAAATTGAGTCTCCTAGAATGCCACCTGTTCAACCAATGTGGTAACCAGTGCTTCTGCCTGCTACTGCTATCAAGCAGCCCTTGTCAGAGATGGAAATAGATGCATGGAGTTCCCACAAGGTAGACAGGGCCAGTCACTCTTAGCATCTTTTAGCTTCTGACTGCTACAGTGATAATTTGCAATTTTTGTACTCTAGAAATTCAATACTCCAAATAGCCAACTCTGACCTAAACAGAACATCAGTGTTGCCTTCTTTGAAAGCTTAATGAGGATGAGTCAGGAGAATCATGAGAATCTGTGACTAGCTTGCCTTATTTAGATATACTACCTTAAAAAGAAAAGAAAAGCATGACTCAGTGTTTATGAAGTAAAACATCAATACTCCTCACAGCTCCTCACTTCTAATACCACCTCCTATGCTAATAGGAAAATGTCAGCAGCAGCAGGAAGCAGAAAGAGCTCCATGCTCACCTGTGCTATGGAAAGCACTTGAGTGGTTCTTTGCACTTGTTGATGGAGACATTCCAGCACCTCAGGAGGCATCTCCCCTTTTCTCTAGAGGTGGTATTGTTTTACTCATGGTCTCTGGATGTAATCCAAACAGGCTAAAAGTCATGGCCCATTACTGCCTCTCTTCCCAAGTACCAGGAGGTAAGGTGTGAGCTAGCATACTGAGAAAGCTTTTGCTTTTTGTCTTCCTGATTGCCCTGGGCCCCAGTGAAAAAGAGGGAGAAGATATTAGCCACCCTTTTCCTAAAAATTCATGAAGTCCAAGACTTTTATTCTCCCCATCAGCTCTGAATTTCCTCATCCCATGTGCCTTTGGGCACTGTTTCAATTCTACATTTACCTCAGCCAGAAAACATATCTGCCTAGACAAATTTCACCAGTAAGATGAAACTCCTAGGTAATAAACAAATAGGAAGATTGACAATATTTCCTGTCTCCCATTTTCTTCCTTATGTCCCCTAATTGCAGCCTCAATGTCTACCTGGAAAATTCCCTCTGTGCCCACAAAATGAGTGCCATTGTTCTCTGTCTGATACAAATCAGGGAGAGCTGATGGCTGAGGAGATAGTTAATATGCACTTGGCTAAAACTGTCCATGTTCCTCACTTTCTTGTTGCTTGGTGTTTTCAGTCACCTTAAGCTTCCATTAGAACTCCAAAATTTTCACTTCTCTTCTCTGTAGTTTGTCTCTGCTAGTTCCCCAGTGCTGGGGTACCTGCATCAAGAATGAGCAAACTTAGTGAGACTCATGATCAGGTATAAGTTTCAAAAGTTCTGTGTTTATGGATTTCCATTTTTCTTGAGTATTTAGAAGATTTTATGGATGTGATTGCTTGGTCTGCATGTTGTTATGTGTGTTTCTGGTGACAACTGAGCTCACCATAGTAAGTTAGATCCCCTGGAACTAGAGTACAGAACTTTGTAAGCCACAGTGTAGGTGCTGAGATCAAATATGATTCAAGGATTGAGTGTGATTATCTTTAGCATGGAGCCTTCTCTTGAGACCCATGCACTGTCTTTAAAGTAACTGGTTCTCTGGAGAGCACTGTAGATCAGAATGCTTTCTTTCCTTCTGGTCTTTTGAAACAGGAGCGAGTACAAGAGATGACCTGGTTGCTCAGCCTAGACTTTTACCAATAAAATATTTCCTCTTAAAATTCTGTTGGCCTCTAAAATGTTGGGCTGGGGTTTTGGGACTGTCTGTCTCCAGCTGTGATATTGAAAAATATATCCCTTCTCTTCACTTATATCAGACAGGCAAGCAGGAACTATGAGCCCAACACACTAGGGAAGTATAGAACAAGAGAATTGGAGGGAAAGAGGGTTTCTGTTTCTAATGCAGGGGTGGAATGGGATGGAGGGTTACAGAGAGGACAGGTCCACTTCCTATCCTCACCTAGTCCAAGACACCTAAGGGTAAGAGATATCTAGTGTTAAAGAAACTGTGCACTGCAGTGATGGAATGATCATCAGTATGGTTTTCATGTATGATCCATTTGCTAAGTGTAGACTTGTGGAGATGGATGAGAGCTCATTATTCCCAGGAAGCAATGGCTAGAGAGACCTGGCTGCACTTGAGGATCCAGCAGAAATCATTCTCTACCCATTATATTCTCTCCTGTCATTTAGCTTCACAAATGTCTAAGCAACCTTGGAATAACTAGCTCAGTTCATAAACAAAAGTTGAGTATTGCTTCCAGCTTCACACCATCTTAGTCAAGGACCAAGGACAAGTCAACAGGTTAATTGAGGAGTCTGTATTTGCTAGGCAACTTAACCATCAAGTGGTATGCCAGTCTAAGCCTCTGAAAAGGCTTCAATAACTAAGCTGAAGACCACGAGTCTTAAGAAAATAGATTATAGGTGACACCTAACTGAACACCTCATGTTGATTCCACTAGCCATGGGTTATCACAGAATCATTTAGTCCAAGATATTTACTATGTATTTTTCATTATTGGATCTTAAGCTTCCATCCCCAAACAGGCAAGTACTATTTTTCTTGGTTATATAAGAAGTAGATGTTAAGTAAGACCCTACTTTTGAATATACCAGTTTCATCTTGGCACATAGAAAAATCAATCTGAAACTGATCAGCAAACTTCCTCCCTGCTGCTTAGCTTTCTCTGTGCAGGGTGCTATACATAGTGCTTGGAGAAAATAATCATCAGTGTTCTGACCAGCAGTGGATTTTATACGCCATAATGCTGACCAGCTGAGAAGGATAGGCCTACAGATGCAATCATGGAACTATTGCTATAACAGGAACCAACACTTTCTGGTTGAGTTTTTGGCTATTTAACAAGAGGGTATTCATATCTGGTGCTCTAAATCTAGTCCTAAACCTACACACTGGTATACAACAGAGCATGCAGAACTATACTACTATCATTTTGGACATGTAAAACTTATTCCTCAAAGTGTTTGTGTATATTGACTATTGGTATTTTCTCTGTTAAACAAGGAAACTCCTTTTGCTTGGTCATCTGTTAAAACATAGGTTTAACTACCTTTTCAAGGGTTGAGAACAACTGCTGAGTGTTTTATCCTAAGTGAGACACTTAAACCACACACACACACACACACACACACACACACACACACACACACACACACACAGAGAGAGAGAGAGAAATTCTCACTGATGAAGGTATGTGGGATTTGATTCACTGTGAATCTGTGACAGTCACCATGATGTTCTAGATGATGACATGGGTGTGGTGCTGCAATTGGAGAAAAGGAAATGTGCTTAAGGCTTAGAAAA
This sequence comes from Rattus norvegicus, assembly GCF_021556685.1. Classification (NCBI taxonomy): domain Eukaryota; kingdom Metazoa; phylum Chordata; class Mammalia; order Rodentia; family Muridae; genus Rattus; species Rattus norvegicus. The sequence continues at coordinate 113,940,401 of NC_141534.1, forward strand.
CTTCCATTTTGAAGCAATATATCTTTTTATATTGTACCAAAGGAGAGTCTCACGTGACCTAGGCTAGACCATACAACCTAGGTAGCACAGGAGGATCTTGAACTTATCCTACTGCTATTAGCTCCCCAGTGCTGTTTTGTAGGCAAACAGCACTATGGCAGATTCCAGATATGCTGGGGAGGGGATTGAATCTGGAGCCTAATGCTTGAAACAGGAGCACTCTCCCACTTAAACCATGTCGCCATCCTCTAATATAAGAAGCTCACTGTAGGGTAATACTTCTCAGCCTAGAAGTGAGATTGGAGTGTTGGTGGCAGCTATGTCAAAAGTTCTGGGACCCAGCACTCCTACTGAGTTCTCCTCATGGTCAGAGTCAGTGTCATACCAAGCATCTTGGCTCATATTTCCAGAGTCACGTGTGAAATATTCCCTTGTTAAAAGGAAACATTAAGTCCAGTGCTGATTTGGAGTTGTGATGTCAATCAGATGGTAAAGATAACCTGATAGTTTGTAAGGAGATTCTCAAACATGGCATTCAATCTGACAGAATGTTGCTATGTACATTCAGATAGCATCAAATTAGAGATCTTCCTGTTTTAGTTATAGGAGGAGTCCTAGTGCTGTAATTACAGGTATGTTTCACCATGGCTAGCTTTGGAAAGGGCCTTTACTACTAGGAACATATGGATTAGTTTGGCATTGTGTGTGTGTGTGTGTGTGTGTGTGTGTGTGTGTGTGTGTAATCCCTAAACCCTTTAGGGATTTAAATCCTTTAAATATCCTAAGGCCTAAACATTATTATATTGCAAGATAGAGCTATGTATTTTTAAACAGCTCTGTTAGAGACTTCTTCCTCACATTCAACTAAAAAAACTATTATCTGCTTTTGACGCAGGAGACTGCCCAGAAGGGGCTAGAGAAGTGTTGCAGTGTGCTACAGTGCATAACAGCATCACTGCTCTTACAGGAAAGCAGGCACTGCACAAGCACCTGACTCCATATCTAAGATGTTGGACTACCTCTTCTAATCATAACAGGCACTGAACCCAAGTACACAAACTCACAGAGACACAGGATGAGAGTGAAACGGTTTCTGTTTTAGGCAAATGGAGGCAACTGGAAAATATCATCCTGTGTGAGGTAATCCAATCACAGAAAAACAAACATGGTATGCACTCATTGATAAGTGGCTATTAGCCCAAATGCTTGAATTTCCCTAGATGCACAGAACACATGAAACTCACGGATGACCAAAATGCTAATGCTTCACTCTTTCTTTAAAAGGGGAACAAGAATACATTTGGCAGGGAATAGGGAGGCAAAGATTAAAACAGAGGCAGAAGGAACACCCATTCAGAGCCTACCACACATGTGGCCCATACATATACAGCCACCCAATTAGACAAGATGGATGAAGCAAAGAAGTGCAGGCCGACAGGAGCCGGATGTAGATCGCTCCTGAGAGACACAGCCAGAATACAGCAAATACAGAGGCGAATGCCAGCAGCAAACCACTGAACTGAGAATAGGACCCCCGTTGAAGGAATCAGAGAAAGAACTGGAAGAGCTTGAAGGGGTTCGAGACCCCACATGAACAACAATGCCAAGCAACCAGAGCTTCCAGCGACTAAGCCACTACCTAAAGACTGACCCTGGGCTCCAACCTCATAGGTAGCAATGAATAGCCTAGTAAGAGCACCAGTGGAAGGGGAAGCCCTGGGTCCTGCTAAGACTGAACCCCCAGTGAACGTGATTGTTGGGGGGAGGGTAGTAATGGGGGAAGGATGGGGAGGGGAACACCCATATAGAAGGGGAGAGGGAGGGGTTAGGGGAATGTTGGCCCGGAAACCGGGAAAGGGAATAACAATCAAAATGTAAATAAGAAATACTCAAGTTAATAAAGAAAAAAAGAAAAAAAAAAAGAAATAAAAATAGTGAAAAATATATGTTTTACAAAAAGAAAGCTGAAATTTCATTAGGTCTTATTTTATTGTTATGATCAGGAGAATAATGCAAACTAATATAAATATACATACACATTTATTATGATACATAAAAAACACATGTGCATGTACATAGAGGGACAGAGAGAAAGTGATCTGGAGGGGACAGAGAGAGTGACAGAGGAAGACCATTTGGAATTAGTATTCTGATCCAAGATCTTACACTTCTTTGGATCTCTGTGGCTGTATCTCTTGTTCTTATATATTTTATGGGGAAAGTTCTGTTCCTTTCTCTGTGTTGCCACAGAACAGTAAAGTGCTGGAATGTCACAGATCTGGGGCAAATCTGACACACTGAGAAACAATCATACTAAGTGTGTAAGCATAGAACACAACCTAGTAAAAGAAATCACCTCCTTTGGCAGGTGAGAACTGTACTTCTCTAGAATTCCAAGAATTCCAGAATGGAATTCTGCAAAATTCCAGAATGAAATATGATTAATCTACCTATCTTCCAGAGGTGTTTTCTTTTCATTCATATTGCTGACTCAAACCATGTAACTGGCATTAATGAACAAAGTAACATGGGATAAGCCTTGAATAAGGTAATGCATTCCATACTTTTGTCTGTTACTTCTTTTCCTCATGTTACTGGGGACAGAATCCAGGGCCTCAAACATGCTGTGCTCATCCTCTGACACTGAAGTACACCCCAGTCGTATACCCTTTATCCTCTCTAGAGCTCTGGAGAATGTTAGTATTCTCAGATATCAGGGTAAAGATTAAATAATCAGGTTTCCAATATGAGAAAACTTATTTCTACTGCCCCTTGGTTACTGAATAACAAGTAATTATGGACTTTCTGGAAGGTGAATGATGAGGCTGAACTTCCAAGCAGGTCAGAAAAATGATAAACTATGAGCACTGTGTTCTGAATGAGAAATTGGCCTTGATTTCTTGTACAAAGACACATATGCAAAAGAGGGATGAATCATGTTTGTGAGAATTTAACCCCCTCTATGACAACAAGATATTTCTTTTAATCTCCTAGGTGTCATTCTGAAGATTCCAGTTCTGAAATGGAGAAAAAGCAGTCTAAGTTAAGCAGATCTACCCACAAATCTCCTCCTTTTTTCATTTCACCTTTCTCTCCCTCTTTCTTTCTCATCCATTTTCCTTTCCTTTTCTCTCCTGTCCTGTCTTTGACCTCTCCCCAACTTTCTCTTCCCCTCTGTCTTCTCCCATATCCTCCCATCTCTCCTCATCTCTGCATCTTCCTCCTTCTAGAACCTGTGGACCTCCTCCTGTCCCAATTTATCACTGTCATATTTGTCCTCCTCCTAGACCTTGTCCTCCTTTTCCTAGTCTTGACTGTCCTTCTGTTCCTTCTCATTCTTCATTTATTTTCTTTCTTTATTTCCTTTCTATCATCTTTTCTTCCTTCCTTCCTTCCTTTTTTTTCCTTTCTTTCATTCTCTTCTCTTTGCCTTTTTCTGCTCCTCCTTCTCCTTCTTTACCTCCTCCTCCTCTTGCCCCTGTATTCATACATCTTTTTTTCTGTTTCACTCTCTCTGGATCCCTTTCTTGCACAATGACTTATTGGACAGAGGAACTCACAGCAGAAATGAGTAGGAACAAGAATCATGTTTGTTTCTTACATTCAGAACAAACAGAAGAATAAGGACCAAGATGCTAAAACTAGAGTCTTCTGTTCACTATAGGGCATCATCCTGAGTGTACCAATTTATTACAAAACAAGCAAGATGATTCATTGCATTCCTAGCACCACCTCTGGTGAGTATTCAGAATAACATGACATTGGGAATAAAAAATGATAATACTCATACCCAGTGTTTGGGGTGGAATTTCTTCAATCTCTGGCTCTTGAGGTAATTTCTTGAGAGGTTGTCTTATAACACCGGCAGTGGTATAATATCGTGCAGAGCAGCTGGTGATCAATATGCACCTTACAGGAGGTTTTTCTAGCAATCACTTAAGACATTCTGTGCACAGATCATTTTCAAGTAGTTTTGAGCCCGAAAGTATTTTACCTTCCAGACATGAATTTCACCCACTGACTGTTCATATTTAGGGGCTTACACCACTGTGATGGATTCAGGTAGCATCTTCTCATATCCAAAATGGGTGTGTAAGTCTACACATGATGAGAAGGCCGCCTGGGTAGGATGGATCTATGAAGACAAAAAAAGCCATGAGTTCCAAGTGAGCACAGCCAGGCATGCCTGATCCACCAAGGAAGGCAAGGTCAAGGAGCTTCAACCACTGGCCCCTACCATGATGTTTAAAATCATCCATGTGTATTGGTGCTTATTTTCTGTGTTATCTCATATATGTGAACCCAGACACAAAGGACCAAATATTGATTGGTTATAGTATATTGTTGAGTTACACAATGTAGTAAGAATTTATGCAATTGAACTGAAAATTATCAATTCACAGAAGACTGAATCACACATTAGCACTTCCCAAATTCTGAGTACAAGTATACATGATCTCTCAAAATTTAGGAAAAATAAAACACTTTATTGTGTCTTATACCTGTGACATTCCAAGAGAAACTCTTGATTTTGTTAGCTTCAGTCCTTGAAAAAGACAATTATTCAAAAGACTCTCTAGACAAGTTACTGTGTTTCCTTGAAAATCAACAGAAGTAGGCTGGGTATGTGCAGACACTTGAATACTTTACATGTAGGAGCTCTTTGGTTATGCACAAACAAAGTACTTCTCCATAAACACAAATGTAGGCCATTAGAAAGAACTGTCTTGCCTTATTTAAAATAGTTTGATTTATACAATCTTTAGGTATACTGTCTCTATCCCACGATCTCATACATCCTGGCAAGCTTAGATTAGCCATGCAGACTCACACGGAATTGGAAATTTAAAGAGTTACTTTGATAAAACGTAAAATTACAAAAGCTGTAAAAGAATGCTCCTTTGCCTCCCTCTGGCACTATTGACTGTATGTGTTCAAAGATGTTGATCAGGAGTGGACAGACTTTATACAGTGCAAGATTTAGATAAGATGTTTCTAAGACAAGCCCACTATCAAGGAGGTCTGTTTGCTTACATGAATACAGCCCAATGTAAGAAACTTCAGTTATTCTCATATGAAGAGGAGGTTTTCCTCATTGTGAGCATAACAGAAATCTGGGCCTCCTTTCTAGAGAGGAATGATGATGTGAATAACATGATACTCCTCTCCAATTTGCCAGGAGAAAACAACATATTATTATTCCCTGAAGGTCTTCGTACCCCCATTCTCTCACAACACAAGCGATGCCCCAATCCAGCCCAATATATGACTCTTATATTTTTCCTTTCCCTCAGGGTTTCACCTTGGGGGATCTTCTGTTTTTCTTGGAACTCTGTAAAGAACAAATGTTGAGATAAACCTTAGATGTCCATTTTGGGTCATCCTGGGCCTAGGCTCTTCCCTGCAGCAGTAAGCAGGTCTGTTCAGGGGTCCTGTTGTGTTTAAATAATTTACATTCCAAATTCCAGGGTAGGTACTAAGACCAGGACCCAAAAGTAATTGAATCATCCTTTTCCTTGTAGAATTGGTCAACAGGCCTGTCTCCATGTCTCATGCTTATTTGTCTGCCTCTGTGCCTTCTTTTCATTCAAGATAATGTCTCTGTCTGTGAGGCTGGTTTGAATTTGCAGGAAACTTCCAGCCTTAGTTTGCCAATGACTGGAATTCCTAGCACTAGCCACTATTAGGACAAAAATGTTTAATGATAGCCTTGAAACAAATTGTTCAATTCAAAGGATTCAGAAAAGCAACCAAGTACAATATGTTCAAAATCAAGGTGGCCAGGCCTTGTCACCCAAGGTTCCTTCTGGAGGTCATATGTATGGACTCAGCCCCTGGATAAGTCCCATGAGATTCACAGGAAGCCAAGGAGGAATGAACAGCCTCAAACACGAAGGTGTTTTTATATCGTCAACAGGGTTCTGCTAAGACTTCACATGTCTAGATTCCTTCCTTGGTGTTCTTTGCTCTGTTGAGGAATTTCTCACATAAACCCTGAAGAAGAACCACCTGACTCAGGACTCCAGATCTGAACTGCAATGGAAAAGAGGGAAAATGAGGTGACAGGGCCTGGCGTCCCTGGGCAGAACACAGCCTGGCAGCCTGGGAGTGAAATGCACAGTCATTGGGATTCTCTTCATGAATCCTTTCCTCATGATGGAACCACAAATAGGCAGGAATTTTCTTATTCTTTCTGCAGGCTCTTGCTACAGATGACTGACAGCTTGGACCACAGACTTTACTCTTAATTGCAGCGGGTGGAGAATATTTCTGCATGTACCTGTGAATTTTGTTTTCTGTCTTGTATTTCTCTTTGTTTTTTGTAAAGAAATTTTTCTGTCGATGCCTAGACTCGTTGGATAAAGTCCTCTCTCAACTTAGGTGTGCAAACTTCAGCCACCTGAAAGCTCAAAAGTCATAGCAAAGCAAATTTTCTGCTGTGTCTCTCCCGGCACAGACATGTCTCTTTGGTTCTTAGTTCACATCTCCAGGTCCATTGGCCTCTGGTCTCTGAGGTTTGGGCTTACGTTTTCTTTTGTCCTCATGATTACTGCCTTACTCCTAGACTTACACAAATCGCTTCCATGGTCTGTGACTTCCAGACATATATTGAGCCAGGATACTAGGATTTTACCTCATCTACTTTGAACAAAGTCTGTCGTTGGAATGTTCAGTCATATGGTATACTTTACCAAGAGTTGTGGGGCCATGAGAAAACTTATCAATTATTAAGAATTTGCATACAGCATAGAAACATACACAGCCTTATCTCAAGGCCAGAATACCACACACTGTGCACAGTCGTGTAGTGTTGTAGTGTAAGGGAAACACCCCAAAATTTCAGCATGCACATACAGAACTTTCTTTAAAATTGACTCATAGACATATTCAGAAATATTATTCCATCCACTCAAGTTGACAAGACAGTCAGGGCTGTAGACTTGTAAGTGAATTCATGGAAGCAGAAGACTGAGGACATGGCTGTAGATGCAGCATCCTCTGTGGGGCTCAGTGTTCCAGACTTCAGACTCCTGTCCAGCACCTCTGCCTTACCTTACTGGTGAGCTTCAGTCTCTCTCCTGTGTGGCTCACCCAGATGGAAAGGAACCACGTCTACAGAAGGATTTCGAAGTCCCGGACCTGTAGTGACTCACCTGGCCTTTCCACCGTGTCAATTTCCATAGCCATGTTAGCAGATGATATACTTGGGGCTGCTTCATCACAGTCTTTCTTTCATGGACACACCTCTGATTGGCTTAAGATTCTTGTTTCTACGGAAGGTATCAATAAGCCCACCTCCCTATTTTTGTTCTCTTCAGAAAAACACAGTTGTATTTTTCTGAGATGAACAAAGTGTAGTTGTGTTCATATTTGTGATCTCAGCATAGGGTCTGTATGCCTGGTGTGGTGGAAAATACCTTCTACCCTCTTATTCAGTTCCTGTATAACTGTCTTAAGTAAAGCTAGGTCTCAGTCTTCTCAGTACCCCACTGTGTGTGTGTGTGTGTGTGTGTGTGTGTGTGTGTGTGTGTGTGTGTGTAGTGAAAGTGCATGTATGTACAAGCAAATGTGGAACTATTCATTGAATCACACACTCAAGCTTCTGTCATTTTATATTTTAATAGTGATTGGGGAAAAATATACCACAATTTCTGAAGTCATGGTATGTCTGGTTTTATAAATATGTTTATAGTAAAATAATTCAGAATTTTTCAGGCAGAAAATAAACCATATCTAACCAAATAAAGACCAACTGGAGGCAAGCTTAGATGTGGCAACATATATTTTATGAACACAACATGACAGAAATGTTTAAATGAGTCATCTCTGTAAAACAGTAGAAAGGATATCTACAGATCATGTAAATGGTTTGGGGACAGTTAATACCGTTCACCATCCAGGTGCCAGCATTAGCCGAGCATCCTCGAGTGCAGTGCCCATTGAGTTCCGGCATCCTCTAATGTCCTAAGAGTCCTCCGTCATGCAGCTGGAGTAAATAGCACACACGCACGGGACAGACCAGGGCTTCTGAGAGCATTTCACTCAGCAGTCACTCCACCTAAGGCCAACATTTCCAGGTTTTTAAGAAATTGAGCAACTTTTCAGTTTAGAATGGAATGACATAAGGAGCATATGATATACAACAGTAAGAAAAACAAGATGTTATCATTTTATATATTTGTAATGAGTCTCTCTAAGAAAATGTTGTAAGGTAGAAGTGCAGTGTGCAGCTAAAAGGGTCTGTTCCCGCTCCTCCACCTGACTTCTAGACCTGTAGTCACTTTACTTCTTTCTTCTCACTTTTATCATTTGTTTCTTTAACATGTAAGATTTTGGGTAAAATACAAACTGGCAAACTTTAGCACAAAAATAGTCCTTCTGAGCTATATTAACTGTTTGTCAGCATCCAGTGACATTGCAAATTATTGTGATGATTACTCTTACCAGCAGTAGATGCTACGTGACCAACAATAGCATTTAAATTTATCAATATATAAGTGAATTTGTTAATTCAGAAGATAAATTTTGAACTCTGTTATATATTACCAGTCTATAATAAGTTTATAATAATCATCCAACACTCTATATCTGTATCACTTGAACACATATAAGTCAACACAGAAACACACACACACACACACACACACACATGAGGTGCTGACAAGACTGAGATCTAGCCTTACTTAAGACAGCTATACGGAAACTGAGTAAGAGGGTAGAAGGTGTTTTCCACCACACCAGAGGTACAGACCCTGTGCTGAGATGTCAGATCTGAAGACAACTACACTTTGTTCATCTCTGTACTGACAAAACTTTTCTTCCAAGATTTGAAGTATTGAATTCATTAGAATAACTAAACTTTAGTGCCCTAGAGATGGCACAGCAGTTGGGAACAGGTACTGACATCTTGCAGAGGAACTGAGTTTGATCTCAGCAACTGGGTGGTGCCTGCCAGTTGGTAACTCCAGCCCCAGGGAAAACTGACTCCTCTGTCTTCCCTCGGGGGCTGCACTCACCTGCACATTCCCACATACACACAACCATAGCTTTATATGGACTAATTCGATAAGAAATAATTTAAAAGAAAAGAATTAAGTTTGACAGTACTGTAAATGCAGTTGTTAACACAATTTTCATCATTCTAGTCAAACTTCTCTTAATAGCTGAATGTGAGGAGCATGCTCCAGAAAGGACTGACCTATTACACAAGTGTCTCCACTGAGCTTGCGAAAAGCAAGCCTAGGATTGGCTCTGGGCAAAATGTCAGTTTCAAAATCGTTATCCAGTTAGTAAATCCTCGAACGTTTCATTCACATCTCTTCTCTTGGTCTCAATGCTGCTTTCACTCCCATGCCCAGGGTTATGTTAGTGTATTAGCCTTTCAGGATGGTCTTTAAAATCTTGTTCTTTTAGAGGAAGTATTGAAAGAATTGGAGGAGCTTGCAACCCCATGAAAACAACAATGCCAACAAACCAGAGCTTCCAGGGACTAAACCACTACTGAAAATCTATACATGAACTGACCCAGGGCTTCAACTGCGTATGTAGCAGAGGATGGCCTTGTTGAGGGCACCAGTGGAAGGGGAAGCCCTTGGTCCTGCCAAGGTTGGACTGCCAGTGCAGGGGAATATGGGGGGCAGTAAGGGGGATCGATGGGGGGAATATTCATATGGGGGAGGGATAGGGAATGGGGTCTTATGGACAGGAAACTGGGAAAGGAAATAACATTTAAAATGTAAGTAAAGAAATATATCTAATAAAAAATGAAATAAAATAAAATAAAAAGTATCAAATGAAAAGATCTTGTTCCTGTCTTTGCCTCTGACTCTTTGTGCAAATGTTACTTCTGCCTAGAATGTTTCTTTTCTTCACACAAACCAAAGTATTTCCCACCTCTATGTATGCATATTATCTCCTGAATGCCTTTCCAGATATATCAAAAAGTTTTATACTTTTTCATAGTTTGCAATTAAAATTTGTACTGATACATGAAAGAAATGAATGATTTACATATAACACACATATTCTTGTTATTTAAAATAGCTGTTAATAATGTTGTTACATTATAATTTATGCTGTACACTTTAAACCACAGTTTATTCGATAATATTGGAATGATCAAGCTCTCTGGATTTTAAAGCATGAAATCCAAGGTACTGTTTTCCTTACAAATACAATTCTTCTCATCTGAAGGATCCAGACAAACCGTCTGCAGAAAGAACACAACTCTGAAGGAGTCAGTGACCTATTAAATATGATAGAAAAACCAATTACTAAATTCAATTTGTTTTACGTTTCTGGGTGTGTTCCTTCCCTTTCTCTCATCTGGACACAATTCTAAGCCTCACCTTACACCTTACCTATGTTTGCGGTTTAGCTAACATTTTCTCTCCCTGTGTCTTAGTATGATAATGCAACCTTTACTCACAAACACGAGTCTACTTTTCTCATTTAAGTGCCATGTTTAACATTTCAGAGTCCGCACAGACCTATTACTGTGAAACAAAGGGAAAGAACAATGGAACGGTAATAAAAACATCTAATATGCTTTATTGGAAGTAGTTGGAAGTGAGATCAGGGCAAAAATCTGCTGTATCAGCTACTGAAGACCAGACTCTTAATTGCATTCTGTCATCCTGAGTGAGGTAACCCAATCACAAAAGAACACACATGGTATGCACTCACTGATAAGTGGTTATTAGCCCAAAAAGACCAGAATCCTTAAGATACAATCCACAAACCACATGAAGCTCAAGTAGTTGAGAAACCAAAGAGTGGATGTTTCAGTCCTTCTTAGAAGGGAGAACAAAATATTCACTGGAGGAAATACAGAGACAAGTGTGGAGCAGAGACTGAGGGAAAAGTCATCAAGAGATGGCCCCACCCGGTGATCCATCCCATATACTGTTACCAAACCCAAGGAATATTGTGAATGCCAAGAAGTGCATGCTGACAGGAGTCTGTCTCCTGAGAGGCTCTGCCAGAGCCTGAGAAATACAGAATCAGATGCTCTCAACCAATCATTGGACTGAAAATGGGGCCTCCAATGAGAAGGAGTGAGAAAAAGGACTGAAGGGGTTGAAGGGTTTTTTAACTCCATAGAAAGAATAATAATATCAACCAACTGGTCCCCTCAGAGCTCTCAGAGACTAAATCACCAACCAAAGAGTCATGGATCCTTCCATGTGTTCTCTTCCTCCTCCTCCTCCTCCTCTTCTTCTTCCTCCTCCTCCTCTTCCTCTTCCTCCTCCTTCTTCTCCTCCTCTTCCTCCCCTTCCTCCTTCTCTTCCTCCTCTTCCTCCTCCTCCTCCTCCTCCTGCCGCTACTGCTGCCACTGCTCCTGCTTCCTGTTCTTCCTTCTCCTCCTTCTTTGTTCTTGGTAGCTTTTATGACCTTAAGTTTTTTTTTTTTAAGTTTTATTTATTTTATTAATATCAACATACTGTAGCTATCTTAAGATGCACCAGAAGGGGGCATCAGATCCCATTACAGATGGTTGTGAGTTACCCTGTGCTTGTTGGGAATTGAACTCAGGACGTCTGGAAGTGCAGTCAGGGCTCTTAACCGCTGAGCCATCTCTCTAGCCCAAAATTATTTTAAAACAATTTAATTTTTGTTTTGTTTTGTTCTGGGTATTTTGTTGTTTTGAGACAGTTCTCACTATGTAACAAGCCCAGAGCTAGCTGTGTAGACTGGTCTGGCTTTGAACCTCTTGTCTTTGTTTCACTACTGCTGGCATTAAAGGTGATCATCACCAGGCCAAGCTGTATTTTATTTTTTAATGTATATAGGTGTTTAAAATGTATGTCTGTGCACTGCATGCCTGCCTGGTGCCCTGGGAGGCCAGAAGCAGCACTTGGATCCCTGGGACCTGGAGTTACAGATGACTGTGAGCTTCCTTGCAGATGCTGGGAATTGATCTTAGGTCCCCTGCAAGGACAGCAAATGCTCTGAGCCATCACTCCAGCCCCACTGAGTCTAGAATTTTAAAACCAACCAAACAAGTCCACATGCTTCACAGGAAGAGCCCCAAACACAGCAGCAACAGCAGCAACAACAAAAAGCTACATTAACTTTCACTAATGCCTAGTTGTGTGCCAGGAGAGCAGGATATGTGGATATGTCGGTGTGTGTGTGTGTGTGTGTGTGTGTGTGTGTGTGTGTTTTCTTGAAGAGTTCTGAAGTCTGAGTCTGCCTTCTCTCTGCCCACAGGTACTGGGTGGGCCCAATTATCATCTGGAGCCTGGGCATCCTACTCTATGACTTCCTCCTCTTCCCCAGGCCCAAGAGTGTTTCTGAGAGACTGTCTATCCTCAAGGGAGCCAGACCCAGTGATTCCAATGGACAGCCGGAAGGTACGGGGGAACCTGTCGAACTGAAGACTCAGACCCTGTAAAAGCTACAGTCGGAGAGAGAAGCAGAAGGCCACTGGGTTTCAGGGAGCACCAAGTCAGCCCTTGGATGAAGAAAGAGACTGTGGGGGAGGGGCATGTGCTTCTTTATTTTTTAACTTACGTTTTTCACTTTTTTCTTTTGTTGTGTGAAATCTTTCAAGTTGCATTCACGACTGGTTGGTGCAAACTTCCCTTCCACCCTTCTCCAGCTACCTTCGCTGCCTGTGCACAACTGTTCATGTGAATGTGGGTGCGTGTGGCTGTGTCTGAATTTGCGGGCACAGAAGCGAGGGAAGGGGAACGAGGTGTCACCATGTATGTCCAACCCCAGTTTGGTGAGCCCAGGGAATCCAAGACCTGAAGTTTCTGGCCTTTACCTTACTTCTGAAAAGAAAATTATACGAATTCTAGGTTTAAAAATATAAAATTAAAAGAGTTAGCCCCAAAAGCCACAAACTCAGGGCTAAGCCCTGCCGCCAGGAATAGCAGGCCATAAAGATAAAGAAAAAGAATACAAGAACCAGCTCAGGCTATCGAGGACTGAGCCATAAACCATCCAAAGACATCCCCCCAGCTTACTCAGAGTCATACTTTAACCAGATGTCCTCCAGACCCTGATAAGCCCCTACTTGTGCTTTTCAGCCATTGTGTCCTACAGAGAACATTCCAGGAAACCGGACAGCCCAAGCCTAACCAGAGGTGTTTCAAATACAAATGCTCCATCAATTTTGACAAACTTTTAAAAATAATGAGGACCTAAAGACCCTACCCTTCTCCTGATTTAGTAGCTCTGTTCCAGGAACCAGGGGGCCATAAAACCTTCTGGCGTCCCCTTATCTCCTGGAGCCATAAAACAATCTTGTAACTTGTGGTACATTCCCCTTTGACATCCCCCATCCCCTGGTGCTCACAGCCTCTGCCTTTAAATACTCTTTTTCCCAGCCTCTCGGGGTCGACACCTCTGTCTCCTGCGCGGGATTGGCCCGGAGATCTCTGTAATAGGTCTCCGTAATAAACCTCGCCTTTGCTTATTACATCCAAAATGGTCTCTCTGTGTCTGGGGTCCGCGATTTCCCAAGACTTGAGTAAGGGTCTCTCTGCATGGGATCTTTCATATTTATGGGGGCTCGTCCGGGATCTGCGCGACTACCCCAGACTCCGAAGACCCCTTGGAGGTGAGTTGGATGTTTGTCTGAGTGTTTCTGTGTGAGCAGCGCCGCAATTGTCCGTCTGTGTCTGTCTCTGTTTTGGTTCCGCCGTGTGTGTGTATATGTGTGTCTTAGTACTGGTCAGTGTTAAGAGGGCAGATGGGTATTCCTGCCCTGTGGTAAGAGGGCAGATGGGTATTCCTGCCTTGTGCTGAGAGGGTGGATGTGTATTCCTGCCCTGTGCTAGGAGGGTGGATGTGTATTCCTGCCCTGTAGGAGAGTGGATGTGTAACCCCACTCAGTGCAGCTGCCTTTGTGGTCCGTGAGGACCCCCTGGCTGCGGAAGGGGGGACGCCCCGGGCCCGCAAGGCTGCAGCCCCTGGAAGACGTTCCACGGGCGGAGAACAGTCGGGAGAGCCCGGCTATGGACAGTCAGGAAGACCTGACTCTGGTTTTCTGGAACAAAGGAGATGGAATGCTCCTTTTACCTAGGCGGGAGTGGACGAGGAATCCCACTCCGTCAGAGGTCGAGTTCGGCTGCCTATTTAAATATAGGCACGGACAAGTGTGCTTAGTCGTTAGGACAAGAGGACACTCTGGAATCCTGTTGGGAGGTGGAATCAGATGGTCCATCTCATCCCAAAAGCAGCTAAGGTTAAGCTGCAGTTTGGGCCACGTACTGAAGGTACCAGGCATCTGTGAAAGTTGGTTATAAGATGCTTTGTCTTGATATTGTTTGTCTGGCTTGTTTTCTGTGGTATTGTCGAGTGTCTTTTTGGCTTTTGTTTCGTTTTTGAATTTTGGACTGACGACTGTGTTTGAATTTGGACTGATGACTGTGTTTAAAATCTTGGACTGACGACTGTGTTTGAAATCATGAAACTGTTTGCTTTGTTCGTCATAGAGTTTTACTTGGTCCTCTTGGTGCTTAAGTTAAGAGTTAAAAATAATTTGCTTGAGAAAAATTGTTTTCTGCCAGGGAGTTTTGTCTTTCTCTCTTGAGCCTCCTCCCCAAGGAGAGATGCCCCTCCCTTTACTCCCCTTGATCAGCCTAGCTGCTGTTAACAGTTGTGTAAACAGACATTAACAAAAACCTTTAGGACAAAACCGCTCGTAAATAAAAAAGTTCCCCAGATTAGGCCTCCGGTATGAAACAAGTATAGTGAGTAAGAAACTTAATTTTATGGACCCCGCTCTAGTGGCGGTGTGTTGGTTGATAGCCAACGTTAATTTTTTAAAACATAGTGTTTTATCTGTGCTTGTGCTCGCAACACACAGTAGGGGGGAGCGAAATTAGCTGCGGAGCTGCTGCAGCGAGCATGGGGACTTCTCAAGTCTCACCCAATTTTTCTGGCTCTTCAGGAGCTGTTTAAAAGTAAAAGGCTTAAGGTAAAAAGAAACACTATAGAGAGATTTCTTAGTGAATTACTACACCTTGGTTCGCCATCTCTGGGAATCTCACGGTGGACAGCTGAGATAAGCTAGAAAAGGATTTAAATTTTGCTTGAGAACAAAGAATCTTAAAGGTGGAGTTTCAGCCGGTATGGCACTTAGTGCGTAGCTGCCTAAAAGATCAGAAATGCTGTCAACAGGCTATAAAAAAGGGACAGGCTGTGTTAAAAATGCTACATAAAGAATAATCTAAAAAGGCTGAGAGTGAGGTGGGAGAGGACTCTAAGAAAAACAAGAACAAGAAAGGAATTTCTGCTTTTAGTGACCAGACCTTCAACTCTTGCTCACAGAAAGAGGGTGCTCATTAAGAGAAGTTCTTTAAGGAGCCTGCCTTATCTGCTGGCCCTATTCCAAGAGAGGAGCCAGTCTCCAGCATTAAATTACTTTTCTCACTGGTCATCATTAGCATAGAGAATGCCTTTGATCTTATCCCCACAGCAGCTAGTTCCTGCCCCTGTGGTCGAAATGTCCCAGGTTGGGGGACAGAGAAGCCCCTAAAATAGTTTCAAAGAATCTACAACAAACTGTAAAGAACTTTGTTTTGTTTTGCCAGTTTGAATTTAGAATTCAGGCTTTGGCTGTGGCCGAGGTCAGGATTAATGTTTTCGTTTCCATGGGCCCTTAGCCCACTGAGACAGTTTGGTAAAGGACTACTACTACAGTCCTGATATTCAGAGACATGGAGAGAGCTATAGTTTTTTTTATTAAAGGTTGGTACTATAGTATTAACAATCTCTTTATTAGATATAAGAGACAAGAAGCCCCAGGTGAACTGGTTACAATTCTTTTGTCAGCTGCTTAGTATCTAACACCCAGGTTCTACCGTCTCTCCATCCTTTTGTTATTAGTTCTTACTAGAAGCCTAGTGTCCTTCAGAGGCTGGGTTTATTGAGAGACAGAGCCACTGAGCTGGCACTAAAAGAAGGTACTCCTTAAGAGAAAATCTAAGTCAAGAGAGACAGCCGGTAACAGATAGGCTGCCCCTCTGCTCACTTTTCTGTTTCACAGACACAAGGTGTTTTTGTCCCAAGAAAGCCTCCTGGCTTAGCTGTGTGACTAAATGCTATTTGCCCTCTTCAGTGGACCTCTATTCTCGAGATTCCCTTGTTTTCTCACCATCCCATTTGAGATGCTTGTTAGTAACTGTTACAGGTCTTCTTTACCACCGAGGAAAGACAGAATCCTACTAGAGGCCAGAAAAAGTGTTCCAGAGATGGATGGAAGGCCCTCACTTCTGCCTGCTCTCTTCAAACGCCTAAAGGTAGGGAGTGCTCCAGGTCTGCCACCAGGCTCCAAGGATGGGTCTCTGAGGGGCTAGGAAATGCCCCACCAATCTGGCTAAGACAAAGAAAAGATATAAAGAGAATGTTACAGAAATTTAAAGGGTTAAGTTAAGTTGCTGAGAGTTAGTACAAGTTACAGAAAAAGAGGTAAAAAAAAACAAGAAGCTAGGGAAGAAAAGAGACAAAAAAAAAGTTAGAGAGCTAAAGAGAGATAAAAGACGAGAGAAGAACATATACTGGCCACAGTAGTTAGAGAACCTAGGAAGATAGTACCTGACAACAGAAGAGAATTCCTGGCTAAAGATCAGTGTGCCTAATACAAAGAAAAAGGACACTGGGTCAGAGACTGCCCAAGAAAGAACAAGAGGGGACACTGGAGAGCCTCTTGGTGCTGGCTATGCACAGAGATAGAAGGGAAGCCCGCCCAGTTGTTTTGTGGATACAGGGACCCAATGCTCTGTGCTCCTATGCCCCCCAGTGGGCCAATATCCAAAGACCTTGAGTGCAAGGAGCTACTGACAACGAACAATACTTATGGACTGCCCGAAGAACAGTGGACCTTGGCGTGGGCCGGATAACCCACCCACTAATTCATGGTCATCCCTGACTGCCCCTATCCCTTGCTCATGAGAAAATTGCTCTCCAAATTGGCTTGCGTGGGCTAAAATGGCTAGATGAGGCTATGTATATACATATCTATAGACTGTGTATGTGGAGCTTAAGACCTGTCTCAGTACACCAGTAACTGATGCTGGGAGATGAATGGCTTAGTGCTTTTCTGCTTGGAACACATCACTCCTGCCAGCCGGGAACTAACAATTATCACCCAATCCAGGACTTAAACTGTGATAGAGTGGCTGATAGAGTGTCCCTAAAGATGGGACCACTGGTCAGCTGCCATGGACTAGATTCTCCACCGGTTGGGGACAATCTGGTCACCTTGCTGCCCAATCCGGACCTGGAGCCACAACAGCACGAGTGTCAAACACTGACAGAAACACATGGGTGGAGGAAAGACCTCTGCGACTGGCTGATTGACCCCTGCTGAAAGTGGAGGCTACCTTGCCCACAGACGAGAACAGTTCTCTTCATAAAGGTCAGAGATAAGTGGGTGCTGCCGTGGTGGACAAAACAATGTCATCTGGGATGGCTAAACCTCTACCCCCCCAGCACATCAGCGCCACAGATGCCTTTGCCATCTCTTGGATGCCCGGATGAAGCCAACAACTGTGAGTACTATTCATTGCCCAGGAAAACAGGAGGGAAGAGATTCAGTGACATGGGGCAGTGACAAAACAGATAAAGTGGCTCGGGAAATGGCTATACAGGAGCCTATCCTGGTTACAGGCCTGCAAGAGACAGCCACTGAGAACTGAGATTGGACTAAGGGATGGCCTCACTTAGAATGTACAACAGAAGAAAAGGCCCAAGTTGTTTAAAAGATAAAAGGACAATGACACACTTGGGGAGAAAGCTATACCCCCCAAAGAACAAACAAAAGACTCACTTTGCCAAATTAAGAAATGGACTCATTTAAGAGATAAGAAGTTTGTCCAAATAGTTAAAATATATATAATAGACTTTAAGATTTTAGCCAAGAGAGACAGTAAAAAGTATAAGATATGTCAATAAATAAATGCTTAACAAACAAACAGGGCAAAGAGACCTAGAGAGTTTAGTGAAAAGTCGAAGTGAACTTCACTGAGATAAAACCAAAAAAATATAATCACAAGTATCTCCTAGTGCTTGTAGATACTTTTTCAAGAATAGATAGAAGCTTTCCTCACCAAACGAGAAACGGCCTCTACAATCATCAAGAAGATACTGAAAGAAATCTTCCCCAGGTCTGGAATGCCCAAGGTAATCTGGTCAGACAACGGTCCTACTTTCATTGCCAAGGTAAGCCAGGGTGTGGCCAAATATTTAGAGGTCGATTAGAAATTACATTATATTTACAGACCTCAAAGTTCAGGACAGATAGAGTAAATAAATAGAACTCTAAAAGAGACCCTAAACAAATTGACTATGGAGACTGGCACAGACTGGGTGACACTCCTTCCCTCTTGCTCTCTTCAGAGCAAGAAATACCCCTTCCAGATTCAGCCTTACCCCCTTTGAGATCTTATATGGGGCCTCAGCTCCCCTGACTGTATTAGATGATGTTACTGAACCAACATGTCATAGTAATAATGATTTGTGTGCCAGGCTAAAAGACCTACAGGTGATACAGAAAGAAATCTGCTCACAGCTGACAGCAGCCTATGCCCCGGAGACCCCTGAGACATCCCATCAGTTCCAGGTCGGAAGCAGCTACACTGAGCCCAGACACTCGAGCCTCGCTGGAAAGGACCGTACCTGGTGCTGCTGACCACCCTGACAGCCGTCAATTCTCAGCCCTCACCAGCCATGTACTTACTAGCTGTTAGGGCTGAGAGCTGGGACCTAGAGGGAAATTCAGTCATGTTTGTCCTGGGTTCCATCGAGATAGGTGTGGGGATAGGCTTGATTTCTATTACAAATGATGTAACATTACATATGTTAGTACTCCTAACACTTCTTGGGATTGTGCCTCAGGGATCACAACCTATATAAGTTTAGAAGTTCTAAAAGACAGTCATGACCTTGGTGTATAGGTTCAGATAGTGTCCAGATTAGAATCCTGATGCTAAAGACTTTTTAGCTGACCTCCAAAAATACCTAACCTCCCTCTCAGAGGTAGTCCTTCAAAATAAAAAAAGATTAGACCTGATATTCCTTAAAGAAGGAGCCTGTGTGCTACACTGAAAGAATGTTGCTTCTATACAGACCATTCAGGAGTAATTAAAGACTCCATAAATAAACTTAGAAAAAGGTTAGACAAAAGACAGACAGAAAAACACATCAGAGATAGTTCGAGAGCTAGTTTAGTAGATCTCCCTGGATGACTACCCTACTCTCTGCTACAGCTGGGCCATTATTAATAATTTTCTTGGTTTTAGTTTTTGGCTCCTGCGTGACAAACAGGTTAATTACTTTTGTTAAAAATCGAGTGGGTGCTGTGCGGTTGATGTTGTGAGACAACAGTACCAGTCAGTTAGGACAACTGGTGAGACCAAATACGAGACTTGATATCAAAATTCTAAGATTAGAATTATTTAGTAGGAGAAGACGGAAATGAAAAGAAAATTATACGAATTCTAGGTTTAAAAATATAAAATTAAAAGAGTTAGCCCCAAAAGCCACAAACTCAGGGCTAAGCCCTGCCGCCAGGAATAGCAGGCCATAAAGATAAAGAAAAAGAATACAAGAACCAGCTCAGGCTATCGAGGACTGAGCCATAAACCATCCAAAGACATCCCCCCAGCTTACTCAGAGTCATACTTTAACCAGATGTCCTCCAGACCCTGATAAGCCCCTACTTGTGCTTTTCAGCCATTGTGTCCTACAGAGAACATTCCAGGAAACCGGACAGCCCAAGCCTAACCAGAGGTGTTTCAAATACAAATGCTCCATCAATTTTGACAAACTTTTAAAAATAATGAGGACCTAAAGACCCTACCCTTCTCCTGATTTAGTAGCTCTGTTCCAGGAACCAGGGGGCCATAAAACCTTCTGGCGTCCCCTTATCTCCTGGAGCCATAAAACAATCTTGTAACTTGTGGTACATTCCCCTTTGACATCCCCCATCCCCTGGTGCTCACAGCCTCTGCCTTTAAATACTCTTTTTCCCAGCCTCTCGGGGTCGACACCTCTGTCTCCTGCGCGGGATACGTGTCGGCCCGGAGATCTCTGTAATAGGTCTCCGTAATAAACCTCGCCTTTGCTTATTACATCCAAAATGGTCTCTCTGTGTCTGGGGTCTGCGATTTCCCAAGACTTGAGTAAGGGTCTCTCTGCGTGGGATCTTTCACTTCCAGTCAAGTATATGATATGCATCTTGATATTTTAGGGATCACAGGAGGGGAGGGGGAGGATCACTCCTCTCAGGGAGCAGACAGAAAGGAGGGGGTAAGGCATTCCAGGGGTTGGGAGTTTTGGTGGGAGAGGAATCCAAGATTTTATTTCCAGATAACTACTACTAAGTTTTGAGGGAGTTGATGGGAGACTATAGCATACTGATCTCAGGGATTCTTGTCCCAGAGATTGGGATGGACGCTCTGAGAAAAGGAACCACAGGGCTTGAGTTGTTCTGTAAAGCCTGCCTACATCCACCTTGGACCAGGGACCTTCCAACAGAAATAGGAGTTAGGCAAACATAGAGTCTATAAAAACGAAATAATTTAAAAGACCCTGCCTAGTAGCCCTGGACAAAAGGTACTGAAGCTCAGAATTGTTCTCTGAGGCTAAAACAGGAGATCTTGTGTCTGAAGCAAATTTACAGGAGTTGAGGGGGCAGACGCGAGATTTACTTAGAGCAAACTGGACTTTGCAAATGGTGTCTCTGTATGTTCATCACTAGTTCCAGAGTCTTTTATTTTTGTATGTCTTTTAACTTTTCTCCCTGCTATCCTTTCGGCTAACTCTCTCTTGTACTCCCCACACTTGACTTGAAGGGGAAGAATGTCTGTAAATTCTCCATTAATTCGACCTTACTTTTTATTATAATTCAATAGAAAACCCCTAGCGTTTTGGTTCTTACTTTAGCGCAGATGCCCAACTCACAGGAAAGATCCTTTAGGGTTTCCCTTCTTATCCAATCTTCCCTCTCCTCTTCTCTTGAGTCTAGTGACTCTGCCCGGATCACCCCATCCAGCTTGCCCTGCCCTGCTCTCCAGGCCCTGCTTGCCTGGCTCCTTACCCTCCCATGTAGGCACAGACTGTTCACTCCCAGCAAAGTGGCAAGGAAGTCTTTGAACCCGCCCCTCATGGCCACTTGCCCTATGAAGCTTCAGAAGACTCATGGAGAGCGGGTGAGTGTGTTGGAAGGATCCAGGTTCTACACGGAAGTCCCTGATGTGGCTGGGCAGTGATGGGGCAAGCAGCAGAGCAGAGAGTGGCCACTGTCCAGCCAGGCAATTGAAGGGCAGGGGCCGACCCTAAGTTTTCAAGGACGCTTACAGAGTTTAAATTTCAATCTTGTAATTCTGAAACTTACATATCTATTTTTCCAGCAACCTGAGAACAAGCTCATACCATACTAAAATGATATTTTTTTTATAAAATAGACATATATAACTGATGGTTTGAAAATGTTTATAAAGAATTAACACATTACAAGCATGTGGTATCAGAATGACATTACATGCCTGATCCCTTCAATGGGCACTTTCTACACAGTTTAGGGAGTTCATTGATTGTTCTTACACTGATGCAAAGTCAATCAGGACGATGATTCTGAATCCGAAAACAAGTGAACTATGTTATACCTTAAATCAGCCATTCTCTGAACTCTGCTTCCTGTTACAGTAGCAGCCAAACCAAACAGTAGGTAAGGTTGGAATAGGATAATCCATTTCACTAAATTTTTTATTATTCAGACATTTCTTTTCAAATTATATTAACTTTCCCATGTCATTGCTTGAATGTTATCTGCAGTAAATATAGCAACAAAAGACATCATCACAAATATATATATATATATACATATATATGTATATGTGTGTGTGTATACAGTTCTCCTGAAACTTACAGTAAAAGCTAGTAAAAATTATACAGTGAAGAAAGTGAAATTTGGAGACTAAACTCTTTGATGTTTCAACAGTTTAGATATAGTGTGCTTTTTCTCCAGTGGTGATGATGATTATTTTGATGCTGAAGATAAATTGTAAAATACCAATTTTTCATCTTTATTGTTTATTTTATTTTTTTACATTTCAAATGTTATCCTCCTTCCAAGTTTTCCCTCTATGAGCCACCTGTCCCATTCAATTCCCCTTCCTCTATGAGGGTGCTCTTCCACCCGCTCTCCCACTCCTGCCTCAGCACCCTAGCGTTCCACTATCATGTCTGCAGATGGGATAGATTCCTAGGTGGGGCAGTCTCTGGATGGCCTTTCCCTCGGTTTCTCCTGCACATTGTCCCTGCATTTCCTTTTGACATGAGAAATTCTGGATTAATACTTTTGAGGTGGGTGGATGGCCCCATCCCTCAACCAGGGGCTTATCCACTAGATTTTGTCTCTACAGGTTCTCTCTCCCCTTTGCTGGGCACTTCAGCTCATGTCCTACCTGTTGGGTCCAGGGACCCTCTTGGGTCCCTGGCATCTGGGACTTTCTAGTGGTTACTCTCAGTTCCCCCTCTCCGTCTACTACACACCTACTTTCAATTTCCTGACCCCAAATACCAAGATATTAACGTATTAGCTGTAGGATTTTAATATCTATGTGCTTCAGATTAAAACTACTCAGATACAAAGTTAAGACATAAACATTTCTAGAAGATTATGTTTCATGAAGAATTGCAGATGAACAGGTTTATGGAGAACTGAGTTGTACTAGCGAAGTTTCTCTTACAGCACATAATTTGTCCAATGAGTCTCTCTCCAAAGTACCATTAAGAAAGTTCTGTGAGATCTTTGATTCCAAATAAGTTTCTGCCTCTTTCTTTGTCCATAGCCAATTATCTGCTGATAACTCTGTGCTAATGAGATGCAATAAGTAGGACTTGAGTTTGGTCTCCTCTCCCTCTTTCCAGCTCTTAGAACAATTTGGAAAATAATATATAATTATTAAATGGCTTGACTTACCTAACTATGCAGAGGCATATAGCATTTATCAGAATATTTTGGTCAGTGTCCCGGCTCTCTGGTGCAGCTGGTCATTAATTGTCTTCAGCCTCTTAGCATTCTTTGGAGTAAAGACCATGTGTCCTTCTGGAGATCCTGTGCTGTCTGTAATTACCTATAACCCAGTTATTTCCCTAAGAACTCTAAGCTTGATCTTGCCCAGGCTTTTGTCACTCCCAGAATCTGGCCTGTTAGAATACCAACTCCAAAACTATCAGCCATGGAACCTCTCCATTTTTGTCCTCTTGTTACTTAAAAACAAACGAACAGATAGACAAACAAATTTGCTCATGTAAACATATTTTTGTGTTGTGTCACTTTTCAAATCATTCTCCCTTCTGGCTACTACTCAGTTCTCGATCATGCATAGTAAATATCCAGCAGTAGGATGTATTCATGATCAAGTGGGCTCAGTGTGTCGATTTCCCATGCTTCAGAAAGTATTCATATTTCACTCTCCCCACTGCAATCTGTTCTCCATATACTCTGTACCAGTGCCTGCTGTGGATACTCTAGTTATCTCAATGCACCAGTTATTAATTTCTACAATTTACCAAAGCAGAGTCAGTGTTTCCTGTTTTGTTCCAATAAAGAAGAGGAGCCTTAGGATTCTCTTTGTTTTGTTGTTTTTTCTAGCAAAACATAGTTACAGTCCTGGCAATTGGAATAAGCTACTGTTCATCTTGGATCTTGAATCTCCACAGCAGCTTGCACTCAATCAAACCAGAGCTTTAGTGTGTACCTGCCTCAGACCACTTCGCTAGAGAGCTTCTCATTTTTATCATTTCAGTAAGTCTAACAACGTGGATAGAAGTCCTGCTTTTGAGAACTGTGGAGTGGTTTTACTTAAGGACACATGACCTTAGAGACTGATTGTATCCAAGAGCTAAGCTGAGAACAGAAAGATTTTTTTGAACATATGGGAACTGCCGAGGGACCCGGAGTCATTGTCTAACATCGTGCTTGTTATGGAGGTTTTACAGTGGGAGAAAAGTTAGTATCAAGGCATAAAATTATCCCGTGGGAACAGGGTGTTCTCATGAGCAGTGAGTGTTCTTCTGTCAGACTTACAGCACACTAAGCAACCCAAGCTTGTGATCATCAAACAGAAAATCATTATCTAATTGTTTATTAATAAAAAATGAAGCAGTGGGCTGGAATGTAACCCATTGTCTCAGAGCATACAGGGCTCTTATGCAGGACCACAGTTCAGATTTCTATATCCAATTGTGAGACCCCCAACCACCTCTACCTACAGGTCCAGAGGACCCATTGCCCTATTCTGATCATGGACACCACACTCATGTGCACATGTTTACAGAAACACGGACATGCACATAATCAATGACAACAGAAATCTACAAGAAACAAGACATTGCAGATCAATATCCACTGCATTTGTTGTTGTAGTCATTAGAATACAAACAACATGGGTTGTTCTTGATGTTTTCATGTATCTGTCCCATTAATGCTTCCTTAATCCATCCTTAATGGGTATGTGTTAATTTAAAGAAATTAAGATAGCACCAGAAAAATTTTTTCAAGTTTGTAAAAAGAAAGCTCTTTCAATGACCATAGACAATTCATTCAGAAGCAAAATGCATCTGAATTTGGAATAAAAGTGTTGTTGTTTGGAGAAGAAATGAAACCCAGTTGTATGTATTCAAATGTATCAATAACCTCTTATAAAGAGTAAAAGAAATGTTTACCTTTTGATATGGTAAAGGCAAATTAAATACATTTTAATAAAATATTTTAAATACCTTTTAATAAAAATTCTTACTCATTTAAAAATAACCCAAATACTTAACCTAAAATGTTATAGAAAGGAATCTAATGCTAGAGGTATTATGGCAGAATAACTTCCCTGATTCATATGGTATTTTTATTATTATTATTATCATTATTATTATATTAAAATTTTATGCATGATTTTGAAAAATTCAAAATTCCCCTTGTTTATTTTGTATAATAGTAAACAATTATTTTAAATATACAGCATGTTATTTAAATAAATAATATGTTTTCTATTTTGAAAAATAAACACTGTGCTTTTCTGAAAAGGAAAATTTTCAGGTGGGCATAATTGAGAAATGAAGACCCAGCATTAGTTTTTCAACCCTATATCATTTCAACAAACCTGCTTCTCACTGTCAATCTTGATTTTATTGGTTCAGATTTTCATCTTCTACTCTGCACTTTTGCACTCTAAAATGATATTTGAAAACAATCACAGAAGTTTTTCAAGACAAGGTTCTGGAAATAAGTTTTAATTCTGACATTAAAATTTATAAAGAACATGAAAGAACAATCCTTAAATAATCAAGATCAAAATGAGGATGCAAATTTAAAAGGTAGTTTTCAAAAGAATAAATAAAAGCTTTCTAAAATGTTTTGAAATGTTCAACATCTGTAGGCATCTGCAGGGGAAGAGAATCAAACCTCATTGAGAATCATTTCACCCCATCACAAAGCTCTCACTAAGAGTCAAACAGCATCAGTATGCTGGTGTCACTGATGAAATGTGAAAACTCTGGATGCAGAGCCTCACAGTTTCCAGCTGGTGTGGTTTCAGGAGATTCTGTAGCCTTTGAAATCATGTTTTGTCTTGTAGAAATATATCATAGTGGATTGACAGTAAAGTTATATTCGATTTGAGTCTAAGCCCAACACTGAACAAATCATATTATTCTCATAGGTTTAGTCTTTCCTATTTAATCAAATCCAGCTTTATCTATCTATCCATCCATCCATCCATCCATCCATCCATCCATCCATCCATCTGTCCTTCCATCTATCTATCATCTATTTATATTCCTAATATGATTCCTTATTTTTTATACTATCATGTTAATCCCAAGAACATTCCTTGATTTGCACTGTGATCATAGAGACTGCTCTTTGGTTAGCCAAATTGTAACATCCCCTAATCCTGAGAGTCCATAGTGATGATGGTACTTAGACATAGAGCAAGAGCTAGGATTGTTGTAAAGTTCACTGAAGCTTATTCATGCTTGTCCACATTTGCAAAGGAATTTAATAAAGGTAAAGTGGCAAAAAATTTAAAAGAAATTAGTTACTGAATAACTGAAATGATGACTTAAGTATTCCTGGACACGTAAGAATTACTTAAATAATAGATTGCTACACAAAATTGAGAAGTATTTTTCTTAAAGGATTTTGAGAAGTAAAATATTACATTAAATTTTTGACTCAAAAATATGAAGTTTGTTACATACAATGTAATGAAATTACTGATGAAGCACTCACTCCTACTTGTATGTTAAAATTTCATTAGAATTTTGGGGTTGATAAACAAGTAACTAGGGAAACACACACATACAGAGAGAGAGAGAGAGAGAGAGAGAGAGAGAGAGAGACAGAGACAGAGACAGAGACAGAGACAGAGAGACAGAGAGAGACAGAGAGACAAAGATACAGAGAACCTGAAACTGGTACTGAAAACTGTGCTTCTACAATGTTCTCCAGAACATTTGTAATGATAATTAGGTAGATATTGGGGTTCATATTAGGCTCTCATTTGTTTTCATCTTCATATTAGCTTACTTTTGAATCAGTTAAGCTGTTATGTATTTAAAAGGTGCACTAAGAAGTCAAATCTTCGCTTAGACTAACACAACTCTGTATTAACATTAGAAAGGAAAAGTGTTAGGAGATATTAACATGTTAATTAGAAAGAACAGTCTATACTTTGAGAAAGTCTCCTTGCATACATTTTCCACTTGATGGCTAAAAACTCTGCACAGAGACTTCATTTATGTAAGTGGACAGTGTGGAAGAGCTCTGGCCAGGTCAGCAGGCTTGAGCCACTCTTTATTTTCATCTCTTGATAAAGGTTAACAACCAATAAACAGGTCATAATTTTACTAGGACAGGTTACATATTTACCCATTCCAGCAGTTCCCTGGGTGATAAGAATGTTGTAGGTTAATGATGTCTTCTCTAAGTGCATTATGTAATCTCATACACGGGAATGATGTGGATGAAGTTCAGTCTCTAAGGAAGTAGGTTTGACTCACAATGATGAAAGTAAATTGCTTTTATTTCTACAGGGAAAAACAATTCCAGGTATCCAGTAAACATGCAGATGCCTCAGTGAAATGTGTCATTCTCAGAGTATAGAAAGTTTGTACTAATCCCTTAATGTGACATTGTCAGACATTTTATTAGCTTTGGAAGTTAGAATCCTGCCATATAAGCTCCTGTGGATGTGTATACTCATGCCTATACACACCAATTTTCAACAAGAAACAAGAAACTGTATGAATGCAATTTATTTGAGAAACTACCATAAATTGCCCATCAATTCTATTCCTGACTATGAGCTCACAGAAGTCAGACGGCTGAAGCAATACCAGCTGCCACAGGTTCATTAGAGCATTGCCACCATAAACCTGAACACAGAAAAAAGAAGTAGTATATCTGGACCCAGGCACACATGGCTTTAGCAGACAAGGTTACCTTTATGATCAGGTCAGGAACATTATATAATCTAGGAATTGTAGTTTTTCCCATGCTCACAACTCAGTACTGGTGGATGATGCCCAGTTCTGATGCAAGGTCTAGACATGGATCTTGAGCACACTAGTTTTGGTGTACTTGGCTGCCCTGCAATCAGAAAGAGAGCTGCAGTACCCACTTAGGGACAGCTCTTAGCAGAGTGCCTAAAGTTTGTTCTCTTGTCCAGGGAAAGTTCTTCAAATAATGTTAATATTTTTATAGCCTTCTACCTTTACTCGGTAAGATTTGATGAATTCTCAGTATATGCTTAAGATATCTTTCCTATCATTCCAAGGCAAAGTAGTTGATTCCTTCATAGTTTTAATCTTTTCAGAAACCATGACTTCCTTGGTCCCATATTTACCTAGGCTTTAATCAAACAGTAAGTATTTCAAGAATTTCTACTGTATCCTTTGCTCCTGGTACCTTCTCTAAACCTCTCAAGTAGCAGCTACTAGTAACAGTGTCACCGCATGAGTAACAAACAACCCATAAAATTTCTTCCACCAGATTAGTCAGTCTTCTTTCATCTCAATCTAATTCAAAACCTCAAGATGATAATAAAATTCCAAAAAATTTTTCTGCAGGATAGGATGTAAAAGACCTTTAGCTTAATTGCTGAGTAAGTCGCCAGACTTCACTGTCTACACTGCTATTGGCATCTTGTTTTCTGAGCTCCTATTAGATCCTTAGTACTTATAGCATTTTAACTTCTCCAATGTGTATCTCCAAATTGTATGTTTTTAAAATCTCTCTCACAATTTAGCTTCCAAAGTTTGAGAAATCCATGGTCTAGTTTAGTCTACTGTAAGGACCTGGGGGCCTCTGATCAGGCCTTGCATGCTCTTTGGTTGATGGCTTAGTCTCTGGGAGTTCCCAGGGGGCCAGGATAGTTGACACTGTTGGTCTTCCTTTGGAGTGGTTATCCCCTTCAGCTCCTTCAGTCCTTTCCCTAACTCTTCTATAGGAGTCTCTGACCTAAAATCAATGGTTAGCTGTATTATTTGCATCTGTCTCAGTCAGCTGCTGGTAGCTCTCAGAGGACAGCCATGCTAGGGTCCTGAGTGCAAGTACAACATAGTATCAATAATATTGTCAGAGTTTGGTGCCTGTCTTTGGGATGGATCCCAAGTTGGGCCAGTCATTGGTCAGTCATTCCTTCAGTCTCTGCTCTATTATTGTTCTGCATTTCTTTGAGCCACCATATCACGAGGTCATGTGCTCTGCCATGTTCAGAGCAGCCTTATTAGTAATAACCAGAACCCAGATGTCCCTCAACCAAAGAATGGATACTTAAAATGTGGTTCATTTACATAATGGAATACTATTCAGCTACTAAAAATGAGACATCATGAATTTTTGCAGGCCAATGCATGGAAACAGAAAATAATTTCTTATTTTGTAACCTAGACACAAAAGTACACACATGGTATGTACTCAGTGATAAGTGGATATTAGCCAAAACCTACAGGATACCCATGATACACTCCACAGACCAAAAGAAGTTAAACAAGAAGGAAGGCCCAAGTGAGGAGTCTTCAATCTCACTTAAGAATAATAAAACAATTCTGGAAAGCAGAGGGAGGGAGAGACCTGGGTGAGAGGAGAGAAAGTGAGGGGAAAGATGGTAGAGTCAGGCATGGGGGAGAGGGAAGGCAAGAGGGCCAGGAGAATGAAGGGAAATGTGTAGCTGCAGGTGGTGAGGTTAGGGAAGAATCTCTAGAAAGTCCCAGAGACCTGTAATGTGAGAGGCTCCTAGGACTCAATGGGGGTGACCTTAACCTCAATGCCCATCATTGGGGAGATGGAACCTGAAGAGACCACCCCCAGTAGTTAGACACGACCCACATAGAGGGATGGGGCCACCAACCCACCTTCAAAATTTTAGGTACAATTTTCTTCATCCAGGCTTAGCACATCCCATCTGCCTCCCAAGTCTTCGAGCAATCCTAAAGGTCCACTGGTCATCAGCCCTTCAGTTGTAAGGTGAAAGAAGCTACATTCTGATGGCCATGCAGGAGAACAGGATTCTCAGTGATGTGTGCCTTGATGGGTTCTAGATCCAATCATGTTGAAAATCAAGATTACTTACCAGAGGATGTAATGTCTTAGTTTGAAACTCTACATTCTGGGTTATATTGCACTGTGATGCAACTATGTTTAATAATGGCACATTTCCTTGCTAAATTTTAAATAATTAATGAGCTTTTAAATGTTTTCACACAAAGCAATGACAAAGAGCTGAGGCAATAGATTTGCTAATTAAACTCATTTAAACTTCCCATAATATACACATTTAATAAAACATATTACTATTTGGGGTTATTGTTTTTCATTTAAATGAAAATAAAACTTATAAAGAAGAAATGGAGAATATAACTTTAAGTGTGAGCATTGGCATTGGGGTTTTTTTTAAGTCATATGGCTTCATTTTGACAGCAGTTATCTTACCCCTCAGGGTAGGTATTGTTGCTATTGGTAATAGCTCCCAGGAGACACTGTCTAGAAAACTCTCAAGCCAACATTGAAGAAAGGCAGAATGTAGACTAGTGGAGTGTTTAACAAGGTTTCCTGTCATTACATCGTCAACTTCACTTGATTTAGCATTTCCTAAAGATATGTAGAGGTATACCTCTGGTTATATCTGTAAAAAATTTTCAGAAAGGAGTAACAGATGGAATAGGTCCAGAGTATAAGAGGTATGTGTCTTTTTGCCATGGGATCTGGGAGTGTAATAAACAGAAGTAACAGAGATGGCCACCAGAGTAAGGCATCCCTTCTTCTACTCTGCCTGGCTACATGGTAGAACATTCTACTGCACAAGGGCTGCATCCATGTAGACTGAACTCTCTGCAACCATGAACATAATAAATCAATTTACTTAGTAAGTTAGACATTCTATCATATTGTCACAAGTGTAAGAAATGCACAAAGATATCCACGTAGATATATGGAACTTATGGTTAAGAATAATGTATTTTATAGTTTTTGTCTAATTTCTTTATTCATATTACAGGAGTATTTTCTTTGCTGACATCTTTAGTTCGATTTTTGTTTTTTACTTGGTTTTTTCTTTCTCTTTTTTGTTTTCTGTTATGATTTTCTGAAACACGGTCTCATTCCTTCGCTCACATCCACACACGTGCTGAGATTACAGTCCCGAACTGCTACACTAGACTTTCAAATTATTGTTGTAAAACCTAAACACTCTAAGCACTTTCCTATGAAGCCTTCTTTGCTCAAAATTTCTGAACTGTGAGCACTCTAATAATCAGGTAACCTGCATCCTTCATGGTAAAAATTCCGCTTTAAGCTTCAGTTGTAGGACAAATTTCTTATTATTTAATACAGGTTTAGCCAGATGATTTGGAAGGTAGCGGGGCTCGTCTGTATACTGATAGTTTCTCTGAGAGGTGTTAAGTGACTGCTTCAAGATCTAGCACACAGAGAGCAGCAGGACGTTCCAAAGCTGTTCCTACCTTGACCCTCTTCAAAAGCAGGCAGAAAAGTGATCCATGAGAAGTTCTGACCTGAGACCCATGTTCAGCTCATCTTCTGCTTTAGATATTTGCATCTGGAACATTGCAAGCCACTTTAAATACTGTTATTTCTTGAAACTTCCAATCCTTCTCATGACAAATAAAGAGACAGGTGGAAAGAACAGGAGATTTGAAAGTTACTGATAATGAACTTATATCCTCCACACACAAGCCTATCCAGAACAAGTGACTTAACCTTTATCTAGAGGACCAACCCTTTAGTGAGTAAATACTAATGCAGTTCATGTAAGTTTGTGATTTTATATATGTTGTTAAAATAGCACCATTTCTATATGCAATTTATGAAATGGATTAATGCATTAAGTTATTACATAACTTCTCTATGTTGCTGGGAATGGGGTTTTCAATTGTTTGCTAACTTTAGAGCTCAATAAAAGAAAGTGCCATGGAACACAGAGATCCAGTCGGACTGGAAGTCTAAGGTGCCAGTTAGTGTTAGATTAAGAGTAGGGAACCATTGTTGGGGGGAGGGCGGCAATGGGGGTAGGATGGGGAGGGGAACACCGATAAGAAAGGGGAGGGGGGAGGGGGATGTTTGCCCGGAAACCGGGAAAGGGAATAACACTCGAAATGTATATAAGAAATACTCAAGTTAATTAAAAAAAAAAGGAGTAGGGAACCAATCTTGAGCCAGGCAGCTGAGCTGGGTGACATACTTGTCTAGAAAATGATTCCTAAAATGTATCAGTCATGTGGAGAAGTGTATTTTTTAAAGTTAATATGTACAATCTAATTAAAAACTATCTTTTAATTATTTAAATTTATGTGTAATTTATTTTGCATTTTTCTCTTTTATTCCTAATGAATTAATGGAACTAACATTTTTCCCTTTTTTGTTTGGCAAGTGCTTATTGCTAGATCTTTATTCACACACACACACACACACACACACACACATGTATATGCATATATTCTTTTGTGGAAGGTGTCTCAAGACAGGGTTTCTCTGTGTAGCTATAGCCTTCCTGGAACTCACTCTGTAGACCAGGCTTGCCTCTAACTCAGAGGTCCACCTGCTTCTGCATCCCTAGTCTTGTATTAAAGGTATGTGCTATCTCTGCCCAGATATTTAATCCTATATTGTAACATATGATTAATTGAAGTGCCTAACAAGTATATAATTATCTGTTATAAGAAAAGAACATTGTCATCATTTAAATATTAAACTGCTCAATCATCCCCACAAATAGAAAATTAGACTTTCTACTATTGGATGTATTAACTGACATAAATACATTAAGGCAAGAAAGAGTGATTTTAGCTCAGAGTGTCAGAGCTGTCAGTCTACCTGGTATCAAAGAGGAGGCATGGCAGAGGAGTTTACACCTCAGCAACCTGAGAACAGAATGAAGAATAAGCCTTGTACCCACAGGGTCTCTCCTTCCCCTATGAGTCCATTTTAGACCTCAGCCTGTGAGATGGGGCCTCCTTCATTTATGGTAAGTCCTTACTCTCCTTAGTAAATCCTCTCTGGAGAAACACTCAAAGATGGTTTGCTAACTCATAGACTCTTCATTCAATCAAGCTGAAAATCAATAATATAGAGAATACTCACAAATAGGTATTTGGGTATACTGCCTATTTGTGAGTATATGGTATATTAGCTCAATACATTTTATATGTATGTGTATATGTACCTATATCTATCTATGCACACACACATATATATATATATATACATATGTATGTATATATTTGTTCATATGAAAGAAAATTTACCTAGATGCATGCAGAAACCTTGTTTTGCAAGGTAAGTTTAAATTATAGTTTGGGAAGTAAACACATTTATGTAAGATTGGCACAGAGTGTTACCACTTGCAATCATGATTTTGGCATCTATCTTATGTTACCTGTCTAATGTAAAGCACCAGAAAACTAAGACTGTTCACCATACTTCTGATAAATATTTAAACTTGACGCATTCACTGGCTTTCTTTCCTCCAGCTCATTAGGCCTTCTCTTCTCCTTTGGATGATTTGCATATTCAGGTCTCTCAGTTTGAATGCAGAGTACATAAATATTTTAAATTTACTTTTAGAAAAATCACGAGTTCAGTACTTTAAGGTAAACACATATTTTGCTTCCCTCCTGATATAATTTCAAAACTGGAAATGACCTAATTTTCCTTTTCAATGGCTGTTTTAGAGGTGACTGTTAGGTTAATGGGTCAAATTTGTCACTGTGTGAATGTGGTGAGGAAGAAGTTTTGAATTTTTCAGTGAGTGGGAATTATTGAAGCATGAATAATAAACATATGAGTGCAAAACTATGACTAATTCATTTTATAATTCAAAATAAAGTTGTTCAGTGTCAAAGCTCTGCTTTATACAATCTGTCACTGAAAATCTGTGAATGATCTCAGTCACTTTGTGTAATTTTCATGTATGTCTAAAACTTATAAAATAAAAATAACTTAAATGAATGCATTCTTAGGAGGTATACAGAATCCCAAGATTCTTCCATCCCCTAAGTACTACTAGCAAGGATATGGGTAGAAAAAGTATTGATGAGGAAATTACTGTGTGATTCCTAAGGTCTTGGACCAGAGGAACCAGTCTCTCTTATTTGAGCAAATCTCAGTTCAAACAGCCTGAAGGAGTACAGCAGTTACCACCTATCTGTAAGAGTACAGAAGGCTGGGTGACTTAAACTTATTTCTCTTTTGTGAAACGGTACAGTGAATATAGATTAGACAGTCATTATAAAGAATAATAATATAAGCTGTATAGAGAAATTTAAGAGTATTTACATACATATAAGATTGGGATGGGGTGCTGTTTGATCTGAAGCCTAAATTTTGTTCCTAGCACCCACATGACAGCTCACAATGAACTCCAACATCAATTCCAGGGGATGAGAGGAAGATTGATTATCGATGAGAAAGGGGTAATAGGACTAGAGTGATTTGAGATCTTAAACTCTCCTCCCTTATACAATCCGTTGGCTATCAACACAGTATTGATATTCCAACAAATTCTTTACCTGCTTTTGTCATTGTGTCTGTAATGGTCTACAAAATCTTATGTATTAAAGTATTGGTCTTCAGTTTTTTGCTGATGTGAGGTGGCAGAAACTTTAAGAAGAGTGGCTCAGTTGGTGAAGCTCAGAACAAAACTGATAAGAAGAGGAGCCTGGTAGGTTTGTGATGTTGCAGGATGGATTCAGAGAAGATACTGAGACCTAACACTTCCGGTTCCTCTCTTTTGCACCCTGGACACACCATGAATGGGTCTTCTCCGTGCTGTGTTCCATTTATGGAGTACAAGGCCAGCCAACCACGAACTGAGAACTTCAAAACCATGAGCCAAACGATGACATTTTTATATTTTTACACTGGTTAACTGCTTCACCCAGGCATACATTTACTACAGTAAAAGTTACTCAGCTCAACACTGATAAGAATACTGTACTCTATTCACAGGAACTTTTTTCTAGGTGTTGCTACAATTTGAACAAAACATGCTATTAAATTTTTCAATAGATAGCATCAAGTGACAATGCTCTCTGATACTTTTGTTGAAATGCTTCACCTTTTAATGCTCATTATAGCAGCTCATTAAACTCAAATGATTATGCCATGACTATACTCAAACCCACTGAAGCCATGTTGTGAGAAATTCACTATAATCCAGATCCCCAACAAATCCTCATAGATATCACTCCTTTTACTTTCCTATTCTGAGATATTACTCCAGAGAAGGGGTAATCTGTTTGTTGATGCTTGTTGACACAACATGAAGTTTAACAAATCAGTACATTCTTCTGGAAGCTGTCTATGAGGGAGTTAGCACTTGTTATATTCTACATAGGTATGTGGAAAAAAACTGATGGCCTGTAAGTAAAAACACACAGTTTGAAAGTTTGAACATGATATCTAATGTGATATACAACATAAAACTGGTGAATGTTAAATAAACTATTATGAAAAGTATTTTTATTTCTAAAATGTTTTGATCAGTTTCTGAATGAGATTTGGTAAACTCATACAGTGGTAATGCAATTCCTTCTACCTCTCTGATTGATCTGACTAGTTACATCTAGTGATGACTTTTGAGATCTCTCTCTCTCTCTCTCTCTCTCTCTCTCTCTCTCTCTCATGTTTGAACTCTACAAGGAAAAGACAAAAACAAAATGAGAACAAATTTAACAATCATGATTTGTTAAGTAATGTTAATTACAATTAGGTTTTTCAATTACTAAAATGATAAGTTTGTTAGTAAGATGCACAAGTGAAATCAGGATGAATTTTTAATTTTTCTGCAAATTCAAATACCTTATATTGTTGAAATGAAGACCAAAAATTTAAACTGAAACATAAAATAAAAATACAAAAAGCAACAGCAATGAATCTGTGTGACATGAGATGGTACTGTGGGTCCTTGTGGAGGGATTCTCCTTTCAGTATAGCTCTCAGTTATGAGGTGTTTTCAGTAGATAATGAAGGGAAAGGCTTGCTAGGTAGAAGACATCAGACTCTACCTTAGAATGTTCTCTGTGTGCACGTAATTTGCAGACCAAAGAGGGTAAGGTAACTGAGTTCATTGTGCCCTGTATTGTTCACAGTAACTACAAGTTTGCACAAGTGTAAGCTGGGAGATTCTGCAACATTCTAGGTCACCTCAGACGAATGCTTAACATTATAAACAAAAGTTCCAGGAAAGCCTGTCCCTGTCGTTAAACCTTCTGTAACACTGCTCACCTGTTTATCACTACATTGATGTAAAAACCTGGACCATAGCAGGTCACAGGCCAGTCATCTTTGCCCATCATTATCCTCTTCAGTAGCCATTTATTGCCAACCTTCACGTGTGACTAACATCCTGTGACTATGAGGTAAATCCTTGGAATGTTTAACGATCCCCTGATTGTCACTAATTATCACTAAACCAAAAGCTAAGAATGTCTTCAGACGGAGTCTGTGCCTGCATCAGAGATTTACCAGCTCTCCTGCCATCCACGTACCTGATACTTCTTCCAGGCTTTAAAAATCATGTTGATTCATGACCTTCCTTTCTTCTGGTATAAAAGCTTCATGAAATCACTGCACGGTAGAACTGGGAATTTGGAGCAAACCATGTTTCCAGTTCCTGGACACTCATATCTGGCCCGAGAATCCCTTTTATTCCTTTTGAGGTGACATCCCTGTTTTCTGCATTAACACAACTTAATTTTTCCTTCAAATGTTTATGTAGATTTTTTATTTAAATTCAAATATGGTTGTAGAAAGTTTGTATTTTAATTGACCCAGAGTACATGAAACTACATTAAATGAAATTTAGTATATGAAAGCAGGTAAAAAATATTCTAGAATCTTACACTTATAATTTTGCCATGAAGCTGAGCTGTTATTTATTATTAAAATAAGTAATTAATCCTTTGTTTTCATTTGGAAAGAATTCAAATATTCCTCTTGTAAGGAATTTTTATTCATACAAATAGTCATGTGAGGCTATTAAATACTCCAGTGAACACCACTGAAATTAGGACTTTCTGTCTTAATTGAAAGAAAATAATTATACACTATGCAATTCTAATTTGTTAACTGACATAAAACAATTTATCATAAATCTTCACATTTATTATATTTACTTCACCATAGGGAAAATTTAAAAGCTTGCATCTTACTGAAATTTCCTTCAGCTCTTCACTTAAAGAAAAGCCAAAGCATGTAAAGAGAAGATAACCCAATGAATGCTTGGGATATCCTCGGGATGTTTGCATCGTATCTTTGTGTCACTACACTTCTGCTAAAAGTGAGATATAACTAACTGAAATGTCAGCTATGGGGCATGTGAGTCGGAAATGGGGCTCAGTGGTCAAGAGTACTTATTGCACTTCAAGGTGACTGAAGTTAAGCTCCTATAGCCTACTTCATGGGACTTAAAACTCTGTGTAACTCCAGCTCTAGACTTCACATTTTGCTGGCTTCTGCTGACACCTGCTCATATGTGGCATACATATGTCCACATACACACAGATATATAAAATACATATTTTTAGTAAAGCATTCAGAGATGGGGTTAGTAAGATGGCGCATTTGAGAGGGTATGTAATACACATGCCTAAGTATTAGAGTTTGAATGCCAGCTTTCACAGAAAAGTTAAATATAGAAAAGCAAGTCTGTAATCCCAGCACTAAGCTGGAGGAGCTAGGCAGAAACTTCTAGCTTTAGGTTTGAAGAAGAGACCCTAACACAAATATAGAGAGAAGAAAGACAAAGGAAGATGTTTGAATTCAATCTCTGCCCTTCACATGTGGGTACACACACACACACACACACACACACACACACACACACACACACACACATTCATAGGAGAGATTAGCTGAAATTTCTAACAAAAGGGAGGGAGAACCTGTGAGACCATATCCACAGGTTAGACAGGGCCACGGGTTAAGGGATGGGACCACCCACTCATCTCTAAATTTTTAACACAGAATAGCTCATGTCTACAGGAAATACTGGGACAAATTATTGAACAGAAATTGAAGGAAAAGCTATCAAAAGACTGCCCCACCTGGGGATCCAAACCATAAACAGACACCAAACCCAGACACTATTGCAGATGCCAAGATTGTTTGCTGAGAGCAGCCTGATATAGCTGTCTCCTGAGAGGCTCTACCACAGCCTGACCAATACTGATTTGGATGCTCACAGTCAACCATTGGACTGTGTATAGGGACCCTAATGGAGGAGTTATGGAAAAGACTGTAAGAGCTGAAAGGGTGTGCAACACCATAGGAAGAACAACAATATCAACCAACCAAAACCCCCAAATCTCCCAGGGACTAAACAGCCAACCAAAGAATACACATGG
Organism: Rattus norvegicus; assembly: GCF_021556685.1. Taxonomy (NCBI): domain Eukaryota; kingdom Metazoa; phylum Chordata; class Mammalia; order Rodentia; family Muridae; genus Rattus; species Rattus norvegicus. The sequence continues at coordinate 113,978,282 of NC_141534.1, forward strand.
ACAGATCCATGGCTCCAGCTGCATATATAGCAGAGGATGACATTGTCTGGCATCAATGGGAGAAGAGGCCTTTCGTCCTGTGAAGGCTCGATGATCCAGTGTATGGGGAATGCCAGGGTTTGGAGGTAAGAGTTGGTGAGTGGGTGTGTGGGTGAAACACCCTCATACAAGCGGGGTGAAGGGGGATGGTGTAAGGGTTTGCAGAGGAAAACCTGTGAAAGTGGGAAATATTTGATATTTAAATAAATAATATATAAAATAAAAAAAACAAAAAAAGATGAGTCTATTAAACGGTGTCTGCCTCCACTGAAAACCAAGGTGTCTAACTGTGAGCACATAGTTATATCAATAATAAGACCATTCACTCTATCAAAATATGCCAGAAATGTGATCTCAGCATTGAAACTGATTGTATGTGAGTTGTGGCTTCAATGCACGCATATTAAATAGAACAAAAAGTTTATATTTCCAATGTCATCCTCGTCATGAACCTGGATTCTGTACTAGTGAAAACTACCATAAACTTGATTATCTATGTTAACAATAAATAAACAAATAATACCTTGATTATGGTGGTTAATCTATATTCAAAAACACTACTATAGTTAATAAAACTGAAATGCTGAAATGTCGTACAATTTCAGTGCCCAGTGTCTTGAGTCAAGGAAGACTTTCAGAGAACCTGGTTTAAATCCTTTACTCCCTTAAAGATGCATTTAGAATCTCACGGAAACCTTTCACAGAAAGTTTATATCATCTTTTTCCTTGTCTTCAGGGTCATAAAACCTAACTTTCTTAGGAAAGGTTATTAATTATACCCTACTACCCACATCTACATATATCTTTTCATGGGTGTCATGGTCCAGAATTCTCTCTTAATTGAGTCGTCATTTGAAGAAAAGAAAATGCTAACTTGAGTGTGAAGCATAGCCTCCCATCAGCCCACCTGGTGACTGGAATCTTTTAACTCCTATGGATATCACATGACTAATGTTTGTCTTGTGGTTGGACAACACATTTCAAAAACCTGAAGACTGTTCTGAATCTAGGGTTAGTGAATGTGAAGCAGCATATGATTATCTACTGAAGGAAGATATTTCCTCTCAGCCATTTTATTTGGAATCACTGGAGTGGGATAAACGCTTTCTGGTCTTCCTTTGTTACACCAGTCTTCTCTGATCTTATTCCCTTGGAATGTAAGTATTAAGGACAATGTAGTTACTTTACATATAAAGTGTGATGCCTCAGGGGGAGGAGTGCTGCCTGGTATTATACTGCTCCAGTCTTTTTCCTGTCCTGGATAATCCAAACAAAACTGAGCAAAGAAAGATAAAGTCAAAATAAATAGGGTTTACTGTTAAATTGGATTAACAAGGAGTGGTAATTTATCTCACTTTTATGACATACAGTGACAAATTTCAAATCCACATATTTGTCTGAAACGTATTCTTCTAAGAAAATATCAGGTTGTCACAAAACAATTGCAGGCTCAGAAATAATCTTTTAAATGATACTATGTTGTATCAGATAAAATTATTGAAAGACTAAATGGTTATGAAATTTACAGCTCCTGTCCATTTGTGATCACTTCATTTATAAAGTCAGGAAAGCAGGGGCTTGGCAGGCCTGTGGATGTGGAGTGAAACCATCTTCACTACAAGGACGAATGCTATAGTAACCTCCTTGTCTTGTACATTGTTGAGAATAAACATAAAACCAAATAATTTTATGTGACCAAAGAAGGAATCTATTCCGCAGCAAAAGAGCTGTGTTTGAAAACAATTGCTAAAGCAGATATACATGGAAAATTATATGTCTTTGAACATTGTGAGTCTATGTGTGTCCTCTTATGTAAGTACCAGATTGTTTATTATGATGTACTTCATAACAGTTTGTGGGGTGGCAAACAATGTAATATTGTCAACTTTTAAATTTATACACATATATACATATATATAATTATGTACTTATGTACAATATTTAATTCTATTTATAGAATTTAAATACACACACACACACACACACACACACACACACGCACATACACACACAATATATGTTATGGTCACATTCTTTGTCTTCCCCAAACTCCTCCCAGTTGCCCTATAGTACAATAGTGTTAGGTTGACCTCCACTGGAACTGAAATGTACTTCCTCCTGACTAGCATTACTCAACTGTCTCCTTCCCCTACAAGTGCCTTCTCGGCTAACCATGCTTTGTTCTACAAACATAATATATGGTCCTGTGCTACACTACCTTTTAATGACTCTCCCCTTTGTTACTTTTCTAAATGAGCACACAATGCAATGGCTCATTATGGCATTTTTCCAGGTATCAATGCTCTTCTTATTTATCTGTATTCCTCATTATTGGTGCACCAACAACCTGCTTGCTTGTCTGATCTTTCTCCCTAAACAGTCCTGTGTTTGTTCTGTGTCAAGCATATTGGGTCATCCTCACTCACTGCACACACACACACACACACACACACACACACACACACACACACGTGTGCACAAAAACATTTCCTTGTTTAATATTTTTTTATGTTTTTATTTTTTTTCCATAAGAGCCCCCATCTCCTACCCCTCCCCCATATGTGTGTATCCCCCATCCATCCCCCTTACTGCCCCCCTCACATTCCCCTGCACTGGGAGTACAACCTTGGCAGAACCAAGGGCTTTCCCTTCCACTGGTGCCCCAACAAGGTATTCTCTGCTACATATGCAGTTGGAGCCCTGTTATAGTCTTTTGGTAGTGGTTTAGTCCCTGGAAGCTCTGGTTGGTTGGCATTGTTGTTCTAATGGTGTTACAAGCTCCTTCAACTCTTTCAGTCTTTCTCTAATTCCCCCCAAGGGCGTCCTGTTCTCAGTTCAGTGGTTTGCTGCTAGCATTGAGCTCTGTATAGGACGTGCTCTGGATGGGTCTCTCAGGAGAGATCTATATCCAGTCCCTTTCCGCATGCATTTTTTTAGCTTCATCAATCTGAGGTGGAATCTCAGGGTTGTTTTGATTTGCATTTCCCTGATGACTAAGGATGTTGAATATATCTTTAGGTGCTTTTCGTACATTCAATATTCCTCAGCTGAGAATGTTTTGTTTAGTTCTGTACCCCATTTTTAATAGGGTTATTTGACTCTCTGGAGACTAACTTCTTGAGTTTTTTGTATATTTCGGATATTAGCCCTCTATCAGATGTAGGATTGATAAAAGATTTTTCCCAATCTGTTGGTTGTTGTTTTGTCCTAATGACAGTGTCGTTTGCCTTGCAGAAACTTTGCAGTTTTATGAGGTCTCATTTGTCGATTCTTGATCTTAGAGCATAAGCCATTGGTGTGGTGTTCTTGAGAAACAGTTTTCCTGGCACTCTTGGAACTGGCAACATAGAACAGGCTAACCTCCAACTAAAGAAAATATACTAAGTGCCTCTCAAGTGCTGTGATTAAAGGTGTTTATTCTTCACATTTTCTGTTGCTGGATAAAGTACTTGACCAAAAGCAAATTATGGAAGAAATAGTTTATTTCAGTTTACAATTACAACCTACTGTTAATAGGAACTAGGGCAGGAATTCAGAGTGCAGAGCAGGGAAGAACACTCTTTTTCTGGCCAGAATCCAAGCCATGCTTAGTTTACTTTAGAACAAAGCCCAAGACCTCTTTCCTAAGGAATTGTGCTCAGTAGGCTGGGGCCTTCCACATCAATTGCCAATTGCTCAAACACAGGCCAAAAGGCCTTTCTAAGCTGAGCAATCCCACAGTTGAAGCCCTCTTCTCAGGTGTATCTAGGCTGGCTCAAATTTACACTTGAGGATAACCAATGAGCACATTTTATTTTTGTTCTTCAGTTATGGGCCTACCGGCTCATCTATTTCCCAGCTCTTTGAAACAGTAGAGCACTAAACAGATGGGCCTCTCTGTGTGGACCGCGAACTAAAGATTCCTTTCAGCACAAATGAAAAGGTGATATAGCTGGGCCAGATTTCATCCGTATTCTTAGTTCATCAATCACATCCATACTGATCTCCATGGATCAGTTCATATTCCCTGTGATCATCAACTCTCTACCTACTTTTTCACAGATCTAAGAAAAAACTACATTGTCTCTTGAATTTCAAAATACCTAGAAAGATAAAACAATCCTGAGCAAAAAATGGGTGAATCACAAAACATAGGAACAAGAACTCTTCACACTGAAAAACAGAAAAGGGAAGACTGATGAAGCCAGTTAAATCTCGGACTCTTTTAGAGTCTCTAATTCAGACTAATTGCACCCTCAGGAAGTGTAACTTTCTGTTTCTCTATGAGACATTGGAAGTTACACCGGATCAGGTTAACCTATATTCTCCACTGCCAAGTGTGTACTTACTGATTCCAGGTCCTTGTCCATTGGGTTTTGCTGACTTCCCCACCTGCAAGCAGTGTGTAACTGTGTCTTCTAGGTGCACTTTCTACATTGTTCTCTTTTACATTGTCTCCTGATTTAATTCATTTACCCTCAACTTCTGTTGTTTTTTCAAACACTTGAGACTTCTGTTTTTTCTTTAAACCTGGTCTCTGCTAACTAAGCCACATGAGCCAGTATGACTTGTTCCTCAGTATAGCCTTTTAAAAGACAGTTTCACCTTATACTATGGGTCTAATGTTATTCCAGTTTGACTTATCTAGTGTTAGAAATTTTCTGTATTTTTTCAAAGTTGCCTTATCTAATACACCTTTTATATTCTTTAAAGCATTATTTGTTAAGTGTATTTGGAAGCCTTAAATGTTGAGTTCCGTGTGAAGTGACAAATGCATAAACGTTAACTGCATACACTGTGATTATACAAGAGGGATTCCCCATGTGCTCTCTAAATGGAATATGAAATCACAGATATATGAGCACAACTCATACATTAACATTGACTACAGATTTTACAGTTTTTAAACTATTGCCCTCCATCCACACAAACAATGTTTTTCTAGATATTCAGTTTTCTAATGTAATGATATATGAACATACATAGGTACTTATGCACACAATACAGTATGTCTGTGACAGACAGATAAAGAGATGGTAGTGAACTGTGACTGCTGAGCTTTCATTTGTGTTCAATTAGGTATTTAGTCTCCACTGGCTTCCTTCCCGACAGGGTGTTTGCAACAGAGAAAGCTTGCAGATTTTGGGCGTAAAACTGCTGTATTTGTTCATAAAATGCTTCAGTGTAACAGACACACCTCACAGATGACCCCAGACTAGAACATCGTGTCTACACAGGAATGAAAGCGACTAAGGAACAAGTGGCTATTTGTAAGAAGGTAACAGAATCATTATCCTTCCTTTCAAAAGACAGCACCATATATACTCCCCCCTCCTCAGTTATAATTTTATTATTGTCTACTCAAAGTTTTCATCCTTTGATTCTTTTCCCTTCTCTCTTTATGACAGGACAGACACACAAAGCACGCAACAATGTAACTTCAGTGGTTCTTCACATTTTCCATTCCTTTGCAAATGGAACCAGGTTTTCAAAACTCAGGTTGACAGCAGAGGCTGGTGAGGATGTGGAGAAAGAGGAACACTCCTCCATTGTTGGTGGAATTGCAAGCTGGTACAACCACTCTGGAAATCAGTCTGGTGGTTCCTCCCTCAGAAAATTGGACATAGTACTACCTGAGGTACCAGCTATACCATTTCTGGGCATATACCCAAAAATGCTCCAACATATAAGAAGTACACATGCTCTACTCTGTTCATAGTAGCCTTATTTATAAAAGCAGAATCTGGAAACAACCCAGATGTCCTTAAACATGCATACAAAAAAAATGTGGCACATTTACACAATGGAGTACTACTCAGCTATTAAAAACAAGGACTTCATGAAACATATAGGCAAATGGATGGAACTAGAAAATATCACCGTGAGTGAGTAAACCCAATTATGAAAAAACACACCTGGGACTCACTCACTGATAAGTGGATATTAGCCCAAAAATTCAGATTTCCCAAGATACAATCCATATACCATATGAAGCTCCAGAAGGAGGAGTGCAGATACTTCAGTCCTTCTTAGACAGGGGAAAAATATTCATAGGAGGAAATACAGAGATAAAGTGTGGAGCTGAGACTGAAGGAAAGGCTATCCAGAGACTGCCTCACCTGGAGATCCATCCTTTATGCAGCTACCAAATCCAGTCACTATTTCTGACACCAAAAAGAACTTGCTGATAGGAACCTGGTATGGCTGTCTCCGGAGAGTCTCTGCCAGAACCTTACTGATACAGATGAGGATGCTTGCAGCTAACCACTGGACTGAGAATGGGGGACCCATTGGAGGAGTTAGAAAAAGGACTGAAGGAGCTGAAGGGGTTTGCAACCCCATAAGAACAACAATACCAACAAACCAGAGCTTCTAGGGACTAAACCGCCATCCAAAGAGTACACCTGGACAGACCCATGGCTCCAGCTCCATATGTAGCAGAGGATGGCCTTGTTGGCCACTAATGGAAGGAGAAGGTCATGGTTCTGCCAAGGATTGACACCTCTATGTTGGAGGATGTCAGGGTGGGGGAGGTGGGAAGGGATGAGTGCATGTTTGGGTAACACCCTCATAGAAGAAGGGAGAAGAGGGTAGGATAGGAGTTCATGGGATGGGAAACCAGGAAAGGGGCTAACGTTTGAAATGTAAATAAATAAAAAAATATCCAGTAAAAAAATCAGGGACAGATTCATTGGATCCTTGCATTCATTGCTGTGGAGGATGCAGGCTGGTGTCTTCATCGTTAAAGAGAAGTTCCAAGACACATCTCTCTCCCCTAGTAAACATAGAGTCTATATTTAGAAGTACCCTTTGCATGCTATCTTTAGTAATATAAGCTTTCTAATTCACTATATGCAAAAAAATGGTGTAAAAATTGTTCTTAGTGCTCTGGACAACTCCAGTCTGCTCACCAAATGTTCTGTACCATATCTGAGCCATGCACTGACTCATACGAGCTATCTGTAAAGTCTGATCACTATGTAACTTAATATTTTAATGTTTGTCACACTAATTTTAATTTTTGATCCACGAAATTCTTTGTTCATTGCAAGTTTTGATTTTGAATCCATTTTTGCATTGTTCTAGGTAAATGGCTTGACTCATCATCACACCCAGAAATATTAGAGCCCAAATAAAAAAGTTCTTTATAGTTTTCTGGGAGTGTGAATGACAGCCCAGTATAATCCACTTATCATTTATGAGTCATTGCATCACCTCTCACGGCACATTCCATATATGATTTTATTCTCTGTGACTTACATTGACAAATATAAGAGTTAGTAGTATTTTAGACTTTGAAGCAGACTGGTAGAATATTTCTCTCCTTTTTCTTTTTTTCATAAGTAATATTTATTGACTATTTTCTTTATTTACATTTCAAATGTTATCCCCTTTCTCAGTTTCCCCTCTGGAAACCCTGTATCCCATCCCCCCTCCCCCTGCTTCTATGAAGGTGCACCCTCACCCACTCACCCACTCCCTACCACCTCCCCGCTCTGGCATTTCCCTACAAGTGATATAGAGCTTTTACAGGACCAAGTGCCTCTCCTCCCATTGATGCCCAACAAGGCCATCCTCTGCTACATATGCAGCTCTAGCCATGGGTCCCTCCATGTGTATTTTTTGCTTGGTGATTTTAATCCCTGTGGTCTCTGGGGGGGTGCGGTCTGGTAGGTTGATATTGTTATTATTCTTATGCTTTGCAAACCCCTTCATCTCCTTCAGTCCTTTCTCCACTCTTCCATTTGAGAACCTGTGCTCAGTCCAATGGTTGGCTGCGAGCATCCAAATCTGTATTTGTCAGGCCCTGGCAGACTCAGGAGACAGCTATTTCAGGTTCCTGCCAGCAAGCACATTTTGGCATCAGCAATAGTGTTTGGGTTTGGTATCTGTATATGGGATGGATCACCCTCCGTATATCCTCCCTTGATTATTTTGTTCTCCCTTCTAAGAGCGACTGAAACATACATACGTTGGTCTTCCTTCTTCTTGAGCTTCATGTGGTCTGTGAATTTTATTTGGGGATTCTGAACTTTTGTGCTAATAATCACTTACCAGTGAGTGCATAACATATTTTATCTTTTGTGATGGGTTATCTCACTCAGGACTATATTTTCCAGTTCCACCCATTTGTCTAAGAATTTAATGAAAACCCTGTTTTATTTTTATTTTTTAAAAGATTTATTTATTTATTTATTTATTTATTTATTTATTATGTATATAATGTTCTCCCTGCATGTATTCTTGTATGCCAGAAGAGGGCACCAGATCTCATTAAAGATGGCTATGAACCACCATGTGGTTGCTGGGAATTGAACTCAGGACAGCTGGAAGAACAGTCAGTGCTTTTAACCTCTAAGATATCCCTCCAACCCAAAGTCATTGTTTTTCATAGTTGAGTAGTACTCCTTTGTGCAAATGTACCACATTTTCTTTATCTATTTCTCTCTTGAACGACATCTGCATTTTTCCTAGCTTCTGGCTATTATAAATAAGGTTGTTATGAACCTTGTGGAGTGTGTGTCCTCGTTATATGTTGGAGTATCTTTTGGTTATATGCCTAGGAGTGGTAAAGCTGAGGAACCACCAGACTGATTTCTAGAGTGGTTGTACCACCTTGCCATCCCACCATCAATGGAGGAGTGTTCATCTTTCTCCAGATCCTTGCCAGTATTACCTGACACCTGAGTTTTTGGTCTTAGCCATTCTGACTAGTGTGAGGTAGAATCTCAGGGTTGTTTTAATTTGCATTTCCCTGATGACTAAGAATGTTCAACATTTCTTTAGTTACTTCTCAGTCATTCAATATTCCGCAGATGAGAATTCTTTGTTTAACCCTCTATTCCATTTTTAATAGGATTATTTGGCTCTCAGGAGTCTATCTTCTTGAGTTCTTTGTATATATTGAATCTATTTGATGTAGGATTAGTAAAAATCTTTTCCCAATCTGTTGGTTGCCGTTTTGTCCTAATGACAATGTTCTTTGTCTTACAAAAGGTTTGCAATTATATGAGGTCCCATTTGTTGATTCTTGATCTTAGAGCATAAGGCATTGGTGTTGTGTTCAGAAAAATTTCCCTAGTGACCATATTTTCGAGGCTTTTCCCTACTTTTTCTTCTATTAGTTTGAGTGTATCTGGCTTGATGTGGAGGTCCTTGATCCACTTGGACTTAACCTTTGTACAGGGCGATAAGAATGGATTGATTTGCATTCTTCTACATGTTGTCCTCTAGTTGATCATCACTATTTGTTGAAATGCTGTCTTTCTCTCTTTTTTAACATAATTTTAAATACCATGTTTCCTCTTAACTCCTCATCTCTAAAATCCCACAGATCACTTCTAAAACCAAAGAGGAAATCTGCTTTCTCTTTCCATTCTGTCTAAACTTGGAATTGGGTTTTAAATAGGAGTTGACATCTCTCTACTTGATATCTTTCTTCTTGACCATAGGTGTTCTCTAAGCATTGAATGTGCTGGGGTGCCTTTGTCATTATGTTATTTTAAGGCCAGTCCTGGACTATTACTAAATACATGATTAAAAACTTCACAACAAACTAATATTTTATCTTTATTCTTTCACTTTGAAAACCATATGGATTTTAACAAATCAGTTAATCAGAAAAAGGTATAATTTCCCCATTGGATGGAGTCCATTCTTATTAAATCAGACTATGGCCACCTACTCTTATTACTGGCACACTACATATTAGCAGACAGCCTTCTTTCACCTAGCATGTTAGGAGAGGTCTCTGTAGCTGTGAGAAGTCACTTGGGGACATAGATCTAGAAACAAAGGCATGGTGGGCACAGATACAGATTGTTTTTAAAACCTCATGGTACGATAGGCCTTCATCATAAGAAGACTGTATTTCTAGAAATAAATATCCAACCCGTCTCTACTCCTCTCACCTTGATTCTGACCTGAAAGCAATGCAGAAGAATATCTTTAGAAAACCTGTCTCAAATACAGCTCTTGTTTCTAATATTAATACTAGCCCTATATACTGGCTGAAATAAAGAATTGTCCTCTGTCATAAGAGTATATATCAATGTAAAAATTGTACCCGGCTTTTATATTTACATGTTAACATTAGTTTTTTATACATTAGTTTTTATAAAAGGAAAAACAATAATTTTCAGTTGAGCCACAGTTACTTACATGTTTAAAAACTTTAGTAATTTGCATATCTCTAAGGAAACATAGTGATTGTATTGAAAATTATCAAAATGAAGGAAAATTAGCTTTGACTTTTCTGAAAAGGAAATTGAGAAGAGAGTATTTGCTAAGATCAATTACACAATAACAGCCTCCTTTAGATTGTTCCTCAGAGTATTAACACCATATTTACAATGCACTGGTTTATTGCCATTATTCAGCCTTGCATTTTTTATTTCAAAAATTACTATGAAAAAAGAAATGTGAAATTAGTATGGAAGGATAAGTATTTTCTTGCAATGGGTTTGGGATGACTGGTCATGCATTTACAAAATAGAAATTAAGAAACCTGTTGTCTAAATCAGACAACAGTCTATGCCATGGAGCAAATACCTCAATCATGGTGATTAAAAACAATTAGCCTGTGCAATGTTGCATACATGCATGCTTTGGGGCTGATCATTTGTTATTGGATACCAATTGGTGTGTCTCTCCAAGAAGAAGAATGCTTCACCCACTCCCAGCATTTCTTCTTTGCCTACAGTTCACTGTGTAGGTGAAGGATTGAAGTCTGATAGGCTCTCCTCTGTGTGCTTTGGCAAGTTTCTTGATGTTATTCCTGTTAATCTCACGTTTAAGCAATCCTGTTGGTGAGACTTAATGGATGAAGCTTCTGACAATACTAGGAGACACATACTATCACAACAAACTCCATATTTCTCATGATCAAAGAATCCTTCCACTTCCTTGTCTAAAGTATTCCTTGAGCTTTAGGTGTGGGACTTGTTCTGGGATCTGCAGCTCTGCATTTTGATTGGTTGTGGTTGGCTGTACAGACTTGGCTGGTTTTTTTGTAGGAATAAACAAGTATTAAATGATTAAAGAAAAAAGAGCCCATGATTTTGAAACAGAACAAGAAGGTTACATGTGGTGGTAAGAGTGGGGGTTGGAAAATAGAAAGAGAAGGGGGAAATGATCTAATTATAATCTCAAGGTAAAAGAAATAATTAAAATGCAGTGAGCCTATCTGTAGCATTAATATTTTAATAAAATTCCAGTTCAGGGTTACTACCCTCCTCAGCAACAATGGTTTATGTTCCCAAATGAAAGACAGACACACACACACACACACACACACACACACACACACACACACACACACAGCCTTTATATTTTCAAATGCCTTAAACAGCACAATACCTGGCTGACTGCCTAACCTCCATGCTGTCAGAATCTACTTCCCACTGATAATGTTGAGTTGCTCTTTTCTAATTCTATGTTCCATCTTGCCTGTTGTAAACCTAATTGAGTAGCTCTTGGGCTTCATTAACTTGGCCCCTTCACATGGCAGTTCTGCTTCTCTGTTGTACACTCTTTCCAGATTTGGCATCTCCATTCTTTCCTGCTTCTCTATGGTCTCAAACCCTCAATTCCTAAATCCCACCTCTCTTTCCTCCCCAGCTATTTCCTGCTGACATCTTTATTGATCAGAGTTAACGGGGAGTAGGTTCTCAGAAGCTATACCCAGACCCCCTCATATAAGCTAATTGGGGAACCCCCCTCATATAAGTTAATTGAGGGACCCCATTAACACTAGAATACAAACAGCTACATCTATGAGATCTAATATAAAGGGAAAATAATGATAAATGCATTGCACTTAGCTTTTTATGACAGCAAAAAATAGTATTGACTTAAAAAATTCTCCAACTGTTATGCAAAAAAGGAATAGCTATTTACCTTATAAAAATAATTTGAAGGTTAAAAAGAGAAAACAGACTAAAGATTTGACAGTTATAAAAAGCACAGGCATATATTTCTAAAACAAACATTTTCATTGTTTCAAAATATATGATATTTAATTATGATTTTATTATCTCTTGTATATGTGTGTTTTGCCTGTATGCATATCTTCATACCACATGGTCTTTGTTTGTTTGTTTGTTTGTTTGTCTTCTGGGAGAACAATGTCTGACTTGACCTTTGGAACTGGAGTTACACAGGATTGTGACTTGCTCTATGGTGCTAGGAGTTGAATCCTAGTCCTCGGGAAGAGCACTTGTTGTGATGCTCTTGACTGCTGAGGCATCTCTGCAACCACACGATTCTGTTCTTCTAGTTCATGCCCATCTATAAATATCACAGCACAAAAGGGATCTCTACCATCTGTGTGAGTGCTAATGTTTGAACTTCTCCAGACACAATGGCCACTGATCAGGTTCAAGGTGCTTTGTGCAATTTATTAAGGGAGGACTCAGAATTAATGTGGCCACTTTTGTCACTATTTTACTTTTAAGATTTTATTTTGAAAGGTGGTGTTAGAAATTAGAAAAGATAATTTAAAGACTTAGTTTTACATAATACTGAGTACCATATAAGGAACAAAATACAAAATTTGTTGCTTGGAGGTTGTGGCTTCTCCAGGGAAGCCCTGAGAATCTGGGAAGATCTCACTCTTTTTGAAGGGAGCTGTCACCTTCCAGGAGAAAAGTTCAAACTTGGTTTGCTCTTTCTCCTTCCTTTCATTTAGCTAATCTCTTCATGTCCATGTATGAGAAACTTGTCTAACCTTTCTCCTTCTGTGTCTTCTGGTAGATCAGCTCAAGGAATGATTTACTTACAGGAATGTAATTGTTAATTTGCAGAACTCGTGGGCAGAGGTGGGCACCTTTAATCACTGACCTTGTTAAGACTTAGTGGGAAACAGGGGAAGCTGCCTCTGAATGATGGCAGTGTCATTCCTAGCTGTTGTTGATGATAATCCTTCTCTTTAGATGTCTCAAGAATTCAAGAGTTCTGTGCAGCCCAGGACAGAAAGCCAGAGAGTCTTAAATTAAAGGAAGCCCATATAGTGTCTCCACTGTGCCTTTCACAGGAAAAGAGGATTTTAAAATCACAGGCACCTAGAACCTACCCAGGAAGGGAAAGGAAAGGAGTGCTTTGCATAGCATGATAACAATAATCTTTTTTCCTTGAAACAAACCAATAAATGCTTACTAATGCTATCATAAATATTCTTCTTTTCTAGGGGATAGCCCCAGTTCCCCTCCCCAGCTGCTACATATCTAGTTTGAAAGTCCTGATACTCTGTATTTCTTCCCCATCTCATCACATATCAGTACAGACCACCTTCCCCCCTCCTCCTCTCTCCCTCCCAGATACCTCTTTTCCTTTACTTCCCAAAGTTACTTTTCCCCTTTTAGTAGGACTATAGCATCCACACTTTGGTGTAAACTTCTTTCTTGGTTTTCATATGGTCTGTGTGTTGCGCTGTGGGTATTCCGAGCTTCTTTTTGGTTAATATTCACTTAGCAGTGAGTACATACCATGTGTGTTCTTTTGTGACTGGGTTACCTCACTCAAGATATTTTCAAGTTCCATTCATTTGCCTGCGAATTTCCTGAAGTCATTGTTCTTACTTTAGTATAAAATAAGTGTCTGCACAAATGTTTTAAACATGTGTGTAAGTGATCTTATATAAGTTCTACTTCCCAGCTACATAACAGTTTTCCTGACCCACTATCATTTCCATTTCTTTTTCTACTTAATCTACCTTGATCTATGCTTATTTTACTGAAATGTATAACAGACTCAAAAGTTTGGCATTTCCAAGTACGGGACTCTCTGTGACTGTTACACATGGTATCTTATTGACTTAGATAAAGTTCTTCATTTAACACATGGATAAAAAATGCTCTACAGACTCGTCTTTCAGTGCAGAAAACTAAATTACCAACTACTGCCTAAAAGCACAGAAAACAACTTCAAGCAAACCAATGTTTCCCTGTCCGGCAGATGAGGAACTGGGTACTCAAAATCTTGGACTCTACTCAGGTATGTATTAGAAAATGTGGAGGAGAAAAGGATTGACCATTGTTTTTGACAGTACTCCAGGTAGTTCTAAAGAAGGCATATCTTAAGCATCACTAGGATTACAGTTCATGCAAAGCTCAGTGAAGGTTAATTTGACTGTCAACTTGATCCAATTGAGATATGACCAAAAGGTAGGAAAGCACTCCTCTGTGTGTGTGTGTCTGCTAGGATGTTACTGGTGTAGATAGATGAAGGCCATGGGGCAGTGAATCCTTTGATGGATTCCCAACATGATAGCATTATGAAGACAAGGTGAGAGAGGAGGTCTCTTTGCAGGAAATAGTTCATTATGGATTTGCTTTTGGATTGTGTCTTCCCCTAAACCCTCAAGCATGCTTTCCGTAAGCTTCCTGTCTGCTTTGTCAAACTCTGCCTTCAATGACAGACTTAAACCTCTGAGGCAATGAGTCAGAGTAAATATTTCTATCAAATATTTTATCAGAATATCACAGAGGTGTTTGATGGGAATATAAAAATTACTTTAAAACATCAGAAAATTCATAAAATCTAATGTTCTGATATCTATGGTAAGTTAGAATCAGTGAGCCAAAAGGGAAATATAGTGTAGATATTTATATGAGGGCAGCTTGAATTTTGAGAAGATCTTACAAATAATTACATTTTCACTGAACAAACTAAGCAAATATATAAGAGATGTAGTGTTGCTGAAAAATGAAGAAAACTGAGAAATCTTTAGATTTATTTAGTTCTACATAAATAAATGCAGGCAATGGTCAGCTACCTCTCCATCCTGAGAGGGCATGTACCTTGGGGATATGTAGGATGAGACCCAGGTATGGGGAGAAACCGTGAGAATAAAAGGTATTTTATGGACTGCTTACTTTTACTCTGCTTTGTCAATTCCATATTCCAAAGAGTTAGCAATGAGACCTCAAATTTGTACTCATGAGATCATTAGTGTTCATTTTGCCTTCTTGGCCCTCTTTACAAAAAATAACCACCTCTCAGGCTGTAGATATGACTCAGTAGTTAAGACCCCTGACTGCTCTTCCAGAGGTCCTGATCAATTCCCAGCAACCACATGGTTGCTCACAACCATCTGTTATGGGATCCAATGCCCTTTTCTGGTGTGTCTGAAAACGGCTACAGTAAACACCTTCTTATACATAAAATAAATAATTCTTAAAAGAAATAGAAAAAAAGGACCTTTAAAAAATAAACTGTCTCAGGGAAACAAACAGAAAAAGCTTGGTCAGTCCTTTACTATCAACCAAGTTAAAGACATTGTATTGAACACACACACACACACACACACACACACACACACACACACACACACACTTACATGAACACACAGAGAGAAAGATAGGAAAAGAAAGAGAATATGAAAAGATGAAGCATGAATAATAAACACAAAATGAAACTCAGCAAAATTGCGGATTTGGAGAGGAAATGGCCATAGATGGAAAAGATAAACGAAAGAAAAGAGGGGGTGACAAAAGGAGGGAGAGCAGGTGAGTATTTAAGGATGCAGACTCACAGAAAGTCAGGAATATTTTGCAATAGCAATAGAACAGGGACATCAAGAAAGGAGCATTAAAAATCGGAAACAAACGCTTCTCCATTGCCACACTGAGCAATGCCAAAGATAAGAAAGAGAATTATTGTAGAACTAACAATCAGAGCAAAGAATGAAGAGCACAGAATCCTTCACTGCAGGGAGCTTCAGAGTAGGATAGGCTGCTGTGCTGAAAATGAGCCAGAGATGACAGAAGAGAGTGGGTGCAAATGTAGTTTAATCAATCAAGTACTGAACATTTAAATAAAGGCGTGCACATATCACATACCAAGTTCGTGGGTACAAGTGCATTCACCCATGTCTTGTGTACTTTGTCCCTCTTTATTTTGACTCCTTTATTGTTATTATTGAGTCTGTTGATGTTGGGAGATATTAAGGAATATTGATTGTCACTTCCTGTTATTTTCGTTGTTAGAGGTGGAATTATGTTTTTTCCTCCATTTTTATTAAATTGGGTATTTCTTATTTACATTTCAAATGTTATTCCCTTTCCCAGTTTCCAGGCAAACATCTCCCTAACTCCTCCCCCTCCCCTTCTATATGGGTGTTCCCTTCCCCATCCTCTTCCCATTACCGCCCTTCCCCCAACTATCCAGTTCACTGGGGATTCTGTCTTGGCAGGACCAAGGGCTTCCCCTACCACTGGTGCCTTTACTAGGCTATTCATTGCTACCTGTGCAGTCTGAGCCCAGGGTAGTCTTTGACTAGTTGACTCTTCTTATAAAGATTTATTGACATTCACAGTGACTAAATGTAAACAGTATACAAGAGCCTACAATTAGCTTCTCATGAATACAATCGATAGGATGCTAATTATTAAAAAAGAGAAAACTTTGCATCAAAATAGACCAAGACCTGGCAATGGCATCTCTAGAATTTATTTAAAGAAAAAAAGGATTCTAATTTTACTTCTTTGGATCCACTTGTCAGACTGAAAGGACTAGCCAAGTCTCATTAGCCAGTCATAACAGAGAATTAAAAAGAAAGGAGAACAGAGAGAATGATGAGTAAGAATGCACTTCCAAATTATTTAATGAACTCTTGAGATTAAATACATCATATATCCAACTTAGTTACAGCATTTTCCTGCATCAGAATGTGTGTTTATGGAACTCAATTTTATATATATATATATATATATATATATCCACAAATAAAAGTATCACAGGATTTAATATTTTCAATTGTAAATTATCAATTCATTGATGATAAACTTTGCTGAGATTAAAAATTAAAATCTAGATATTATTAACTTTTTATCTTTTATAAGCTCATGCTTTAAACCTCCTTTTGAAATTTCAACTGATATATGAACATAAATTATAGAAGAAGGTAGGAGGCACAGCTCACAGAAAGCAGTAGAAGATTTAGAATTGTTAAATACAAGGACTCTTTTCTTTTAAGGGAAGGAAATGACTGAACCCTGTTCATCAGGACGGCTGGAACAGATGCTATTTAGCAACCTGCTGATCTTTTGTTTTTCTTCACTTGAATCTCCCAAACTCTGAGCATTGTTTATGCTCTAATTGTGAGCTTTGTCTCTCTGTGAATAAAAGCCATCCATATGAAAGAGGCCCCATGTACTTTGTCTTCCCAATTGATAGAATACAACTGTATACTTACTGTAAATCATCCCATCCCTTACCTTGAACACAATTGATTTATCTGTGAATAAGAACCCATTCATATGATCAGAGATGCTTTGGTAAAGAGATAAACTTTGCAGCAGATTTTCTACGTAGCCATGTCTACAAGAAAATTTTTTTTCTAAAGTGTTACTTTTTTTAAATGTGTAAGAAAACTAAACCACTTGGTCATATTTTATGCCTTTTTTTGAACATGATGCTTACAGAAACCCCAACACAGCACCCCCACATGCATGTACACATGCGTATATATGATATGTATATATACACACTTTTACTCATAATCTCTACACACATAAAAGCAAACACACATAAACACATATGCATCAAGCAAATATGAAAGGTCAAAATGAAGCTTAGTGAAAAAGAAGAGAGAGAAGGAAAGAAGAAAGTGAGACGAAGTGTTTCAGAAGAAGAAAATAAAGGAAGTAAAAAAGGGTTCTGTTACTAGGTGGGATTTGAGGCTACTGGCCTTTACAGGTGTGCAGGTTGAGCTTCAAGGGTCATCAGCGTTGGCAGGTATAGTGGCAAATCTACCACACCTTATATAAAGGAAATCCCAGTGTTCAGCTCCCAGTTTCTGAATTCCCAGAGACTGAAATGATCTCTGTTCCTATGTCTGGCTTTATTTTTGTAAACCCTATAATTTAATTTCTATGCACCTACATGGTTTTAAATTATTATTCATTTTAATTAACATTAATCCATCGATATTTGCAAGAGTATGACCTGACTTTGCTGTAAGAACCACATTCTGACTAAATTTGAGGAAATTATATCCTGTACTCTGTACAAAACTTCCTCTGGCATTTTCCATCTTTAGTGTGGTTTATGTTCAGTGGAGGATGCTGAAAAGTCTCACAGCAAAATCTGGAGATGACAGAGATGCTAATCATACAGATTGAACCATTGGATGGATATCTCCTAGCATAACATTTTTACCGGTAAGAGCATACAATTATTATGTGTCAAGTAAAAATTAAGAAAGTTAAGTGTGGTCCCCCAGGCCTATCTTTCTGAGATTGACAGTTAACGTAAGATATTCATGAGCTCCACCACAGCCTGCGCTTCATGGTAAAACTGACGTCAAAATCAATGAAGTAATACATATTAAAACTTTAAGAAGGATCATGTTATATTAGATATTTTAAATGCATTTTATTTTGCAATTTCCCTCTAGTTTCAAACCATTTTAACTTTTACATAATGATTCATAACAGTTCTTTTATTTTATTTTGAAGGAGTAATGAGCCATCCCTACAAAAGAACATGTGCTCCATCCCTCTCTTCCTGACTTGATCAAACTTACAGATCAAGGTTTAATATGAAAAGATGATATGTGTAGAACCTCATAACCCCAATTCCCTGAACTCAATCTGATACTGACTCCCGTGTTTGGTTCATAGAAAGGATAAATCAAGTAATAAATGGCCAGTTTGTCTAAAAGCACAGCAAATGTGATCTTAAATGTAAAATTTCAGGGTTATTTGACATTACTTGGTGTTCAGCTACTGTGGGTCTCTCCACTCACAAAGAAATGAAGACAACAGCCATGAAGAGCACAATGTGGAATAAATTCAAGTGAGACACAGAGTGTATTACACATCCGTGTCACCCAGCTTGTATGTGGCCACTGGGCCTAAATCAGCGCTGCTGTGGTCACCCTCCTGGAATCCTGATTATAAGCTCCTTTCACAGAGGAACAGGCAAGGGTTGTGGTGCTCAGAAAGTTCCTGAGATCACCAAGTGTTTCCTTCCTCTCCTTGTGAAGTTATATAACCAGGAAACAGAGAACCTGGGACTCTTCCATAGTGCAGCTGCCCATTCCTTACCCAGGGATTTCTGGAGCTGCTGTGTTCTTTCAGTCACACCCATGTGGCCCTGGAAGTAAACCCAGCTACATCATCACTTTCACAACACTTGGAGGGAATGCTTTAGTGGATTCATCAGTGACCTTCCTATATGGGGTGAATGGCATTTCTTT